>NC_052244.1:15000-324642 GCF_013401445.1 Tripterygium wilfordii
CCTAGGCCCAGGTGGGATATAACTCCAGTGGACGAGAAAACTCGCGTTCGTTCCCCGTTGGAATCGAACCCCTTCCCTCCCGCCTGCACGCGCGAGCACGCACAGTTAAGTGGGGAGACCGGGGACACGACCAACAAGGCCATACCACTTTCGTTCCCTAAACCCTAAACCCTAAACCCTAAACCCTAAAACCCTAAACCCTAAACCCTAAAACCCTAAACCCCAAACCCTATACCCTAAAACCTTAAACCCTAAACCCTAAACCTAGACCCTAAACCCTAAACCCTAAAACCCTTAACCCTAAACCCTAAACCCTAAACCCTAAAACCCTAAACCCTAAAACCCTAAACTCTAAACCCTCAATCAACTTGGATAGCTCAAGTGGTCACGTTGACCGAGTTGGATCGCTCAAGTGGATATGTTGACCGACTCGGGTTGCTCAAGTGATTGTATTAATCGACTTGGGTAGCTTAGGCGTTCAGGATTTGAGCATGGTAATGATGTGCATTGAATAGCGTACGTTATGAAGGAATGGGTATTAAATGCATTGAAAGGTTATGTCTCATTGGATTACGCGAATTTGGGATGTTCATAATGGCGTTGTAATGATGTGGCAAGTTGAGATTCGTGGGTTCCTGAAACGATGGGTTGGAAGAGACGAGAATTTCGGGGGACGTGATTGATGGGCGCCGTTTTGTGAAACGTCGCGCCCCTATCATGGGTATTGATTGAGACTGTTTTGCCCCTGATTTTTTTAGTATAAATAGTGGGGTCCTCCTCATTTTTGCCCCAAGCATTTTTACTTTTAACCTTTTAGAGAGAGAAAGGGAAGTTCTGGAAGGAAAGGTTTCTAGAGAGAGATCTTCGTCTTTGATATTGGTTTGATTGCCCGCGTTTACCTTGGGGAAGAAGTTATTGGCGTCCAAGAAAGGTTTGTCTACCAAGACTGGTGCGCCTTCGAAGAAGGCCGGTCAAGGTGAGGCGGGATCTTTCCGCCAAGGAAGTGGATATACTAGAGTCTCTGAGGATTCTTCCTTCGATCTACAATCCTGAGATCGGTGGCTAGGATACCAGATACCATAAGGCTTCGAGCGCCCAAGTTGTACGAGAAGGTTGATATCGACCGTGGCACGGAGATGTCTCTATATGGGATAATGTTCAGAATAGGCTTTAATTTCCCAGTTCCACCGTTGTTGGGAGGAATCCTGAGCGAGTTAGGCATATCGCTTGGTCAATTCATGTCTAATTCTCTAAAAGTGATTTTGGGCATTCAACACCTAAGCAGGAAGTTCGGGATGGACTTTGGCGTAGAAGACTTCCTCTCGATATACTGTTTTAAAGAGCACAAAGATGAGAAGGGGCGGTGCATGGTTGTTACACGGAGGAACGTTCCTCCTATTATATTGGATTATACATCAAATGATCATGATACGTGGAAGACCGAATATTTCTTTGCTCAAGGGGCAGCCATGTACGGTACCGAAAGCTTCCCGAAGCGTTGGGTGGTACCCATGAGTAAGCCTTTTCAATTTGGCGTTCAATAAATGATCTTCACTTCGGCGTTCAACGAATGACTCTTTCTCTGGCTAATTTACACCTTGTTCGTTTTGTAGTTCCGAAAGATCCTCCGAGGAGGAAAGGGCAAGAAGATCAGCCGACCCCGGCGGCTAAGATCATGAGGGATCTTCGGGACCACGAGAGGAGTTTGAAGAATATTATGGCAGAGCTCGTACCCAACGTTGAACAGTTTCCGAAGGTTATAGGTGGGATTTTCCTATTATTATTTTTTATTATTTACTTATATTTTTATTTTGTTGAACGACTTGGTTAGTGTTCACGATAACTTCTAATGTTGGGTTTGTTCGCATTGCCTAAGAAAACATCTAAGGAGAGAGTGTCTAAGGTTGCTGTTAGTCGGGGGGCGTCATCAACGAAGGCGGTCGAAGTTCCCGTGGCATCTAATGAGGAGAGATCGATCGAAGTAGTTGAAACGGTTGAGGCTTCAAAGGCAGAGATGCCTGAGGAAGCGGTGACTAAGGCGATTGGAGTAGGTGAGGCGGCCCAAGAAAGAGCAATGACCGAGGCGGTCCTCGAAGAAGGAACGTTTGTGGCAGAGGGTTCTATGCCACGGACAATGGTTGTGGCGTTGGAAGCACCGAAGCAGATTTCGTAGAAATCGAGTAAGAAGAAGTTCGGGTTCGACATCGGTTCCGGATTTGGGGCTCAGAGGCCGTTTAAGCCCTTCTATTCGTTCGAGGAGTTAGCAGAGATGGCACGATCGGAGGAAAGGGCAAAGGAAAAAAGACAGAGGTTCGCCTCCTGCTCAAGAGGAGATTCCAGTGGCGGAGGACACCGATGACATAGCTGCGTGGGCGGCCAAGATGAGGGCAGAAGCGATAGTTAGTGAAGAGGAGGAAGCGACAATGAAGGGAAACGAACGAGTTTCGCTTGCCTCCGCAGGGGTGGTTGCCCAAGATGTTGACGTAGGGGAAATCGACATTGACGAGCGGTCCAGAGTTAGAGATTACCAAAGCAGATGCGGACGTGGACAAACAAGAAGTTGACGAATGGATTGTGAGGGAAATGGAGGAAGGGGAAGAAAAAAGAAGAAAAGAAAGTAGGACGAAGAAAAGGTTAGATAGGGGGAAGGTATAGTGGAGGATCAAGAGAAGGAAGCGAGGAAGAAGCGGAACTGGGGATCCGAGGTTATGTTGGGGCGAGCAAGAGGGCGAGCATTTTCAGAAGAATCGAATGCTCGTTTCCTGCGCTGGCATCGGCACATGATCATCCTCCGATGCTTCCTACTGACACGCGACGCCTTCTTTTCCCCAGAGATAGACAAATTTTTGAGCGAAAGGGTTTGGCTAGGGTGGTTTGGGAGTCAATTCATGATTCTTTTAAGCTTTTGCAAAGTAGCCTCTTTGTCGAGGATGAGATAATACGGTTGCAGGCTGAGCTAGGCAAGTCTAAGGAGGAGGCAGAGGAATTAAAGATATCGATCGATCAAGCCAATAGTCATGCGGAGATAGCGGAGGCCACTTGATAGGTATGATAATACCTATTATTTTTTGTAGAAATCTCCCCCTCTTAGGCTTCCTTTTGATAAATAATGAGTGTATTTATCTGTTGATTTGTATTTTGATAGGTTGATTGCGGTTTGGATGAAAAGCGGCGGAAAAGAGGCTGAATTGAAGAAAATGTCCACCGACCTTCGTGTGTTTATGGTCGTTTGAAGATTTTCGTAGACTCTAAAATCACTCAAATCGGAGGTCATATGGAGAATTTATGGTCGTTTGAAGATTCCTAGGGTAGATCTGGAGATTTTGGTGAAAAAGTGTGCCTAGGCGAGGTGCGCCTAGGCGCACTATTTATGCACGCCCAGAATCATTTCATCCGCCCAGTTCAGCGAGCATTGACATGAAGATAATCGAAAATATGAGCTTGCACATATGCGCACAAAACACATTTTGGGCCAGTTTTAATTCGCGATTTGCCCTAGCCGCAGGGGACTTTTGACACTTCGAACAGATTTTATGGAGAGCGAAAATAGAGGGGAAAGGTGATTCTTGGAGCTAGGAGGAGAGATTCTTCAACCCAACTTGGATCTTCTCAACTCATTGGGTTTATTCATCCTTTTCTCATCTATTTTCTTTTGTTTTTCTCTCCCTATGTGTAACTAAACTATTTGTGCCAAGGCTAGGATGAAGCCTTAGGTTTGATGACTTTGTGTATGACTTGATTTACATATATATAAGTTGATTTGGGTATAAATCTTATGTAAATCAAGTCATAATTGCAATTTCTCCATGCTTGTTGTGTTTGGCCAACACTTTAGGTTTTTGGATGAAATTGTGTGAAGAATTTGCTTAGACGGTAATATATCAAGTAGATTATGCTTCTTGAAACTCTTGATTATTAATGTGTCTCCCTTTAATTAGGTGACAATTTGTATGAATCCTAATCTCCATGGAACTTCATGAATTCCTATGCATGTTTAGACCAATAAGATGGCTAGAATGTATTTAGGAATATCCGACCTAGACCAATAAGATGGCTAGTAATTGATTTTAGGGAGATTTGGCTTAAGCGCGCTAAAACCAACTTAGGTACGGATTCATTATGCCCGAATTAGCAAATATGTGTGTGAATTTGTCTCTTTGCAAGTCATTTCCCAAGGGGGATTCCGAAGCCTTGGTGTTCTTCTCATATTCATTAACTCATCTTATTCATATTAGTTGCATTAGTGATAGTGTGCATTAGCGTAATTTGCATCCTTATTGTAAGAAAATACCAAAAACACTTTACTATTTGCTTGTCTTTAGTTTAATTACTAAACCAAACAATCTTGAGTTGAACTTTACTTTTGTTTGCATTGTCCATACATACATACAAATATACATTTGGATTAGACATAACTTCGTCCCTGTGGATTCGACCCTTGCTTATCATTGTGCTGTTGTCGCCGACTAGTACACTTGCTAGTAAGGTTAAATTAAGAACCAACAAGTTTATGGTGTTACGCTAGAGATGGAGAAGTTAAGAGCGGAAGTTGAGCTAGTTGGGGCAGATGAACAAAGCTCGAGGGTGAATAAAGCCAGGGTCGTAGAGGAATTGAAAATTGCTGATGACCAAATCCTTGCGCTTAAAAAATATAAGTCTGAGACGGACGTTGTTCTGGAAGAGTACCAGGCGGCGAAAGACTTAGCAGATGAGATGCGTGAAAAGTTGACGAATCAGCTCTCAACTTCTGAAGGGGAGAGGACAGAAGCCCTAGCGGACGCTCAACGCGCAAAATCTGATTTGGCGGCTCTCACGAGCAAAATGGCCAAGAAGACCAAGAAATGGCACAGGCGAAAGGCTAAGTTCGATAGCAAACTTAAGGCGGCGAAGGCCGCTAGATTGGCGACGGAGGCTGATCATGATGAGAAGGTGAAAATTGTTGGGGGTGTGGCAGGTGCCTTGGGTCGACTTGAAATGCTAAAGGATTACAGAGATGGACGAGAGGCAACTTGGGATTTGGCGACAGAAATAGTTGATTGCGAAATTGTATTAAAGAAGTTTGGCCATTTGTACAAACCCATTGGAGGCGACAAAGGGCAAGGCGAGGAAACTGGAGAAGGCGCTGAAGAGGAAGAAGAAGAAATTGGTGTAGACGAAGGCGCAGGAGATGATGAAGGTGCTGACGATGGCGGGGATGATGGTGGCGATGAAGGAGGCGACGGGGGTCGTAAATAGTTTTATACTTAGAGATTTTTAGTTCGTTGGTTTTAGTAACTTAGGGACGGAGAGGGGTTTCACCTTTCTAGATATGCAAACTTTGTACATTTTGGAACTTTGATATATAATGAAAGTGTTTTCGTTTACTCATTGAGGTCTCCTTATCGAACGCCAATTATCATACTTGTAATGAGCAATTTGAGCAACAGTGAACTACTTATAAACGAAACAGAATTTAACAAAACTTAACTTAGATTACCTCCGAAGATTTCATTGTGCGTCATTATTTTTTCATTACACTGACGTGCGTCGTTGTCTTTGAGCTTCGTTATTTTCGTATTAATGAATTTCTTTACTTTCGCACTGATGAACGTCATTGTCCTTGAGCTTCATTACTTTCGCACTGATGAACGCCATTGTCTTTGAGCTTCATTACTTTCGTACCTACGCTCAAAGATAAAAGTGAGGGTTGGTCGACGGCGAACCGTCGACCCTCCGACGCTCAAGTCAGTATAACGTTCAAAATGAAATTGGAATTGAAAAATAAGTTAAGAGATTGAAGAAAGTACTGATGAATGTCATTGTCTTTGAGCTTCGTTACTTTCATACCTGCGCTCAAAGATAAAAGTGAGGGTTGGTCGATAGCGAACCGTTGACCCTCCGAGGCTCAAGTCAGTATAACGTTCAAGATGAAATTGGAATTGAAAAATAAGTTACGTTTGAGGAAGATAAGTGTATATATATACCCCACCCCCTTTTTTTCCTTTTTTTTAGAGTTTAAGAGTGGTAAAATTTTAGATGGATGGCGTTCCAACTGTTGGGAATGTTGTGGTCGTCTTTGTCTTGAAGTTTGTAAGCACCATGTCCTACAACTGTGGTAATTTGATACGGACCTTCCCAGTTTGGTCCCAACTTTCCGGCTCCGATCTCTTTTGTGTTCTGAAAAACTTTCCGAAGGACTCGATCCCCAACCTTGAATTCTCTAGTGCGGACATGTTTGTTGAAGTGTTGGGCAACTCTGGTCTGATAGGCCGCCATTCTGGTAAGTGCGGATTCCCTTAGTTCCTCGGTGGTGTCAAGTTGGTCATTCAATAAGCTGCTTCGTTGACCCATTGATATCTAGCGGAAGGTAGTCCAACTTCGACGGGAATTACTGCTTCCGAACCATAAGCTAGCGAGAATGAGGTTTCTCCTGTCTGGGTTCTGGCCGTTGTTCTATATGACCACAGAACTCCGGGTAGTTCGTCCGCCCAAGCTCCCTTTGCTTGTTCTAGTCTTTTCTTCAAAGTGTTGATCAAGGTCTTGTTGGAGGCTTCAGCTTGCCCGTTCGATTGAGGGTGACGAGGTGTGGAGAAGAATAACTTAATCTTTAAGTCGATGCAAAACCTCTTGAAACTGTAACTGATAAATTGAGAACCATTGTCACATATAACAAAATTTTAATTATCAATAAAAAAGTTTGTCAACCAAAATAACAAAATTCCCAACGAAATAAATAGATCATCAACTAAAATTCTCAACGTTATCAACGAAAAATAAATTATGTTACATACCTATCCCTTTTTTCTTTTGAAACTTTATCATAATAGTTAATCAGTTCGCCTTTCATTTCAACAACTATTGATCGTCTCTCATGAAACCATCGTTGTAATAAAGACTGCAGATGTTCCATCAACTTTGTAATAGGTAAGTTTCGAACATCCCTCAATATTCCATTTAAGCATTCAGCAAAACTTAAGTTGTAACCATCCTATTCATTTTGACTGGTCAAACCATGTTATGTGCTATGCATCTAGCCATGGTTAAAGTCTTTGGTTGAGAAACCCCCTTCATTGAAATCGTGATATTATCAACGAAAAAATTGTCTGAGTTAAACGAAAACAAACGAAGTTTTCAACGAAAAATTTGTCTCACACCAACGAAAACAAATATAATTCTCAACGAAAAAAACAGGCATTTATCAACGAAATATTTTGTACGAAGGGCGGGACACTTATCGACGACGGTGAGCACTTCTATGTTCAACGGGAACGAAGACGAAGCTTGCTGGCTAAATCCACTTGTCCTCCAACATCACCGTCTTTCACAAGAAAAGTATTTATACTAATAGGCTCCATAGTCATGACTACTCTAGCCCTGCCAATTTAACAAAAACTTTAATTATCAACGATAAAATTATAGTAGTAAACGAAATTATAACATAAACTAAATCATTTGTCGACGAAAATACTATTAAACTAACTATAAACGAAAAAACTTAAGTAGTAAACGAAAATGATAATTATCAACAAAAAAGTTTGTCAACCAAAATAACAAAATTCCCAACGAAATAAATAGATTATCAACTAAAATTCTCAACGTTATCATCGAAAAATAAATTACGTTACATACCTATCCTTTCTTTCTTCTGAAACTTTATCATAATAGTTAATCAATTCGCCTTTCATTTCAACAATGATTGATCGTCTTTCATGAAACCATCGTTGTAATAAAGACTGCAGATGATCCATCAACTTTGTAATAGGTAAGTTTCGAACATCCCTCAATATTCCATTTAAGCATTCAGCAAAACTTAAGTAGTAACCATCCTATTCATTTTGACTGGTCGAACCATGTTCTGTGCTATGCATCTAGCCATGGTTAAAGTCTTTGGTTGAGAAACCCCCTTCATTGAAATCGTGATATCATCAACGAAAAAATTGTCTGAGTTAAACGAAAACAAACGAAGTTTCCAACGAAAAATTTGTCTCACATCAACGAAAACAAATATAGTTCTCAACGAAAAAAACAGGCATTTATCAACGAAATATTTTGTACGAAGGGCGAGACACTTATCGACGATGGTGAGCACTTCTATGTTCAACAGGAACGAAGACGAAGCTTGCATTGCTGACTTTAGGCTTGTTGGCATTGTGGGCGACATCGCTATGACAACTTACGAAGATTTGACGTCGCGACACTTCAACCTTGAAGATTTGAGTTTGGGCATATGGATTTCACCAGATCTGTGACAAAGTTTGAAGGAAAGAGGTATAGATGGAGCGGTTTTACTGGGTTTGAAGGAGAGAGAGGGGTTTCATAGAGAGAGGGAAGTGGTTTTAGGAGGGAAACCATTTCTAGGGTTGTAAGTGAGAGGGAAGTGCATAAAAAGACGTGAAAGGATGTCTATGTCTTTTCCTTGACTGAAAGGGTCATATTTAAGTGTTTTAAAAAGAAGGGTTATATTTGAAAAATGTTTATTAGTAGGGGTCATTTTTCAATAAAACCCTATTTATCTCCTAATAATTACCGAAACACTTTTAAAAACCCCAAAAGTCATTTTGCAAATAACCCCAAACAGACAATTCTTCCGATCCGTCCATACATCTCCGAATTTATTTGTTAAAGATGATGACTTCTGCGATTTCGTATAGGTACATGCATCTGTCTTTTGGTATGGATTATGGGGTTCTTCCCTTTACTTCATCTTATTGCGAACTCAGCTAAGCCTCAGATTGAGGTGGTGGAGAGAAAAAGTAAAAAAAAAAGGTCAGAGAGTGGAATCCATTAATTTTTGTTTACTTCGTTTCCTAACATTTGACAGTGGTGTTGCCAAATTTGCAAGGGGGTTGTTGCTAGCAGTTTCTAACGGTTTGGTGAGCCCTCTTCTAACATTTGATCTTTTTCTTTGGGACTTTTCATTTATTTGCTCCACCGCCATTTGAGCTAAGCTTTCTATGTGCTCGCGAAACACGATTTGATCACCAAGGCAAGATCGCCGCTTCACTTATTGTATTTTTTACTTGATTTCTTTCTTTCTGTTTTCTTAGTTAGCGAATAATGATGGAATGCCAAAATCTGAAACACACGTGACCTGCTAGAAACGTCTTGGTATGGTATTGCAATTCTGTTTTTAGGTATTCACTATGTTATTTGGTGAGAATCTATCCCAATTTCTGTTACACAACCAGTGTAACGGGGACTAACACACAGAGCAATAATATGGATAAGCACAGCTGATCACCAAAATATCAATGGAGATCTATTAATGAAGTTCTTCAATATTACAGGGGTTCAAAACAACATCAAAGGAAGATAACAAGAACACAATATACACCAGTTCGAGAGGGCGGCTCTCCAAGATAAATAGGCTAACAACAGATTGAATCATCCAACAACAAACCCTAAAACACAAGTCCAATTAAAAAGGCTTGCAAGAACTGATCTCAGCCCTTAGGTCTAAACGGCCAAGATTCAAGAGAACTTAATAAGAAACGACGTCGTAGAGAGCAGGATTGTGACAATTTCCCTAATTTTTCTTCAATTTTATCTTTGTTGCAGAATTGTTAAACAATGAATTAGCTACTGATTTTTTAGGATATCTCCAGGACACTCATGCCACTAGAGGTATCGAAACTTTCATTATTTGTATCTTTTTTAAAAAAAATTATTTTATTGTTGCTCTTTTATATTCATGTTGTACCTCATTTACATGATTTTCTACCTCAATTTTGTACTCTTATGCACTTAGAGCTTAGACGATTCTTGCACTCTTATGTACTTAGAGCTTGATGATATAATTAACATGAATCAAGTAGCACAAAACTTTTCACCTGGACTGTATAACCAAAGCTTCTCCTAACTGTGTTTTAAAGTTTGGATAATTGAGTGTCAATGGGTACTTCTTTTATAATAAAACAAATGATTCCTCCACACTGATATAATCGTTTCCAACTACCAAATTAGAGAAATTTATTCTATCGCATGTACGCTTCAGAAGGAAATTAGAAGTTTACATGTTTGGTTGGAGTTTTGACCGATCGTCAAGTACCCATTTCCTAACCTTAGTAAATTCTTTGATTCCACTTCATGATGCCTGAGTTGGAATTACATGTCACGTAATGGTGATGTCATGGCTGAAATGAAACCTCAACACTTGGTGGTGATGTCATGGGTGGTTTTAATTTTTAATCCAAACAGATCTCTTGCCAGATTTATACAAATGAGGCTTATCAAAAAACAAAAATGAGGCTATCAAGTGCTGTAATTATACAAATGTTAATATACGAACTGTTTGGATGATTAGCTAATGTGTTTGTCAATATTGCATATTGTAGGATATTGATAATCTTTCAAACTGGGTACGTGTAGTATTAGGGGGAAAAACTCCAAATTCTTCAAGAAACCATGATGTTAAAAGACTCGATAATACAATAATGATTTGTATTATTTTTCATAGAGTTACAATGCTCACTCTTTATATAGTGAGAAGTCAATGCTAAATATACACAGCATTTAATGAGAATAATACAAATGAATAATACACATCAATGCTAGGCTATTGTCTTGTGTCTGTCTTTGTGCTTGATTGGTGGAGAGGATATTGCTGCTGACTTTAAGTGCGGATCAATCACATGGAGATTTGTGCTTGATTGCTGGAGAGAATATTGATGACTTATCTTGTGCTTGATTGGTGGAGACGATATTGCTGACTTATCAATATTGCTGACTTATCTTGTGCTTGATTGGTGGAGAGAATATTGCTGACTTATCATGCCCCCGCAAGATTGACTGTCCGTTAAGGACACCAATCTTGGTTCGATGAGTAATGAAGTGTTGTCGAGAGAGTGGTTTGGTGAGAGAGTCCGCAAGCTGGTCTGAAGTGTGGACATGGGATACTCGTAGGCGCTTGGTAGCAATTTGATCACGAACAAAGTGGAAGTCGATTGCAATATGCTTCATGCGAGAGTGAAAAACTGGGTTAGTGCAGACATAAGTGGCACTTACATTGTCACAATAAATGACTGGTGTCGTCTTTTGAGGAACACGAAGTTCTTGAAGGAGGTTCATAATCCAATTAACTTCAGCTGCTGTGGAAGCAATGGCCCGATACTCTGCTTCGGTGGAAGAGCGAGCCACTGTCTTTTGCTTTTTGGAGCTCCAAGAGATGGGATTTGAGCCAAGAAAAATAACATAAGCAGAGGTGGATGTGCGATCGTTTGGGTCTCCGGCCCAATCAGCATCGGCAAATGCATGAAGATTGGGAGAAGTATTTTTACATATCATTAAGCCATAGTCGATAGTGCCCACAAGATATCTGAGGAGTCGTTTAACAGCAGACCAATGATTTGTGGAGGGACAATGCATGAACTGGGAGAGTTTGTTGATGGCAAAGGACACATCTGGACGAGTGAGGGACAAATACTGGAGTGAGCCGAGTGTTTGGCGGTATAGGGTGGCATCAACTGGTGCAAATCCATCATGTAGTCGAAGTGGGCCAGTAGTAGCTAGTGGTGTGGAAACTGGCTTGGCAGTGGCCATGTTAACACGATTTAAGAGGTCACCAATATACTTCTTCTGAGATAAGAACAAACCAGTAGAGACCGTTGTGGCTTCTACTCCAAGGAAATAGGAGAGGTTGCCGAGGTCTTTGAGTGAGAACCGCCGGGAGAGTAGAGAGATAAATCGCGTAACGGACAATGAAGAAGATCCGGTGATGATGATGTCGTCAACATAAACCAAAAGATAGATGACCGAGTTGTTTGCATAATGCATGAATAGTGATGTATCCGAGTGAGAAGCCATGAAGCCTTCTGATATAAGGAAGTTACGGAGTTCATGGTACCATGCACGGGGAGCTTGACGAAGACCATATATGGCTTTGCGCAATTTGCAAACATGTGTGGGATGGTCGGTATTAGAAAATCCTGGTGGTTGATCCATGAAGACTTCATCTGTGAGAGACCCCTGCAAAAAGGCATTATTCACATCGAGTTGACGCAATGGCCAATCATTAGTGACAGCAAGAGTGAGTAATAAGCGAACTGTAGCGGGCTTAACCATGGGACTGTATGTTTCTTTGAAATCAATGCCCGGTCGTTGATGAAAACCTTTGGCCACTAGACGAGCTTTGTAACGAGCAATGGATCCATCCGGATGTCTCTTTATCCTATAAACCCATTTACAACCAATAACATTTTGTGTGGAGGTTTTGGGAACAAGGGTCCATGTATGGTTAGCAAGGAGAGCGTCATACTCATCACTCATGGCTTTTCGCCATTCTTGATGATGTTGAGCTTGTTTAAAGGTTGAAGGTTCAATGATAGCAGGAGAGTTTTTAGTGGCATGAAGATCAAGAATTTGTCTGGGTTTGACAATATTATTGCGGAGGCGTGTGTTATATGGATGAGTGTTTGGGTTTTGCGAGGAAGATGGAGTTGATGAGGGTACTGGGGATGAGAGATGTACATGTGAGGATGAAGAGGCATCATGACGAAGCTGCTGAGAGTGAGAGCCCGATAATGAGGAGTCCAAGTTCAGTGATTCAGAACTGCATGAAGGAGGTAAATTGGCATCTGGAGAGGTGGAAGGTGAGGTTTGGACATTGTCGGAGATTGGTGTTGTAGGAGCAGTGTGTGGAATGGGTAGTTGCTGGTGGATAGGTGTGGGTACGGTGGAAGAGGGAGAACATGTGTCTAAAGAGGATTTAGAAGACCAGTTTGTAAAAGTAGGGACAAAAGATTGAGGAGATGTGATTTGTGTAAACGGGAAGATAGTTTCAATAAAGCTAACGTGACGGGAGGTAAAAATGATGGGAGAGAGAGTAACCTACAAAGATACATGGTCGGGAACGAGATTCGAGTTTGTGGGAGGTGTATGGTCGTAACCATGGGTAACAAAGACAGCCAAAGACTTTGAGTGATAGATAGTTAGGCGAGTGGCGAAACAAATGAAAAAATGGGGATTTAAGATGTGTGGTTGCGGATGGCATTCGATTAATTAGATAAACAGCTGCTTGAAAGGCTAAGGTCCAATATTTAATGGGGAGGGCAGCATGGTGAAGTAAGGTGAGTGCAGTTTCGACTATATGTCGATGTTTGCGTTCAGCTATGCCAACATGTTCAGGTGTGTGAGGGGGGGATTTTAGGTGTTGAATGCCAGATTTGGATAGAAGGTGTCCAAGACTAGTAGCTTCACCACTCCCATCAGTGTATAAGGTTTGAATTTTGGTGGAGAAATACCGTTCAATAAGAGGTTGAAACCGAGCAAAAATGATGGAGACATCAGATTTGTTTTTGATGGGATAAAGCCAGGTGTATTTGGTGAAGTAATCGACAAAAATGACATAATAACGAAAATTATCAAAAGAGAGTAAGGGAGCAGGACCCCAGACATCCATAAAAATAATTTCTAATGGACGTGAACATTTCAAGGAAGAAATACCAAATGGAAGTTTATGGCTTTTATTACATAAGCATGCATTGCAAGAGTGATGAAGTAAATTGGACTTAGATAAGGGTAAAGCATTTTTGGTGACCATGTGATGAAGAATCTTGGATGATGGATGACCAAGACGATTGTGCCAGAGATGAAGTGATGGAGAGGACGAATTGGATTGAATTGCAGGCATGGCCGAGTAAGTTGGAGAAGAAAAATGACTGATCACTGAAGTTGGCCATTCATACACGTGACCTCTACTCCGGCCTCGTACCAAGGATGCCCCCGTAGTTAGATCCTTCACAAGAAAAAAATCAGGAAAGAATTCAATAGATGTGTGATTTTGAGAACAAAATTGGGAGACAGAAAGTAAATTTTTCTTGATTTTAGGGGCACACAAAACATTATTTAGTTGAAAAATGGTATTATTGGACTTAAGAGCAGTAGAACCAGTATGAGTAATAGGAATATTATTACCATCGCCAACAGTTATGTCATCACTACCGCCATATTCGGAATGAATGGAGAGATTTTGCAGGTCCGATGTAATATGATGGGAAGCGCCAGAGTCAACAAGCCATCCTGATTGATTGCCGGACATGTCATGAGCAATGTAATTGGCTTGAGGCCAATTCGATGGTAATGGCTTGGAGCGGCAGAATTTTGCAACATGACCAATTTTGTCACATAATTGACAAACTGGTCGGGATTGGGATCCATTGGCAGAGTGCTTCCAATTGTGAGAGCCATGACTAACATTACCTCGATTTCCAGAGTGATGAAATTGATTGCCACGAGACCCAATATTACCATATTGTTCATGTCCTCTACGATAGCTATTGTTGGTGAAAGTGTTGGTTCGTCCCTTTTTGTAGTTTTGTTTTTGTGAAAATTGAGCAGTAATAGGGTGATCATCCTTTGTTGAATCCAAGGTCTTGAGACTGGTCTCATAGTCAAGTAATTTTTCCACTAATTCTTCAAAAGAAATTGGAGTTTCCCGGGCACGCAAAGCCGCTTTAATTTCCTTGTAGTCATTTGTGAGACCATTGAGTGTATGGACTACTATTTCTCCATCACTCAGATCATGACCAATCACAGCAAGATCGTCAATAATGGTTTTGACTGATTGCATGTAATCTGAGATACTTTTACCTTCTTGACTTACTTTGGTGAGTGCATCAATAAGGCTCACCATTCGAGTATTAGACTTGTTGGCATATGCTGTCTTTAGAGAACTCCAAGCTTCTTTGGCCGTTTTGCAACGTGACACAAGTGGGCCCGCTGGTCCATGGACAGCAGTTTGAATAGTAAGAAGGAGTAGACGATCTTGACGGTTCCAAGTTGCACGCTGAGGATCATTTTCTTGTGGACAGGGTCGTGTTCCATCTATGTAACGCATAAGGTCATATCCCAGAAATAAGTTTATCATCTGAGAACTCCACATTGAATAATTCGGTCCCTTAAGTTTTTGAGGAATGAGGGTGGCTGTGTTTAGCGAGATGACTTGAGAAATAGAAGAATAAGAGGATGAGGATGAGGAGAGATCTTTGTTGGTGGGTAAAACCGTGACCTCAGGATTTGCAGCCATGGTTGAAGAGGTAAAGACAGAGTTATGATGAAGATGAAGTTAGGAAATGGAAGGGCTCCGATACCATAAAAGACTCGATAATACAATAATGATTTGTATTATTTTTCATAGAGTTACAATGCTCACTCTTTATATAGTGAGAAGTCAATGCTAAATATACACAGCATTTAATGAGAATAATACAAATGAATAATACACATCAATGCTAGGCTATTGTCTTGTGTCTGTCTTTGTGCTTGATTGGTGGAGAGGATATTGCTGCTGACTTTAAGTGCGGATCAATCACATGGAGATTTGTGCTTGATTGCTGGAGAGAATATTGATGACTTATCTTGTGCTTGATTGGTGGAGACAATATTGCTGACTTATCAATATTGCTGACTTATCTTGTGCTTGATTGGTGGAGAGAATATTGCTGACTTATCAGATGTTTCTTCCCTGACCATACCTCTTATCTTCCACTTCGATTAAATTGCAATCTCAGCAATTTCTTTACTCTTGGTGTTTTAGATGGTTGATCTTAGGTTTCTTATTTAGAATTTTTTTATACTCTTTATTCTGTCGCTATTACTAACAGATTGTTGTCAATTTTGTAATTACATTTTCACTTTTGATGGTGTTAGATCTTTTGAGGATACTATCCTTCTTTAAAGTAGGTAAGCATATTGGAGGATTCAAACTTGAACATCATGGGGTCGAGTATATTATTTTTTTTTCCTCGGAAAACGAGTCGAGTTTTTCTATTTTTAATGAACCCAGGGTCTGATTGCAGATGGTTGGGCTTGCAAGTTTCAGGATGCCATTCCTCATCCTGCTACCAAAAGGCCTCTTCCATCCTCCAAACTCTTACCCTTTACTGGGAAATATATTTGTTTAAGCTGTGACCTCATGTTTCAATATTTCTTCTATTTTTCTTTACATAATGAGGTGCTCTAAAGCGTATCATTGATTGCAGATTTTCTATCATCAATTAGAATTGGGTTTTTATATTTTGACGTTTTGAGTTCAGGATTATATTTAAAGATGTTGGCAACGCTTCATTTGACAGTTATATTTGTTCAGCCATTATTCAATTGATCGTAAACTTTGTGTCTATAGTGTTTGTATTTGTAAAAGCATTTCATTGTGGTTACTTTGTATCTTATCCACAATTTCAAATACGATAAGTTTTGGAATTTCAAATTTGACACATTAGATTCTCAATATCAAACTTCTAATCAATAGCTACTGCAATACTTCACCTAATACATACAAACTAAGAGATAAAAAACGAAAGCTTCACCTGCATACGTATGGAATTAGAGATAAATATTGTCCGTGCAACGCGTGAGTTACACCACTAGTTACTTATATGCCTGTGTTGTCTTCACGAGTGACGGTTGTTTTTTGTAATCGCGAGTTTGGTTTAGCATATTTCTGTAAGGGACAAATGTAAGCCATTTCAAAAGGGTGATTGGCCTGGATTTTGTTTGGTTTTCGGTATGTGCCCGCCTTTATTGTGCTTCTTCCCTTGTGGCGTTTTCAGTTTCTATGGGTTATTGGCATGTCTTCATTCTTTGTTTGTCGTGTTGTTTGGCATGCTCTTCTCTCTGTTCTAAGCTTCTCCATGGTTTATATAGTTGTCGATTTCTCTGCCTCTGTTGATGAATCTTTGTTTTGATTGTGATGATTTGCATGCAAAATTGGATACGGATTATTCGCGTGGATTTAGGTTGGCTTTCGGTATGTACCTGCTGTCATTCTTTGTCTGTTTTGTTGGTTTGTTGTAGGTGTTTGGCCTGGTTCAGAGTTTCTGTACAATCAGACAGTTCAGGTAAGTTGCAGTAGGTCTTAATCATGGTTAACTCTTGCAGTTGTTTGATATATATGGTGGATATATCAGTTGTGTATTGGTAGTGACTGGTCACAAACACAACTTCAAGGAACAACTTTTTACTTCTAACATAGTATGTAGTGTCATGACTTGGCTTGAGAATTGAAGGATCATGAGCGAATTTGGTTTCTCTTTGTTTTCATGATAGGTTGAAGGATATGAGTACCAGAGAAATCAAGTCACCTGAAGGTGTGCCAGAGACATGAGCAAGTTTTCATGGAAACTCTGATCAAAATAGAACGAAGAAGTTTGGGATGTCCTTCATAGAATCTGATAATCAAAGGATGAGTTTTGTGAGAGGATACACTGGAGGAACTACACCTGTTAACATTCCTCTATATGATTTTCTTGTTTTGTTGGTAATTGTCTCTTATGTGCATATTGTTTTTGGATTGGATGCCATTCTGGGTTTTGCAGGAGAGTAAGTTTTTGAAGTTATTGTGGTTCATGTGAAAGTGGTGTCAGATAGTGTCAGATAGTGGACAAAAGTATTTTTTCATTCATTGACTCACGTATATATAGTGTTATACAGACCTAATCAACCACTTACCAGTTGGACATAGACTAAATTTACTCCTTAAATTGTGCCGTAACACTAGACTAATTACAGACTAATTACAGCCGTAATACTTGACTAATTTGTGCCGTAACACTTGACTAATTACAGACTAATTACAGCCGTAACACTTGACTAATTTGTGGCGTAACACTTGACTAATTACAGCTGGATACAATATACACAACTCACGTCTACACTCCCCCTCAAGTTGGTGCGTAAAGATCTACCATGCCCAACTTGTCAAGTGAGTTAGAAAACACAACACTAGAAACCGCCTTTGTCAAGACATCAGCTAACTGATCTTCAGACTTCACAAATGGTACATCAATAATCTGTGCTTCTAGTTTTTCTTTGATAAAGTTCCTATCTACCTCCACATGTTTGGTGCGGTCACGTTGTACCGGGTTATGTGCAATAGCAATCGCAGCCTTATTGTCACAGTACAAGGACATAGCAGAACTCGGCTTATACCCGAGATCTCTCAACAAATATTTAATCCACAATAATTCACATATTCCATAGGACATTGCTCTATACTCAGCCTCTGCACTTGATCGAGAGACAACCTTTTGTTTCTTACTTCTCCACGTAACAAGGTTACCTCCAACAAAAGTGAAGTAACCTGAAGTAGAACGTCTATTTGTATTATCACCTGCCCAATCAGCATCAGTATAACCCTCAACATCTAAGTGACCATTCTTCGTGAACATGACACCTTTTCCAGGTGCACTCTTCAAGTATCGAAGAATTCGAATGACCGCATCCATATGTCTCTCACTAGGTGCATGCATGAATTGACTTACCACACTAACAGCATAAGCAATATCAGGTCTAGTATGAGATAGATAAATTAATCTGCCTACTAGACGTTGATACCTCTCCTTGTTGGTAGGAACCTCTCCCGGGTCTTCATGTAGCTTATGATTTTGTTCAATTGGTGTGTCAACTGGTTTGCAAGCAAGCATCCCTGTATCAGTCAATAAGTCTAGGATATATTTTCTCTAGGAAAGAAATATTCCTTGATTTGACCGTATCACCTCTATGCCAAGAAAGTACTTCAATTCTCCAAGTTCTTTCATCTCAAATTCATTTGACAGAAGTTTTTTTAAATTTTCTATCTCAACACTATCATTCCCTGTCAATATCATATCATCCACATAAATAATTAAAGCAGTTACCTTGTCTTTCTTGTGCTTCAGAAATAAAGTATGGTCTGAGTTACTTTGTCTGTATCCAAACTTTTTCATTGACAAAGCAAATTTACCAAACCAAGCTCGGGGAGACTGTTTTAAGCCATATAACGCTCTCTTTAACTTGCACACCATTTTAGGTTGTTCTGAAACTCCAGGTGGTAGATCCATGTATACATCTTCCTTTAACTGACCATGTAAAAAGGCATTCTTTACGTCATATTGTAACAAAGGCCAATCATTATTTGCGGCTACAGATAACAATACTCTTACAGTGTTGATCTTTGCTACCGGTGCAAAAGTCTCATTATAATCCACCCCAAATCTCTGATTGTAACCTTTGGCCACCAGTCTTGCTTTGTATCTTTCTATCGATCCATCAGCATTATATTTGATAGTAAAAATCCATCTACACCCAATAGTTTTCTTCCCCGGAGGTAACTGAACTATGTCCCAAGTATCATTCTTTTGTAATGCTCTCATTTCTTCAGCCATAGCTTCAGTCCATTTAGTGTCTGCTAATGCTTCTTTTACCTGTCTTGGAACAGATACAGTAGATATTTGATATAAAAACGACTCATATGACTTGGGTACTCTATGGGTTGACACATGATTGCCTATAGGATATTTGGCTTTAGCATTCAAGTCGGCAGAATATTGAAGTTTTGATTTGCCTCGGTTTGTCCGAGCAGGTAACTGATATGTTGGGATAGTAGACTCAAATTCAGGCATATTGGAAGAATTAGATAAAACATCATTTATTTCAGAAATTACCTCATTTGGACTCTGGACGTGGTCTTCTTGTGGTTTCTCGGTAGTTTCAGGACTGATTTCAGATGTTGGCATCCAATCACTAGTTCCTTGACAGTCGGGCACAGTAGCTGAAGTGGTATTTCTGGGTAAAGTATGGGTAGTCGGTTCAGGTACAGCATCAAGAGTAGTCGATGGTGGAGGTGGAATATCTGGTGGAGGAGTGGAAGTTTCTGGTGGAGTGACTGTAAGTGGATCCCAATGACTATTATCATCCATATCCATATTCATACTCTCCCCCTGAGGAGAAGAGGCATTTGGGAAAAAATAGGACAAATCTTCATTGAAGGTAACATCCATAGTTATATAGAACTTTTGAGTGGGAGGATGATAACACCGATAGCCCTTTTTGTAAGGAGCGTACCCCACAAAGACACACTTAATGGCACAGGGATCAAGTTTACTCCTTTGATGAGGGTGAACATGAACATAAGCCACACAACCAAAAACTTTGGGAGGAAGATTAGGAATGGGAGGCGCAATTGTCATATGAGTAGTAAGGACTTGTAGTGGAGTTTTGTATTGAAGGATACGAGAAGGTACCCTGTTGATGACATACATGGCAGATAATAAGGCATCCCCCCATAGGTATTTTGGAACATGTTTATCTATTAGTAGAGCTCGGGTAACCTCCAAAAGTTGACGATTGCGTCTCTCAGCCACACCGTTTTGTTGTGGAGTATAGGGACAAGAAGTCTGGTGAAGTATTCCACGTGACTGAAAAAAGGTGGTAAGAGTTTCATTGACATATTCCCTTCCATTGTCTGAGCGAAGAACCCTAACAGGTGTATCAAACTGAGTTTGAACCATAGTACAAAATTGTTTAACAATACGAGGGACGTCACTCTTGTTTTTAAACAAATAAATCCATGTAGTACGAGAGCAATCATCAATAAATGAAATGAACCATCGCATACCACCAGAGGTAGGATTTTGGGATGGACCCCAGACATCAGAATGAATCAAAGCAAAAGGCTTTATTGATGCAGAATCACTTAAGGGAAAAACACAGGTCTCACAACAATTGAAGTTACGAAACACGTCAGATTTAAATAATGAAGGAAACAAATGTTTTAGATAGCCTAAAGATGGATGTCCTAAACGTTGATGCCATAAACGAATCAACTTTTCATTCCTCAACAGGTGGGTACTAGTGTGATTTGCCACAACATCAGAACCAATGCCACTGAAGTACCATAAGTCCCCTCTCTTAGAACCACGCCCAATCTCCTCCTGAGTGTAAAGATCCTGAAAAATACAATGTTTTGGAAAAAAATGACAAGAATAGGCAGTCATAAGTTTAGACACAGATAACAAATCACGATCTAAAGATGGAACAAGAAGCACATTAGATAAGACAATGGTAGGGGTAAGTTGGATGGTTCCTGTACCAGTGACAGGAGCAGTTTGGCCATTGTCTGTGGTGACAAAAAACTTGGAGTGATTTTTAGTGAAGGTAGTAAATTTTCTAGGGTCATTAGTCATATGATCAGTCGCTCCAGTATCAACTATCCATGCATTATTACAAGCAGACACAAAAGTACATAGAGCAAAACTAAAGTTACCTGACATGTCCTCTTTCTCAAGTTCAGTGTCATCATCAGTTGTTGTGGTGGTCACAAGAGAAGCTCGACTCCCTTGTTTCTTACCAATCAAGTCATCTGCCCAATCAGGTCTGCCATGAAGCTTCCAGCACTTGTCAACAGTGTGATCTTTACCACAAAAAGAACATTCACGGTCTCCTTTCTTTGGAAGAGAACGGGAAACAGATGACCCACTTTCTTTGGCAGGGAAGGACCCGGTACTACCTGCAGATTTCAAAGGAGTGTGTCCCTTTGTAGAAGGGAATCGATATGATCCTGAAGTCCCTTTACGGGCAACCATAGCTCCACCACTAGCCTTCTCTTCAGTCCCCATAGTAGTCAGTCGATTATCTTCCTCACAAAGGATTGCATAAGTCTCAAGAACATCAGGTAATGGATCAGATCGTAGCACATGGGCACAGGCTGAGTCAAGATGAGAGTCCAAACCAGCCAAAAAAATATAAACCCGAAAGTTGGTAACAGTTGCAAGGTGAGCACATAAATCACTTTCATTCGTGATTTTAGGAGGATTAATGGCATCAAGCTCCTGCCATATGGTTTGTAATTCTTCATAGTATTTTTCAAGAGTTCGACCATCTTGCTTAATATTGACAGATTTGCGGGTTAATTCATAGATCTTGGAAGAATTATTACCTACAGAATAAGTCTTCTCTACAGCACTCCAAATAGCGCCAGCAGTAGGGAGACGATCAAAGAGGGCTCGGACATGATTTTTCATGGCATTAAGAAGCCATGTTTGAACCGTACAGTTTTCTTCTTCCCAAGTTTCAAAAGCTATAGCATCAGTTGTAGCAGGAGCCTTCTTTGTTCCAGTTATATAGCCAAGTTTTTTCTTGCTAGCAATGGACATACGAGCAGCACGGGACCAAGAATCATAATTGGATCTCCCGGTTAATTTCTCATGAGAGATCTTGAAGTTGTCAGTTGTATTACCAGACATGATGAAGTATCTAGAGGGTAGCAGCGGAAGTTGAGAACAATAAGCAGTGGAATACAAGACAGTGCAAGTTTATGTGAAGGAAAAGAATTAGTTAAGAAGCAGTTTTACGTGAAGTAGTAGACAACCAAAGTTGTAGAGAAGAAGTTTCAAGAGACAGCAGGAAATTTTATGGTTTTTGATCGTACTTGCTCCGATACCATGTCAGATAGTGTCAGATAGTGGACAAAAGTATTTTTTCATTCATTGACTCACGTATATATAGTGTTATACAGACCTAATCAACCACTTACCAGTTGGACATAGACTAAATTTACTCCTTAAATTGTGTCGTAACACTTGACTAATTACAGACTAATTACAGCCGTAATACTTGACTAATTTGTGCCGTAACACTTGACTAATTATAGACTAATTACAGCCGTAACACTTGACTAATTACAGCTGGATACAATACACACAACTCACGTCTACAAGTGGAACCCTCTATCTTGGGTCATGGAAGCTGCAGCTATCATGGCCATTCCTTTCATATATAGCTCTTATGAAAGTTTATTGTATTTTTTTTTTGTATTATTTCATAGCTTCTAAGAGTGAGATTGAAGCTAAACCCCATTTCATTTGCTATTGCTTAAATTGTAGAGAGAAAGGTTCAAATTGAGACGATTTTTAGGATCTATTGATCTGCACTTGATATTGATGAACTTCTGTAACTACATAGGTGTGCATTTGTAAGCCACGTGTGGGGCAGGAGATGTGACTGAAGTATGAATGTTAAAGGCTCGAATAAATCGACGATATGTTTTGGCAAATCTTTTACTTGAGTTAAATATTAAGTTTTTTGTACCATGTGGATTGTAGTTTCTCTGATTTATTATCACATTGTGTCATGTAGCTTTCCTTAATAAGAAGCTTAGTTATTCAAATGTTCAATTTATATTGCTCAAATTTCTTGAGTTCAGTCAACTTTTTTGTTCAAGCTTATCTTTATACATCATTTGCTTCCTTGACTGCTTCAATGACTCTAATTCTCTATTAAAATAAGATAGACAGGCATTCAGAGGGCTGTAAATTTAGAAGGGACTCCTAGGAAGATTTCTAGGAGTCTTTTTGCATTTAATCCAACACTTCCTCTTGCTGATGCATTTTCTTCTGTTGGACAAAGTCCCACATCGGTTAAAAACAGCAATAATATTCAATTTATAAGGGGCAAGCCTTCCTCCCCTTAATAAGCCTTTTAGGGGGAGGGTCAAGAGCCCAACTTTATAAGATAGTATCAGAGGAGGCCGTTGTGCACTCGTCCTTGATAAAAAGTCCACGGAGGCCGTTGTGCACTCGTCCTCGATAAAAAATCCACTCGTTGGGCCTTGGGCAGAGATACCCACTCCACGAGTGCGAGGGGGTGTTGGACAAAGTCCCACATTGGTTAAAAACAGCAACAATATTCAATTTATAAGGAGAAAGCCTTCCTCCCCTTAATAGGCCTTTTAGGGGAGGGCCAAGGGGTGCGAGGGGGTATTGGACAAAGTCCCACATTGGTTAAAAACAGCAACAATATTCAATTTATAAGGGGCAATCCTTCCTCCCCTTAATAGGCCTTTTAGGGGAGGGCCAAGAGCCCAACTTTATAAGATCTTCAGATTTATTTTTGACCTCGAAGACATTTTCTTGATGTGGAATATTTTGAATTCCTGCAGGTAAAAATCTCACTCTACTGTTGGTTTTGAAATGTTGCATACGCTGCAAATGATAACGCGTGAGCAAGATCCTAGCATTGTTTCTGCTTCCAGTTGTTTGAAGGTGATCCATATTCTGATTGCGGGTATTCTGGCACTATTGCACAATTATAGTGAAAAATATTTATTGGATGTCATTAGTCAACTTTGATGGCTGCCAACCTTCAACCTTGATGTCATTAGTCAACTTTGATGGCTGCCAACCTTCAACCTTGATGGCTGCCAACTTTGAATGTGTTCATTAGTCATTAATTGTGTTCACATATCATTAGTCAGTAACATAGCTAGAAGTGCGGAGATGTATATGATCTTGTTACTATATATACTAGGGTTGTAATTCCATAAATGTTAAGAATACAAAAACACTTATTCTTCCATATCTTCCTTTTCTTCATGGTATCAGAGGAGGTCTTTTTTATTCTTCGTTTTGTTTTCTAAATGGCCGAAATCACTCCAATCATGTCCGACTCAGGCAGTCCCTCGGCCTCTCTACCTTCAAATACTTTTGATGTTCATACAAACCAACGATTATGTTCGGTTTTGTTGAATGAGTTCAATTATCTTCCTTGGTCAAGATCTGTGCAGTTAGCTCTTGGTGGAAGATCAAAGCTTGAGTTTATTGACAAAAGTATTGTTGTTCCTGATGTCAATTCTTCTCAGTATAAATCTTGGATTGCCCAAGATAAGATGGTGCAGACATGGCTACTTAATTCTATGGAATTACACGTTGCTGAAATTTTCAGTTATTATGAATCTTCTGCAGATTTATGGGATGCTGTTAAAGAGATGTATGGAAATCAAAATAACGCGGCACGAGTTTTTCAACTCAAAAGAGACATTGCATGTCTTCAACAGGAAGGTAAACCATTTATTCAATTTCTTGGTAGCATGAAAAGTATGTGGAATGAGTTGTCTGTTTATCGTCCACATACTACTGATTCTGCTGTCTTGCTAAAACGGGCTGAAGAGGATAAAATATTTCAGCTTTTGGCTAATCTTGCTCCTGATTACGAAGATCTCCGTAGTCATATACTTATGAATTCTGAGCTTCCTTCTCTAGGGAGTGTTTGTGCTACTATTCAACGGGAAGAAGTCCGAAGAAAGGTCATGAATTGTAACCTCAAAACTGAGGTATCTGAAGCCCGAGCATATATGTTCAATCATAAACGATCTGAAGAAAGAAGTTACAAGGGAAAGAGACCTGAGTTGAAGTGCAATCATTGTCATAATCTTGGTCATACAGTGGACCGATGTTGGGTACTTCATCCTGAATTGAAGCCTAAGTTTCCGAGAGAGAATATGCCTCAGAAACGGACTCAACCTTCGGGATATAAGGCTAATCATGTTACAACCATGGCTGGAGATGGATTGTCAAGGTTCTCCTCAAGTCCAATAACTCTTATTAATGAGTTTGCTTCTTATCTTCAAACAAAGCAAGGTGAATCTGATAACAATGGGAAGTCAGCTGCCTTACTTGGTCAATTTGCTGGATTTCTATCTGAAGATAAAAATGGTGCAACTGATGACACATCAGGTATTTTGAAAGCTTTCTCAACTGCGCTGAATTTAAGTAATGTGCATGATTTTTGGGTCATAGATTCAGGTGCCACTGATCACATCACAAATAATCCTACAAATCTGTTTGAGTTTAAGTTCTTATCTCCACCTTCCCAAATATGTGTTGCTAATGGTAATACTGTATCTGTTGTTGGACAGGGAAAGGTAAACTTACTTTCTAAGCACATTGCATCACCAGCTTTGTGTGTTCCTTCTTTTCCTTTTCAACTTCTTTCGGTTGGCAAACTCGTAACTCAACTAAATTGTTGTGCTATTTTCTCTCCTCACAATGTTGTCTTCCAGGATTTGGTCACCAAGAAGACGATTGGTGAGGGATTTTTCTTTCAAGGCTTATATTATCTTCTCAAAGATTTTCACAAGGGATTTCATGTAAATGCCTGTTTAGCTTCCAAGCACAAATTATGGCATCAACGTCTAGCACATCCCTCTGAGTCAATTTTGGCAAAGATTTTTCCAAATATTAATAAAAATTCAGTTGATTGTGACATTTGTCACTTGTCAAAATCTACACGATTATCATTTCCTTCTTCTAATTCTCGTTCAAATAAATTATTTGAATTGGTACATTCGGATGTCTGGGGTCCTGTTCTTGAGTCCTTTGATGGTTACAAATATTTTGTCACCTTTGTTGATGACTTTTCTAGATTCACCTGGTTGTATCTCTTGAGATCAAAAAGTGAGGTTGCTAGTGTTTTTCAAGATTTTCATAGTCTGATCAACACTCAATTCTCTTCTAAAATTAAGATTCTTCGATCAGATAATGGCACAGAATATATGTCTCATATCATGACACAATACTTGAGCATGCATGGCATCATTCATCAAACTAGCTGTGTTGGTACTCCACAACAAAATGGTATTGCTGAAAGAAAAAATCGCGACTTGCTTGAGAAAACAAGATCTCTAATGTTTCAAATGAATGTTCCCAAACAATTTTGGTCCCAAGGTGTACTCACCGCTACTTATCTCATAAATCGCTTGCCTAGTAGAATTTTGAATTTCACTTCTCCATCTGAGTTGTTGACAGGAAAGCAGCCGAATTTATCTCATCTTAAAATCTTTGGGTGTACTTGTTATGTGCATATTCAAGCAATTCACCGTGACAAGTTAGATCCAAGGGCATCCAAGTGTGTTTTCTTGGGATATTCATCTACAAAGAAGGGGTACAAGTGTTATGATCCCATCTCTAAAAAGCTCATTGTAACAAGGGATGTTAGGTTCGACGAAAACACTCCATATTATTCTCAGTCTCGTGGCAGTTCAAGTCAAGGGGAGTCAACTTTAATTCCACTACCAACTCTGGATATGTCTCATGATTGGTTATCTATTGTTCCACGGGTGGATTTTGTTGATCCACATGCAACATCTGACAGTGAACAAATATCCACTCCAACACCAGTCGTAGTAACTCCCACTGAGTCGGTTCTAGAGACTAATGTGGAAACTGATATGCAAAATTCTGATCTGTCTATTCGACGTAATCCTACTCGTGACCGACGACCACCATCAAAGCTTCAGGACTATGTGTCATACTCGGTAAGACACCCAGTCACTAATGTTCTTGGCTATCATAAACTGTCCTCTTCTCATGCAGCCTATCTTAGCAACATCCTTGACAAAACTGAACCTCAAAGCTTTTCTGAAGCTAATCAAAAAGAGGTTTGGCAAAAGGCTATGCAAGAGGAGCTTCAGGCTCTAGCTGATAATCATACTTGGAGTGTTGTTCAACTTCCAAAGGATAAGAAAGCTGTCGGCAGTCGTTGGGTATACAAAACCAAATTCAAATCCGATGGTTCTATTGAAAGGCATAAGGCAAGATTGGTTGCACAAGGCTTTACCCAAACTTATGGAGTCGACTACACGGAGACTTTTGCGCCGGTGGCAAAAATGACAACTGTTCGTACTTTGCTATCGATTGCTATAAATCATGGCTGGTCTTTATCTCAAATGGACGTGAAAAACGCATTCTTACATGGCAATCTCCTCGAGGAAGTTTATATGAAACTACCGCCGGGTCACCCTCAAAGCAGTAATCCACAATTGGTTTGTAAGCTTCATAAATCCATCTATGGATTGAAACAGTCACCCCGTGCCTGGTATGCCAAGTTGAGTATGGTACTTGAGGAACTTGAGTTCAAAAGGAGTAACGCTGATCACTCTTTGTTTGTTCTCATCAAGAATGGGGTACGATTAGTAGTTTTAATTTATGTCGATGACCTTATTATTACTGGTGATAATATTGCAGCCATCTCCAATATTAAAAAGGTTCTTCATCAAAAGTTTGCCATTAAAGATCTTGGGGTCCTTAAATATTTTTTGGGAATCGAAATGGCTACATCTCACAAAGGTCTTGTTTTGAATCAAAGAAAGTATGTGTTAGATTTGTTGTGTGAAGTTGACATGCTCGATTGCAAGCCTGCAAATACACCGTTGGACAGTAAACTAAACTTGGCTGTAGATGGTGAATCTCTTCGGTCGCCTCAAATTTATCAAAGGTTGGTAGGTAAGCTTATTTACCTTACCATTACTCGACCCGATATTAGTCATGCAGTCAGTATTGTGAGTCAATTTATGCACTCTCCAACCATTGTTCATATGGGAATTGTTAAACGAATTCTTAGATATTTGAAGGGGTCTATTGGTCGTGGTCTACTTATGAAGAACAATGGTCATACACAAATAATCGGCTACACCGACGCTGATTGGGCCGGCAACTCTCTTGATCGTAAATCCACTACTGGCTATTGTATATTTGTTGGTGGCAATCTTGTTTCGTGGAAGAGTAAAAAACAGCTCGTGGTTGCTCGTTCTAGCGCTGAAGCCGAATATCGTGCAATGGCTTCCACTGCTTCTGAACTTATCTGGCTAAAGGCATTGTTGGTCGATCTTGGTTTTCTTCATCCTCAACCAATGACTCTCTGCTGCGATAATCAAGCCGCCATGCATATTGCCTCCAATCCAGTGTTTCATGAGAGAACCAAACATATTGAAGTCGATTGTCATTACGTTCGCGAAAAAGTTCAGTCTCAGTTAATTTCTACCAAATATACTCGAAGTCAAGACCAACTTGCGGACATGTTCACTAAGACTCTTTCTTCAGCTCAATTTCATTGGTTACTTTCCAAGCTTGGATCAATCAATATCCTTGCTCCAGCTTGAGGGGGAGTATTGGATGTCATTAGTCAACTTTGATGGCTGCCAACCTTCAACCTTGATGTCATTAGTCAACTTTGATGGCTGCCAACCTTCAACCTTGATGGCTGCCAACCTTCAACCTTGATGGCTGCCAACTTTGAATGTGTTCATTAGTCATTAATTGTGTTCACATATCATTAGTCAGTAACATAGCTAGAAGTGCGGAGATGTATATGATCTTGTTACTATATATACTAGGGTTGTAATTCCATAAATGTTAAGAATACAAAAACACTTATTCTTCCATATCTTCCTTTTCTTCAATATTTCAATGAAAATCAGTATGACCTGTAGTCTTACAATGTATAAACTGATGAGCATAACCCCACTACACTGGTTTTTCTACTCTTGATTCGTCAAGAACTTCTTAATGTTTTGGCCGTTTAGTTACTCCACAAGATTTTAGTGGTTTTTGTTGTAGAATCTGAAGACTTTACGTCTCAAAGTCGTTGTAGGGGACTATTGCCCATAAGGTTTGTCTTAACTGGACTTGGCCCATTCTCATGTTTAATTCTTTCCCGCAGAAGGATTCTGGATGAATTATATTAGTTCCATGATGTCCTTTGTGTCCCTGGAATCTAAATTCAATCAGTAGACATAAACTACTTCCCTGGTAAGTATAATATTTTGGATTTTGATGGAATGAATTTGTATGCATTTTGAAAATATGAATGCTTAGAATAAATTTAAAAACCTCTTTTTCTTTCCGTCTCCAAAGAATTACATGTTGTGGTTGCTTCAAAAAAAAAAAAGAGAAAGTATTTGTAAGTTTCAGGTAGAGGCGATGGTTGGTTGCTTGGATTTCAGATAATGTGCCGTGATGGTTTTTTTCAAGGGAAATATTATGGCCAGTTCTACTAAATGACTAATGGCCTTACATGTTTGGATGTTCTTTGATAAAACTTGGACTTCCTGTAATGTAATCATACACTGTTAACATACTGTGAACATGATTGATTGTACTACATGAAAGAGGAAATTACACCCGCCACAACACGCGGGCCAAGACACTTGTTGATATATATGTACGCAAATCATTTGACACGTGGTATGTATAACACAACTACCAGTTAGGTAGAGACCGTGGAATGTCTGGTTGGGATTGGGAGTTGAGGAAATTTCTCTTAACGTGTTTACGTCTTCCCCAACTAACATTCCGAAATTTCATTTCTCAACTAATCTTCAAAGGCTATCAAGATAACTCTCTTCAACCTTGTAAAATCACTATTTTATGAGATTCTGACTTTTAAATCTGTTCAAAATCTTAAGAGTTGGCTACTTTGACGTTGTTGCCGCAATATTATTCGATAAATCTAAAATTAATGAAAAGATTGTACTCGGAACTTATTTCAACGCAGAATATATTTTGTTAAAAAAAAAACTCAGAACGTATTTTTTTGGTAAGTTGAGCTAAAGATTTTATTTTGATGGCAAGCTGTCTCACTACAACAAACAATAGTGTGTGGGCTACCAAGTCACTCTCCTTTCGGGGGCGACTGCAGTTCTTTAAAACAATACATTGGGTGGCAGGCTGGCAGCTTTTTAATTACTACTAGTCTTATTTGTCTTATGAGGTCCACCAATAAGCGATTCACAACTGTCAAAAGTTAAACACGCACGATGGTTGGCACGTATTTTGTGTCAAGATGGTAAAAGAAGAATATAGAGAGGTGGTTAGTCGGTCGTAACATGGGATGAGAGCAACAATATCAAGATTCAAGCCAACGAACAAAGAAAAAATTTGATCCAGTTTTTGAAACTCATCCTCTCTTCCTCCTCTTTCTTTCATCTCTGTGAGTTGATAGATATATAACTGCTATTGCTCCCAAATCCTGAGCATCCACGGGGCAATTGGAAACGCTCTCTCTTTAAAACTTATTTTAAGCTCCAATAAAATACAAAAGTTCATTTTATCTAGCTAACTAGCAAGTAATATGATCTACTGTATATATTCATGTCTCTCTTCCTCTTTCTCTAAGTTTCTTGTGTTTTTGCAAAGTTTTTCACTGTTGATCAGTTTTATTTTCCTTTCCATAATTGTATTTCTGGGTTTTTGTTGTGCAGGCTTCAACTTGAGCTCAATGCGGTCAATGAATGAGTTAGACAGTCAGTTATTTCCCACCTCCTTTACTCTTTATGCTCCGTATCACATAATTATTTCCTTTTGAAGTTGCTGATGCTCTGTGACCTTTTTGTACGTTTCCGATTGCTATGCCTATCTATGAGGTTTCATGACAACTTCCGAATCATATGATAAATTACCTGCACTATTATCATTTATATTTGTAATAAACTGCAAATGATAGTGTAATGAACTGCAAATGATGGCACTATTATCATTTATATTTGTATGAGTATGAGACTGATGTTATCTGCATATCAAGCTTGTTTCAATTTTTTTCACATGAAAGTTTGTCAATTATAAGAGGTTATTTATTACCAGTATAAGTTCGTGCTTCTTGTCAATATACAATCATACATAACAGGGAATCATTTAATCAATTGCTGTGCAGATTCAAAGAAGTTAATTTTGATTCTGGCACCGCTGAAGTGAACACTGGAAAGAGAGACTTCTTAAACATATGCTCCATTTTATCTCCATTTGGCTTCCCCTTGTCACAATTTGGCATCAACTACTGTTATTGACTTTAAAAACCCAGGCTAAGATAATGAGAATTCCGGATCTTCCTCTAACTTGCTTTGCCATGTCATGCTCCAACAAAATGTTATCAGCATTATATATTTATTGAGAATGGATATCAAGCAAGCAGAGAGGATAGTTGTTACCAAACCAGTAGCTACAAGGCCAACTTGTTCCACTTTTAGGTCCTTTTCTGAGCTCCTTGCTGGTGCAATTGATGACTCACCCCACGAAACCTGTTCTGAGATTGCAGTTGCTGCCATAAGACCAAAGACAGTGAGGTTCAAGCAAATGGTGAGTTCTGCTCCCGGGGGTGCACTTTCTTCCCAGGTAGTCTCTTAGTTCTGAAAATTGTTCTCCTTTCAGGACTTATTTTGTTTGATCTTTATGATATTTGAATGTAACAGGCTGAGTTCTCTGGAACACTGCTAAATTTTAATTCAAATCATGAAGCGTCTAAGTTGGACACAAAAGCTACTATGGTATATAAACCACAAGCTAAGTTTGTGTCAAAGACGACTGTTTCTCTCTTGGCAAATATGGTTAGCATCTAAATTCTGACGTTTGTAATTATGGGAGATTCGTGAACTTTGATGTGCATTCGAATAAATGATTTGTTTTACCCAGGGCAACTTCAATAGCAGTTATCAACAGAGGCTATCATCAGTGGAGACTCATGTTCCATGCCCAAACAAAGATATACAGATTAATGTCCCATCCCAGCTAGGCAAAACCCTTCAGATTGCATCGCATACCGAAAATGATCAGTCAATTGAACCCCAGAAAATAGCACTGCAGAACCTAGAGGAGGTTCCAAATCCTCCTCCTCATGCACCAAATGGGGATCGACCATCTTATGATGGTTATAACTGGAGAAAGTATGGGCAAAAGCAAGTCAAAGGAAGTGAATATCCAAGAAGTTACTATAAATGCACCCACCCAAATTGTCCTGTGAAAAAGAAGGTCGAAAGATCATTTGATGGACAGATCGCAGAAATTGTCTATAAGGGTGAACACAACCATTCAAAGCCTCGGCCCCCAAAGCGCAACTCATCAGCAACACATGGTTTAGTACCTCTATCGGATCCTTCTGCTCATGAGACAAATGATACATCGTGGTGTAATCTCGCGGATGAAAGAAATGAAGATTCTGAAGTTAGAGTAAAAAATCAATATGTGGAGGGATTATCTACCTCAGCTTGTCAGAACATAGCTTTATTATCTTCTAATCCTGTTGTAACTGGAAGAATTAATACTGGTGCTGGAACTTCTGACAATTCTTGTGGAGTTAGTGCGGATTGTGATGAAGGAAGCAAAGGACTGGATGGAGAGGATGATGAATCTAGAAGCAAAAGAAGGTAAGAGATAATAGAACTATCCCTCAAAGAACCCGAGACGCCTGTTTCACACATGCAAAAAATATTGCTCAATTTCTTAATCCTAATATTTGCACCCTAGCAATTATACTTTTTTGTCAGGATAAATGATGAACAGTGATGTGTTTGTTTCAGGAAAAGTGAGAATCAATTCAATGAAGGAGGTGTATCAGGGGAAGATATACGAGACCCCCACATTGCAGTACAAAGTTCCATGGATTATGAAACTCTGGGGGATGGTTTCCGCTGGAGAAAATATGGGCAGAAGGTTGTAAAGGGGAACCCGTATCCCAGGTCGGTAATCGATAACTTGTGTAAGCATTATGTTGTATACTTGTATGTATTCATTATTCTCTTAAAGTAAAGTATATGTTGCAGAAGTTATTATAGATGTACCAGTCTCAGCTGCAACGTGCGTAAGCATGTGGAAAGGGCATCGGATGATCCAAGGGCTTTTATTACGACATATGAAGGAAAACATAACCATGAGATGCCTATCAAGAATACGAATTTGGTGCCCTCAGAATCAGATTCACAGGCCACTACTAGTTGAGACTTGAGAGAAAGGAAACCTAATCAACCTGGCATTTGATCATCACAAACAAGCAAAAATCAACAGCAGCTGCATCATAATAACTGAGTACTCTGAAGTCTGAAATGAGAGTTTATTTGTGGGTAATGAGTTATATAACTTATATCATATTTCATCTACGTCTTTCCTTCTATTCCAAGTACCATGTTCTGTTTCTCGTTTGATTACTTTTCTGCTTTGTGTAGTTATGTTATCTTTGGAGAAGTTGTATACAAATTTCACTCACGTACTTGTCGAGCAAAAAAACTTATTGGTATTTTGGTGCATTGACATGATGGCTCTGTGTCAGCTTTTGAGCTTAGTTAAACATTGCATGCCATCATCAAGGAGATATGATAGAACCAAAAGAGTTTGAAGTCAAAATGGATTGTATTGTGTGTTCATCCAAAAATGGCGATGTTTGCTGAGACAAGGGTCAACGATTCAATTTATTAGTCACTCCAAAAGTACATGAATTCCAATCTCTTCTCGGAACCGAGTTGCACACTTTTTCTTTTTTTCCTATAACTATTAGCCGACAACGTTTAAAAATAGTATTGCGGTTAAAGAGAATTTTCCTTTTTTAATATTTAGCTGCCTGCAAACTTTGCAACTAATTTTGTATAGATGAATAGCTTATTTCCAAATATAATTCATTAACTAGCTGCTTATGGACGGATAATTACAATAGTAGTTCTCTCTTATTGGAGCAAAACTCCAAAAACGACAACGCATATAGTTTGAAGGGAATAGTTATCCCGATACAAAAATCAGCAGTCCAATGTCTAAGACTAAGAGGAAGGGCAATCAAAATAGATTTGGATAATAGCGCCCAAACCCCTAACCATCATGAATGCTTAATTTCAAATGGAAGGTACCTTGTACTCTGGCAAAATGAGTCCGATTTTCAAGATTGCATCAGTCATCAGATAAAGGTCAAAACCAAATTCCTCACGATGTTTCCTTCTTCTGATGGTTGGTTTCTTTCTATGCAATGTTTGAATCCTTTTCATCATTGACGGACTTGTCCCCCGAGTCCTCAGCATTACTCGGTTTTCCCTGTCACACAAGTATGACAAGCTTCTAATGAATAACAAGCAGAAGAAGGTGTTAGCATTTGCGATGGTCTTAGTTTGTTGGGTCATGGGTGGTGTTTTCTTAAACTTTGTTGGAACATGGATGTAAAACTTGCCACAACAATAACAATTTAAGGGGTTTGTTTTCTTGGGTCAAGCATGGGGGAATGGACTTCGGCTTGACCCCATGCTGGCTTGGTTTATGTAAAACAGGACCCACACTTTGAGAGTTTAGTCAAGTATTGGTTCAAATTTTCTTGCAAATCCAAGCAAACAAAATTATACCATTGTGATATGCATGCATCCATTCCAATGCCACATGCCACATCATCCATTCATACTCCCCAATGACATCTAATGGCCCCAACAAATTAAGACCATTGCAAATGCTTACGCTTTATCATAACCTATTCTGAAATGAAGAACGTTTCAACGACCGAAGAGGCGACAATTTTGGTATAATGGTTCAAAAACAGAAAGATGTTGCTTCTTGGTATTGAATGCCACGGAAGGAAATGTCTATAAAAGGTTTTGGATGAGTCACAGACTGCTACAGCACCTTTGCTAACATTACACAATTGCAAATAAAACACCCTTTCAAAACTAAAGTGCACAAATATAAAAATATGTACCTTGTTCTTGTCTCGCCAACCTAGTCCAAATGCCAGCAAACCTGTTTTTCTTCTTGGGCTTTCCACCCCGGAACTTTGATTGCGGACAGACCTACAGTTAAAAATACTTTTAGAAGCCACCAATTCATACAAAACCAAATGGCATGACCACTTATGCAAAAGAATGAAAATAGGTCATTCCGAAAGCACGCATAGCCCATTGCAATGTTTAGTCAGTGCCAGAGAGATTTTTTATTTGTTATGAGACTCCAAGTTAATAAACAGGGCAAAGCATGACTAGATGCAAGAGGAACAATAAACCGCACCACACAACTCTTATTACAAATTCCAAAGCAAAAGGTCTTTCATCGCAAGAACAGAGTGGGGAACCATTTAACTATCAGGATGTTGTCATCCAGAGCAAGGGAAGAAAAGCAACCATCTTCTTTTTAAAAAACTATATAGAACAGATATGAAAAGGAGTTGTTGGCCTAGTGATGGCCACTCCTTGTAATAACAAATTGCAGAGTAAGCCCCCAATACTAGCAACCGGTCCACCAGCAAGCCACTAAGATCAGCAAAATCCAAGTTGGCACCATGGGGGATGTGAACTCAAGACCTCCAAGTTTATGGCTGGTCCCAAAGTTCCATTCCCATATTGTTAGGCTACCTTCGTACAGATGATATGTTTCGTACAGATGATTTGTTTGACCCTCGTACAGGTTGCATATGTGACAATATTCACTTTTTTTTTCCTTCTTTTTTCCTCTTCTGGTGGTTGTGAGGGTGGAGGAGGAAATGATGGGTGAATGGGATAGAGTTGTTGAAAATGAAAATAACTTGACAGTCAACTGAAAAAAAGTCCTTATATACCGTGGAGAAGATTGCACTCTAGCTTGGCCAGATTGGTACTGCAAGGTGGCCTCCAACATTGATTCTGCCATAACCACCCTTTTCTCCATCTGAGCAAGTTGAGCCGTTGCTTTCTCATATTTTTCCTGCGCACATACATGCAACATTGTTTGGGATAAAGACAATAAAATAAAATATCCTGCTCATACGTGTAATGATAAATTATGTCAAAAAATAGACAATAAAACAAAAGATTCCGCTTGCACTAAGAAGTCATTCCATCACTTCTCATCACCAGAGGGTATGGCGACGACTATGATTAAATTAGAAATTGTAAATGTGTCAAAATTCCATGCGTAAAAAGAAAAGAAAAGGTCTTCTCATCAATAAAGTATATGACGAATCATCCAACCAACGATCAGATATTTACAGCGTTCTTTTTCCCTTATATCAAGCAATGGATCGCATTCTTGATGTACATACAAACTAAAGCATTCTACTCTATAAAATTTAAAAGGAAAAAAAACAGACAAAGAGGACCTCAAGCATATGTACTGCATATCTCTGAGCAGCTGCATCTTTCTCAGCACTAAGACGAGCATCTTCAGTTATCCTTTGCTCTTGCTCTACCCTCATCAGAACCTGTAGCACACATAGGTCATTTACATATTAGGACAGGAAATATGGCAAGTGTATATATTATTCTTTCATAGAAAGACACCATATACAGCACAAGGTTTTGTTAAACCTGGAGCATAGCCGCTTCCTGTTCTCTTTTATCAGCAAGAGCTTGTCGTAGCTCAGCTACCTCTTGCTCCAAATGCTCAATCTGCAAAAAAGTGAATTTATTCTTAAATTTTATTGTTAACTGAAATTCAGAAGAGAAATATAGAATTTAAAGAGAGAGACAGATCATAGCTCAAATGAAAAGCTTCTTTATACGTGCAGATATTTTAATGTCTTTTAACTTTATGTAGAACTTTGACATCATTCTCATTGGTTTGAAATCAGTTTCTTAGAGTGGAAACCTGAAGCTTTATTCTGCATTAAAATATTAATATACGTCAAAAAAGGATATACGGTGGAATTTCACACAAATCAAATCAACAATATTACCTAGAAGATATTCCTGTTAGCATTAACAGAACATAATTTTCCCCAAGATGATAGGTATTCCTCAGATATGAAAGAGATGTAATTTTTCTTAAAAAAACTTTTTATGGAGGTATTGGCCTCTATATAATACTTTATTCAGGCTTCCATTAATTGCACTACAGCATATCTATACATTGTACCTAAGAGATATATATAGACACACACACACAACAGACAAGTCAAAAATTTCACATCAAGATAGAGAGAGGTGTGCAGAGAGATGGTTGCTTATATGAAAGTCGCTAAGGGTAATGTAGGAGAGTCTAGTGACTCATACCCAAAATCTAAGATATGTGAGTGAGGAATAAAGACGTTAAAAAGGAAATGTCGTAAAAAAACTACATCGGCAAGGCTACCTCCTTACCAAGAATTTTTATATTCTTTTTATTATTGTTAGTAGCGCGTGAGGGCCTTTGAACCTGGGAAATTGCCCAGGTTCAATTCCTAGAGAGTAAACTACCACTATGCTGAGAGCTCTTTTTTATTTTACCAATGATACCAATCGAAAAGTATCGATAGAAATAAAGAGACCTTCACCTAATTTTTATTGATAGAGAAGACTATGATAGGGTTTCAAGGGAAGTGAAGTGATTGTTCTTAGAGAAAAAAAGGTTTCGATTAGCAAAATTAACATAACTAAAGGAGAAAAGTGGATGAACTATGAAGTGGAAGAGTGTATCAAGGGTGTTGTGCATTTGAAGAATACCCTTTAAATAAAAGAGAAAAACTTCATGGATCAGCTATAAGCCAAAGTAAGGTGTGGAAAGTTAGGTTATTAAAAGACATGGCAAAACCATGCATGTAGTAAATACGAATGTTGCAGTGAATATGTGGGAACACAAGAAAAGATAGGATACAAAATGAGACTATTAGATCTAGGTCAAGAATAGCGCCAATTGAAGATGAGATTTGAGAAAATTGTCTAAAATGGTACGTCCGTTGGGCTTGTACAACATAGAGATATTACTACAGTAGTACGAAGAGTTGAGAAAATTCAGTAAGAGATCTAAAAGAGGAGAGGAAGGCCATAGAGGCCGCCTTGAATTATAAAGAAATAGAGGAGAGTGTAGCTTTAAATAGAAGCAAATGGTAGAGGAGGATCCACGTAGCAGATTCCTACTCCCACTCAGGCTAACTTATCTTATGGGAATAAAACACCAATCTTCCTCAGCAATAATGAACAGACACAACACCAAATAATAGTTCTCTTCTTCGGCAACATTAATACCCTGGCACTCAATTCCCGTCGATTATCTTGTTTGACAATTTCCATAAGTGCTGTCTCCAACTCCTCAGCTCTGCAAAACGGTAGCAAAGTAAATAGAGCATGAGCTAAATTTAACATCAAAATAATCTCTCTTAAAAAAGAAAACATAGTAGTAGACCCATAAAAAACAACATTACGAGCACTAACCTGAGTACCGCAGATCGTTTTTCCTCCAGCAACTTGGACATCTCAACCTTCAACCACACCACCTGCACATAAGCTGTCTATAATTGATTTTTAATGGCATACACAAAGTTCACCTATAAAGGCCAACTAATACAAATGAAGCATATTACTACACTCTCACTTTGCAATTAAAAAAATTTGAGAAAAAACCTACTCAGAATGCTTGTCACATTGTGAAATACGTGATAATGATCTGCCTCTCCAACACAGGAAAAAATATATATACATATCTAAATGCTCCTAAGTTCTGCAAGTAACAAAGTCTTCGACACAAATAAGTTCCAAGAGTCATGATCACACTCTTCAATAAATGTCCTATATTCTCCAGTGTTACAGGGAAAGACATCTGCATTTGTCAAGTAAAGTCATTGGACAATATTCAAAACTCCACAAACACTTCAGAAGAAATATTTCTATGTTAAAGTGTGATGAGAGGAATCTACAAGGATTAGCATTAAGAAATACGTGCCGACTTCACATCAACAAACAAGCCCAATCATTAGTGAGCGAAGCCAAAGCTAAACTGACAAAGTGATCAAGAGAATATCTCTTGGTCTTAGACCTTAAAACTTGAGAGAAAGAAAAAATAATGATATACAGACGTGGATTTGAAAACAACACAAAATATGAATCTCCATTGACAAAAGATACTAGTTCAAATATGCTAAGAAGATGATAACAGAAAGGTACCTGTTCTTGAAGATCTGGCAGAGAATCTACTTCTGAATCAACAGTCAGGCCACTAAGCAATTCATCTAGATTAGAGGAGCGAGTCTCAGGGCGAGATTTATCACCATCAGCAAGAACACCATCAGACTCTACACTATTAAATACTTCTTCCACTCCTGAATCATGCTTGAAACTATATAGCTTAGATGCGAGCCCTTTTGAATCCTTCCAGACTCGACCCTGCTTTGATCTTTCCTCAACCACCACTAAAACAGCTGGTCGATGTTTTTCTCTCAACTCTTCCAGTCTCTTTTCAGTTACAGCAAAAAAACCAATGCAAGCAGTAAACACAAGCTGGCTGCTATCAAATGTTGAGCCAGCAAGGGACTGCAATAATGTAATTGCATCTCCAGCATCTTTTGTAGTAAGTAATGCAGGACCTATAGGGAGATACAATTGACAGAATTATATTGATTTATATAACTTGATATCAGCGAAATGCACATACCAATCACATTGGCAATCTAATAAAGACCTCTGAATCAATATCAACCAAAGAGAATTAGGGGTGAGTGTGTGTGTGTCTCTTTGTATAAATTTTTTTTCCCCTTACCATATAGCTCCATTAGAGCCAGTGCTGTCCGGAATAACATAACACGATTTCCTTCAAATAGAAGCACATCCCAAACTCTGAGAACTGAAGACACAAAAATACATCAGAAGGTAAATATGTTTTAGAAATGGTTGTTCAAAAGTTAATTTGAATAACAAGATCACACAAAACTTGATAGACGGTATCAAAAGAGTTGCATCACACAGCTTAGACCTCACCACTTTCCCAAGGAAGCATATTCACAAAAATGGAAAGGAACCAGGGACCAGAAATCCATGCTACCTGCACTCCCAAGTAATCCAGATGATTAACTGCACCAGACAACATAAATAGAATGAAGGATAATCCTTCGCAATTTGATCAATATAACAAGTATGTGGTGTCAAATAACAAGCACTGAAATTAGACAAACCCAATTTAGGAAATCTTTCACGCATCAACTCCTCAAAAACAAGTTGGTCCACCTAACACAGAAATTTTCGTTTCAAATGAAGACAAAAAAACTGAATAAAATTTCTGTACTGGAGCATAAAACTCAATAAGGACAGATGGTGAATTGTTCTAGGGAAATATTAGTGAACCACACCTGAGATTCTATCATTTCCTCTGTGTAGTAGCCATCAAAATAGTCATCCATAATGCCCACCAAAGTCCTGAGATATTTCCACAGATTCATACAATCCATAAAGCTAACCTGATGCATTAATTGACCATAGAAGACAGGAGAAATGTTGAAGCCCATCAAGTACTATTTCCCCCCAAATTAAAATCTCCAAAAAGTTACAAATTAAAAAACAGCAATTTTCGCTCAATAATGTCATGAACAATAACAAAGGAAAAATTCCCCATTCAAGTTTTATGGAGCAATGCCAGTTGAATGTTTCACAAGCGATCTTAGTTGGACTACTGTATGCCTCGGAGAAAAAGAGGAGGTTCTCAAACCTTAGACCTACCAAAATGCATTTTCCTCGGGCATCAGAAGTAGCAGTATACCAGCAAAGAAATTCATGGCCTGCATGTGTTACAACACCAAGGTAAACTATAAGTACATATTCAGAACATACTGATCAGATCAATAATTACAGGTTGCGCTCCATATCCATAATCAGCAGAGTTATTTTTGGAGACTTGGAGATACCCATCATTTAAAGCATTAGTACTATGGGAACACAAGCAACTTGATCATATACTGGAAAATGCATTAATTGGATCTAGGGTATTGAGGCAGAGGAAGAAATGGAAAAAATAAAACAACAGAAACAAACTACATAGGAAGAAGAGGAAGGAGAATCGTCTACATATATAAAAAGTAAAGGTTTCTCATGTAGGGTTGCTCAACTCAGTCTCTGGTAGCTTCTTCAGAGGTTAGCTACCACGATGGCACATAGCAAGTGCTTTCTATTCTGGGTAACCGGAAAATATTTCCATAAGTTGAGGTGCAAATTTGCAAGCGAGAAATCACATATCCATAAAACCAAAAAACATAAAGTGTAGCATTAACAAGCTTATATATCAAAAATGTTGGTTGAATCAACATTCCTAAAGAAAGATGACTTATGACCTTGATTACCTGACAGTAACCAACAGCAGGGTTATGGAGAGCGTAAGCTATGAGTAAACGCCTCAAGGAATCCCTGCCATCCTCATCCAAAGCAGGATGACCCGGGAAAGTCCGGGGTATGTCCTGTAACAATGGAAGTTATTACATGGAGAAACCCAGATCACACTCCAAAGCAAAAGAAGCAGCACCTACGAATTGAAAAGATTGAAGGATAAAGTCCAAGGCGCATGCATCTAATGACCTTCTCAATCTGCTTTTGAAATTTCCCCGGTACACGAAATGAGTTACTGCGCTCTTTGCTTTCACAAACATTACTTTCTATGGCCAGCAAATCCTGGTAATAGCTCTCCACTAGACGTGCCTTCACGCCAACGAAGGCTTGCCATACCTGAAATGGTGAAATCATTGCAAATCACTTTTTTCCACATAGATAAGAAGTGCAAGAAAATTTTGAAATGTCAACTTCACCTCTCCTCTGAGATCCTTTGGTACTCCTCCATGAACAAGAGATTCCAGTTCTTCCTTCCATGAAAACAAAGTTTCTGAAGAGACCATTTTACCCACAACATTGTCCTCTGATTTCTTAACAGTTGCATGGTCAACATCCTCCACAGAGTCCCCTCCTGAAGTTCCTATCTCATTTATTGATGGAAGATGGTCTCGACTGGCACTTATCTGCCCCTCCTTCATTTTCTGTCTTTTCTTAACACAACAACTCATCATATTCTCAATGATATGTACGGATGGTCTGACCTGAGCCCAAGTTTGAATCTTATGGGTCTTTGTTGCTTTTGAATGTATCTTGTCCTTCTCAGATTCTTCTGAAAGTTGTGCTGACTTCTCAGATTCTTGAGAAAGTTGCACCTGCTTCCTATGGGTGTTTGCAAGCTGGAATTCCTTAACAGGTCTTTCCAATAGCTGTACCTCCTTCCCAGGTAGTTCCGAAAGCTGTACCTCCTCCTTGGCTCCCTTTGAAAGCTGCACCTCCTTTTCAGTATTGCATTCTGTTGAAACATCACAATCAGATATGATGCAGCCTGAATCATCCCCCTCCCTTCCCCTTTGTAAGACAGCCTCTTCCTTCTCCTCAGTAGTTTTGACCTGTGAAACCTCGCTAAATTTCTCTGCAGAGGAGTAGAATAGAACAGATTTTGCTTGGTGTTCAAGAAAATCCTTCCATTTAGTCGATCTTTCCTCTTCCTCCTCCTAATACCATGAATATATCACTAGTCTGGACAGACAATACTCGTATACTTTTACTGCTTAGCACCGTTTGAAAATGGAATAGGAATTCAAGAACGATCAAACTACTAAGAGCAACTTATAATTCTGCGTTCATCTCAGATAAGGGGTATAATGTAAGGGTGTAAAATAAGGGTTACGTTTTAATGGTGTGGAGGAATGAGATAACAAGTGGGGTTCACTGTTTTGGGTCCCATATGTTTTAAATCAATGGTATAAACATATACCCTTATTTTACACATTTATGTTAGACCCTTACGTGAGAATACCCCTATATTTCACACTCCTCCTATGAGATCATTTTCTCATCTTACGAATGACATAAGGTAGCTACAGCATACTAATGTGACGTTGAACTTTTTCTTTTCAAGAAGACTTTTTCAGGCTACAGTTTTTGATGATATAGACATAGAGTCAACTACTATTACCCCCACTTCTTTTAAAATGTAACTGTAGTTTAACCGTTTTGAAGATCAGTGCATGGTTAAGTTGAGTGTGGACAACAGAAGCAAAATATCTTGAAAATAGTGATGCAACCATTGTTTGTTCTAAAACATATGATTAATGACAGTCTCTGCTCATGAAGACTAATAGGATCAAATCAAGGTGGCTCATAAATGTTTTGAAAATGTACGAAAGAAGATGAAAATCTTATACTACTGGGGCAGGGCAGCAAATACCTTGTAGATACTAGAATATTCTCTGTATCTTTGAATTTGTTGAGGTCTCAAAGCAAATCCATAGGCATCCCTGTCAATATCAACATTAAAATGAATTCTTAAGCTCCATCAAAATCACTACTTACAAACATTCCTAAAGATAAAAACAAAACACTATACAATTAAGAAATAGGTCAATCACCTGGAATCAACCTCCAATGAGCGCCTACTCAACAAGGACAACAACATACTTCACAAGGAATTCCAATTCTACTGCCCATAGCTCTTTTCTGTACTACACGAAACTCAGAATTCTAAACCATTACATGCCACATATGCTAAATTAAAGCCCAACTTATCTTCCTTCGAATCCCAAACATCATTCCCTCGAACAAAGAAAATCACACAAAAAAACACCAATAACTTCTTAACGCATCCTAAATTTAAAAACTAAAAAGTGTTTGTTTCAATATACTGCATAATTTTAAAATAAACATTTTTTATAAAAAAAAAATGAAACGGAAAAAGCAATAAAGTGTGGATTATGAGTAATATCTGAAAGGCGGAGAAATAGTCAAGTTCAGTTGAAAGAAGCCGAGAGAATCCAGCATTCAAGGACAAGTGGAGAGATAATGAAAAAGAAAACAACGGAAACTGTGAAGTGCATGAACATCCCCAATAACGGTACCTCTTGAGGTCAAGATTCAGGTTGTGGAGGAGATTGAAGCTCCTCTCCATTTCCGGATCCAATCTTTCAATTTCAAACCCCAAAACCAAAAAATAAAATGAAGAAACTGTCTGATTCAGGGAATCAAAAGGAAAGGATGCACCTGGTCCTTGATGTCTGCTAACTGAAGCTCGTGAGCTCTATAAGCTCCTCTTTGGCTTTTTTTTATTATTATTATATTGACCTTTTTTCTATTGACAATTTTTAAGTTTTAACGCGAAGGATTTTTTGTTTTTAAGATATACTTGGTTATCCTCATCTTTTTATTAGTATGGGTTATGGCACGCATCTTGTAATATCAACTTCAGACGTCTGGAACAATAATTACTGGTACCTACATAATAATGTGTGCGCAATTGTACCAGCGTGCGCATACAAACACTCAAAATCAAGCTCAGCGCTTTTTCCAAGCGAACTTCAATTCAACTTGATGCATACAATCCTGAAAATCAAAAATCTCGTACAAAACATTATCGACCCTTCCAAGATTGAAAAGGATTCATAAATCGGTGCTGCTCCATATATTGAAACTATGAACACAGCTATTGTAAGAAAGCTAGCACTCCAAACCAGAACTAATAAAAGTCCACAAAAAAATGATGAACTCACCTTGCTTTTTACTAATATATTAGGGCTCAGTAAAATTCAACTAAAGAAACTTTACAATCTCTATAACGCATTGAATGGGCCGTTCCTGGAACATGCACAAGAAAATAATTAATCTTTCTTTTCAGACTAGTACACATTTTATGCTCTAATACTGTCATGAATACCGATAATCCAAGTAGATGAATGTTATCTAAAACCACATGACCAAGAGGACCTCAGTAGTGTAGAAAGCATACGTGACAAAATTTACCAAAAAGAGAGGTAGCCTTAGTAGATTCCAAATAAAAAGAGCAAAGTAACATATCAGCTATTTTATTTTTTGTTGATCTTCACCTAAACTCAGTAGCATAACATTTAAGCATCCATGGGTTACCACAGTAACAAGAAGCACAATACAATTGCAAAATCTTTTCTTTTTCTATTGTCAAACAATTGCTGCAGGAACAGCAACAACTTAATTGCCCGAATTGTACCAAACAACACATGTTGAACACCAACTTTTCACCACCCCTTTGCTCCAATTGCTTTTCCAACTAATCAGATGGCTTCATTAAACTAAGCAGGATCCCAGCACTAAGAGTTGTTGCTACAATACCAAGTGATGCTTCAGTCGATATATGGAACCCTGCAGCGAAGGTTGGAATATTCTCATCACCCTCTTAAATTGAGAAATGGAGGTTCACTCAATAAAGGCAATGACTATAAGAGATACTCACCAAAGAAATCCAAGATCATCTTACTTCCAATGAAGCCAAGAACAACAGCAATGGAGGGCTAATGAGAGAGAGAGACTGAATTTATCAGTACCATACGCATCTATCTAAAAGATATTATATGAAAAGTTACAATTCAACTGTAAAATTTAAGTCTTGACATGATACAGCTGCACCATAGAAACGGATCTTGTTCGATTCAACTTCAGCTCAGGATATTTATGCAATAAGCAATGTAGGACATCAATCTCTATTATCAAAATAATCAACGCCAGAAAGTAACCAACATAGTGCAAATCCCCACTATAATATTTTCGTATACACTACTAAATATAGCTGGAATAATCACATTAATAGGTCAATGGACAATTATCTTGGTTCTCAGATGTATACTGACAATTATATCTTAAACAGTAGTCACATTTTGAGTGAGCTAGGTTCATGGTTTCATTTATAGTTAGTGTGGTGCTGGCTCAAATTTGAAAAATGATAAATCTGGCAGCGCACTTAAGTCTGTACCAAGCATCACTTTCTTTTTCCCAAAATGGAGAAAGTTACTCCACTGTAACCCAGGTGCTGCAAGTCCAACTAGGGAAACAGCCTCTCCAAACTGCGAGCATCGGACCCTGTACTTTTGCCCTTCCCAAACCCACCACTACGAGAGCCCGCACACTGCGTGTAATTCCATTCAATGGAGGGGAAAAAAAAAACCTAATTCTTGTGGCAAAACTTAAGAGAAGTAAAGTATATCTTAATTAAAGAAAGAATAAAATTCACCTGCAAATATTTCAACTCTGCCATGCTCTCAGAAATGAGTGTGTAAAGTGACCTTAGACCTGCAATAAACAGAAGTACAAGAGTCAAGCCTCCATGATATACTCTATGTTCACACCAAACCTCAAAGCCATCATCATCATCCAAGCCTTCACATGTAATGCATTCATGATCCAATCAAAAATGCAGAGGGGACTGAAAGAGGATAACATGCAACTTCTATAAATGAATTCAGTACCTTATCCCAATCAACAACCAACTTAAGAAATAAATTTAGTGCTAGAGTGAATACAAAAAAGTTCATATTAAGCTCAAACAAAGATTACCTAAAATGGCAAAGAGATTAGAAGAGAAAACTATGAAAGGATCCCGAGTAACACCAAAAACAGCGGGTATTGAATCAACCTAAATAAAATAAAGAATATGTCACCATCAGAATGCTTGGTTAATATATATGTGTTGAGTGCTAATCACAGAGAACATAGAGGACCTACAGCAAATGCAATATCACTGAGCTCAATAACTGCTACTGTGAGAAGTAAAGGTGTGGCCTGCCCAAAATGTTTCAAGCCTGTTAGAGACGAAGTAAGATTAATTTGACACAGTAAATGGGCTTCAAAATCCATAAAATTTCATATGAAGCAGAAAAAATAAAAGAGTAAAGCCCGTATCTTTTTTGCTGACACGATAACATTTAAAGTATAAACATGCAAACTGAAATGCTAACATGCTCTTGACCATTACTTACTTTCCACAAGCCATCCTGCTTTGTTACAAATCGATTGCCATCGTAAGTAGCTGAAGAATTAGATTAAATAAATTAGATAGTTCACATATCAGCAAGTGCAATATAATTAAGCTAAGACATTAGCTTAGATTAAAAATCTAGAACTTTCATTTCACGTACTATCATGCATATTAATCCCAAGTAAATACTAGAGCATAGCTAGTACCGTGACAGTATTCACCTTTTGAAGGCCTACGAGTCAACAGAATATGCCTTATACTGGTTTTTAAGCTATACTAATATTAGAACAAGCAATTCAAAACACAAACATTCCATAAAAATGGACATATAATTTAGATCTCTTTTTGCACAAAGCTCAGCCCCAAACTCGAGTTGGTGTCAGATATAAACAGCACTACACCTTGATATAGTCGAAAGAATATTAACAAATCGTGATTGAGTAATTACCTTCAGATGCATAAAAGATCAGAATGATAGATTGGGAATGTATGCAAAAGCAGAATATTACATGTGACTGGAATAAATCTCTGGCATGTCCTCACAATGAAGTTGTTTGATAGGTCAGTTTCATCTTCTTCACCACCAAATAGCTACAGCCAAAAAATAAATATGTATGCCAATATCAAACTATAAAGAAAATCAAATATAAATTTAGTAAAAAGTAATAATTAAAGATTTCCACATGTGCTACTACACTATTTTGGGGGACAGCTAGTCATGAACATGCAACACTATTTTGGGGGACAGCTAGTCATGAACATGCATCTAAGCTATCCTGTAAGTGCCAAGGAAATGATACTTCATAACAAATTTGAAAACCTAAAATAGCATCTTTCTGAATCAATTACAGAGAAATTCAGGAGCCAAAGCCTCTCTTAAGAAAATAATATGGAATACTATACTAGCATTTCAAAAATGTAGAAGTTTCAAATTGTAGACTATTTTTGTAAGTGGGGAGATCAAGGATTTTTTGTCTGTTCTGCGCAGGGAGCAAAGGGTCCATTACAAGAATCCATCTAAGAATGGTTCTAATCCATTTCACCATTTGTTCTGACCTAAAACTACTCCAGCAAACCTATAGAATTCATGTCCCTTTTCATCACCCCATGTCCTCTTTGGCCACCTTGTTCTCTTTTTAGTATCTCCACTTGCATTTTATCAACTTCCAGTGTCGCTGCACCAACATCTATATGTTGTAAATGCCTAAATCAGTTTAAACTATTTTCTTACATTCAATTTTTTTATCGGTGAAACACCTACCCTAAATTGAATATGTTATCTTCTGATACCATACATCCAAAGCAACATTGTCATTTATATTACATTTCATTTAAGCATGTTTTTAACTGCCCAACATTATGTGCAGTGCATCACTGTGGAGCATACAGCAAACATATACAATTTACTCTTTAGCTTATGAGGAACCTTCAGCCATACAGAACTTCATAAGCACTCTTGCACATCATCTAACCAGCTTTAATCATATTGATTACATCCTCCTCGAATTTAAAAAGTTAAAATTGAAAGATTAGGCATAGATCATTAAATCAAATTTAGTGTGCCCCCCACAACAACAGAAAAAAGGGAAAAAAACTCCAAAAAGGAAAATCGTTACACATCCATACAACACCACCATAAGCAATGCCATTTTCCAGCTTGGTTCCCACAACGCACATGGTCTCTAGACCCACCATCAGTTGATTAATGCTCAAGTATGGACTTGATACTTGGCAATTCGAGTAAAAGCTGGTCTCCAAATGTTATTTTTGTAGACATAGTGTGTCGAGTATAATCATACTACAAACCCAGTCAAAAAAAAAATCACAGAAAATTTTAATTAAAAACAGGCATTGCACCAATAAGACGTGTCACCTTGAAAGATGAATATAGGAGAATAGCAGCCAATGCCAGGTTAACCGCCTCAAAACTCTAAGAAGGAAAAGGAAATGTCAACATTTTCATAAAAAGCATAAAGAAGCTAAAATAACAAACAAAGATAAGCAAACAGATTTTTTTTCTCGATTTGTTAGTTACCTGAAGGGTAGCCGTTCCAAGTAGTATCAATGACAACCGAAAGATGATTGCACCAGCAATCCCATACAAAAGTACCCGATTCTACGCAACAAACTATCGTATTACATTTCATTGAGATTAATTGATTTTTCCAGAGTCAATCCAGTAGCACAGAAATGAGACAAATTGACATCATCATAATGCTAACATATACTTGGAAGATAAAATGCTTTGTGCACACCTGGTACATGAGTGGAACTTTGAAATACTTGAAAACTAGAACGAAGACAAATAGATTATCCACTGACAGGCTTTGCTCCAGTATATACCTAAAATTATCCACAAAAGCCATCATGGAGATCTAATCTGAAGTTAAAAAAGAAAGAAGATAGAAACCATATATAATTTTTCTATTGTAAGGATCCATGAACTAGTAAAATTATGCGGGAGAAGGCTTCATGCATCTTGCCTGTCCCCGGGCCCACCCACTACGGGAGCTTTGTGTAGGGAAGTTGTTTACCTTTATTGTCAACATCCATGAACTCGTAAAATTATTCATGCCCATGAGTTATGAGGCTGCATAATGCAATAACATAAATGGCTATTTTCAAAAGCACAAAATGTGCAATTATATTAACCATTGTTTGGCCCATACAATGTCATATTCTGATTTCTCTTTATTCATGGATTTCAGTAATCCTACAAACAAGACTCTTAAAACAAGGAGAAAGTTTTGTTTCTTTTATTAACTATGATTGTTAAAAAAATCAAAGTAACAATTTAACAATAGAAAAGTTTTCATACCCAGCAAAAAACTCAGATGCCTTATCTACTCCATCTTTCAATCCCACACCAATGCCGAAAGCCACAGCAGTGCACACCTACAAGAGCCAATGACTACATTGGTTTTAAACTTCTTTATACAAATAATAATAGAAAAAATAGATTAAAATACAAAAAACATTACAAGCAGAGAGGTACTCACGCAAAAAGCAACAGCTTTAATAGATGAAGTACTAGTTTTATATCCCTGAGGTTTTTCCTGTGCTTTATCAGCGGAATGTGAAGCATGAAATGTGCTGCCTCTGACACTAGCTTCATGTGTCTGAGAACCGGTTGTGCTGACTTCCTCATTCTCATAATGTTCCTGAGAACCCATCTCCTCACCTTCTGCACTTCCATTGGACCACTTAATTATTTAGAGAAGGAGGAGGGAAAGAATGCAATGGATAATCTGTATCACCATTTCCAAATTTTTCATGTTTAATAAATCAGTGACTCAGTGTTAGAGGAAGGGGAGAGTGGGAACGAAGAGAGTAATGTGCATTGCCTACAAGTTACGACGTTGTAGATCGAAAAGGTATTCCTTCGAAATTAATCAGCAAGAGGATACTAGAAGCTTATCCAAACTACTAACGACTCCCAATGCATTATTAGTTTTACTTTCTTTAGGAGGTAAAATCGTCATCAACAACAATCGAGCATGGTTGATTTGCTAAATTAGCTCAGCACTGCAATTAGTTGTCAATACCTGATCTGGAGAAGGCAATTGGTGAACACATGCGACTAGGAGCGCCACTACTTGCTGCAACCAGAGCCAGTAACGCGCAACATCGCTCAGGTCGACGATAAAGTGAATAGATATATCAAACAAGACTAAAGAGCGTACATATACAGGGAAAGAGGAATAGATGACCTGCGTGGAAGGTTGGGATTTGAGCGGGGGAGAATTGAACCCCAATACACTTTCGAGGCCTGATAGATGATGGCAAGAGTGACGATGAGATGCGTGAAGCCCTGACTAAAACTGCATCAGATTGAATAAACCCTAAAGTCATGGCCATCGACTTCGGAAACTGAACTCAAGAGATGAGAGAAAGAGGGACGGAGGAGATGCGAAACAAAATTATAGATTTCTTATCCTGTGTGACACCGTTTCTTCGTTCATTCGTCATGGATAATGATGTTCATATTTAAATTTAAGGTGCTGTTAAATCAACTTATAAGTTATAAATAACTCCTGCTCTTCCCAGTCGTGCTGAAAGTCCGTGTGCATTGGTCACGCCTAGGAAAGATGCCTATATTCATTGTCCATGTGCACCTTTTTTTAAAAGAAAAAATTAAACTTATAAATAGAGAGGATGGATTTAAAAAAAAAAAAAAACACATTTGGACAAGATTCTATAAATTGCAGCTATTTTGTGTTTTGATGCCATTTAAACTTAATTTCTCTCATCGTCTTGCTCCACACTCGCAAACCCAAAGCATGAATTGTGCCTGTTCTATTTTTGTCCATATATTGAGTCATTGTAGGTGTTGCAGGAACTCCAATTGTTGAGAAGTCAAGATGGGCCACCAGCAACATACAAGACAAGTAAGTAGAAGACAATCAAAAAAACCTTGGCATCGGGTAGGTGTCGGCCAAAGAGACCTCGACGGTCAAATCAATAATAGCGAAAGTCAAAAAAAGTTGCAATGGATGCAAGTGAGGGTGGCTACGACCATGGAGGGAGGCCCGTGGAGAAAGTGTTTAAAGAGAGGGAATGTAGAAGAGTGCTCTAGGTTGAAGAGGGTGTAGTCTCTGAGTAGTTTCGGGTTGACCTCTCTTCTCGTAAGAGAATGAGGAGTTTATATAGATAATGAAGATGTCACGCCATATAGGGTTAGATCTCTATGATGATATGTGGTGATATGATTTGAAAGACATGTGCGAGTTCCAAGGTTGCATGGAGCAACAAACCTTGCAAGTTTGATGCCGAAGAAAGACTTATGATTTGTTGATCCCTGGGGTCGACTTTGGTAATTATGGCTAAAACAAATGATGAGGCCGAGATGAAGAGAAATATTGGACGACAAGTTTCTGAATAAAGGATGATATGGACATGGTGTCCATTCATGCACGTGATATGAACAGTAAAAGTATGGTGTATAGCTGTCATAACTATGACGATGCGTGAGCCTATTTGTGGATAGTCCGAGAAGATCATAGTGGACATGAATATAAAGTGTGGGCCTTAGGCCTTGTTAGTTAAAGAGTTGAATGGGTTTCGAGTCATACTTGAGGAAAATGGATCTCATTCTTTAATATCTCTCGTATTTCAAATCAGGGTTTTCATTTCTGTTTATTTGTAGCAAGCCCAATAAGAACATGTTTTGTGTGTTTCTTTTGTATCAATGATTACTCATCCGAAAGTGTACAGATTATTTCGATCACCACTGAAGTTGAAATTATATGAGTTTTTCTCTGAAGTTGAAGGCTTTTTATCTTAAAATTAAAAATAGTTTTTAAAAATCCAATGAAAGTTTTCTTTATAACTTTACGACCCCTCTTATGATTTTATCAGTGCATGACATGTGTCATCCAGGTCAACAAGTATAAAATAATAAAAAATTTATGTCAGAACTTAACTTCACATCGCGTCAGCATCGTTCTCACATCATTATGTATGAGAGTCTTAGTCTGATACCCACAATAGGGAAAAAAAAACCCGAATAATTGTACATGAGTTTATTTGAACTTGAACTGAAAGTAGGTTTTTTAGTAGGGGCGAAAATAGTTGATTACGATCATTTTCTGATCTATCAGTCGATTATTTCTGTTATCGATGGTTTTTTGATCAATTCTTTAAATAAATATATGAACTTTTTAAAAATAGCCAATCGATTGCGATTTGGTTATATCAATCATTTTTGTACAACCCTATTTTTGAGAAGTTATTCCCGAAAAAATTCAAAAAATACACTAACATTTATTGTTATTATATTATAGTAATATTTAACTTTTAATGAAAAAAAGAGTTCTTCTTCGATCACACTCCTCAAATTTTTCTCAACCAAAGTTTGTTTTGTAGTACAAATTAGGAGGAGACCACCATCTCATCCTCCTCCATGCACATTTTATAATATATATTTTTAACTTTTTTGTTGGTTTGTAAATTTAGTATACAATATATATTTTGTTCTAACATCATTTCCCATATAGATTAAAACTAGTTATTTTCGTCTATCTGTCTTGGATTATTCACAAGATCAATTTTGTTGGTATATTACATCCACACATATTTGGTGCATAATGATGGGGCTTTAGATTTGATGGAGATGTTTTTCTTGATGAAGTGGAAGTGAAGATCTTGATAATTGATATAATCTACGTGTGTTGTTTTTACTTTTCATTTTTGTCTAGTGTTATTTGTTATTTGATTTTGTAATTTTTTTTGTTAGGATTTGAGTGCAAACGTTTATCTCCCACATCAGTTGTTTCAAATGTGTGTAGTATATAAGTCTGGTTAATCAAACATGTTTTTGTCCTTAAGGGCGGTGTTTGGTTAGCTAGGGTTATTGCTCTTTGTGTTTGTTTAAAAAGAAAAAGAGTGCAAACGTTTACTATTATGACACGCAGGGTTGGGGTTTAATTTTCTTTTAAAAAAAGAAAACCCCACGGACTTCCAGACGATGCATATTAGGGTTTGCGAATTCAGAAGCCCCCGATTCGCAAACCGAAAGCAAATATTTCTGCCCCCTTTCTCTACGCTTTCATATATCGTCCCCGATGGCGAATGTAAACGCTGATGATCTCACGAACGCTGCGACCAAACACGGCAACAACGACGAAAACAGCAGTAAAAGCCCGAACCAAACGCCCGTTCCATCAACCAGCCTAGATCGGCCCGAAGACTCTTCCGGTAACGCACTATACGCCACCAATCCCGTTTCTGAAGGGCCGAAGAAGAACGCCCAGGAATTGAAGACCACAGTAGCCGCAGCAGCTGTTCTCGTGGGGACTACGGATGCTTCGGGTTCTAGTATTCAGAAGAAGATCCGCCGTGCAGAGCGCTTTGGGATGGCAGTCATGCTCTCAGAGGAAGAGAAGCGCAACTCGCGTGCAGAAAGGTTTTTGCACTGATATTTTGTACTTCATGTTTCGTTTGGTTCTATTTGCCTGTTCACTTGAAATTTTTTCTTGAATTTGAAACGCTAGGGTTTGGGTCTTGTTCTTGTTTGTTCTGTCGGTTGTTAGGGTTTTGGACCAACTTATTGTATATTGTTAGGGTTTTGACCAAGTTACTATATATATTAGAAACAATTTGTAGACGGCTGTTATACTGCCTCATCTTTGAATAGTTGAGGATAAGGTTTTAATCTAAAATTAGACCGGGATTCTTCAGGCATCATTGAACCGTGGGTAATGATCAAGTGCTTGAATTATTTGGATCGTGCATAAAATATTTATGCCCGTGGGCTGTTCTACTAATGAAATATTTATACTCAGTGGAAACTTACATATCTACCAAGGAGCATTTTGGGGTTCTGTGTTGATTTGTAGCTGTGTTGCATGAATTCGAGTGGTAGATTAGAAGCATGTCCTCAAGTCTTAACTAGTGTGTAGTTAAGTAGCCTTTTCTAGACTAGCATTTTGGGTGATGAAAGAACAAAGGGGCATTTTAGGGGTTGTTTAAGCCTCGAAGAATTAGCCTCTTAAATATGAAGTTTTATGTCTCATTAATTTGTACATTTTATTCATGCGAATGTTCAATTTTAATGATATAATAGTTAGGTGGTAACAGTTAAGCTGTTAAGTATGACCCTCTCCATTTCTTTCTCAAGCTGTTATTGCTGTTGTTGTTTTAAAATGTGAGTGGAGTTCTATTTTATGCCTCATCTTGTATGCATTTTCAACAATTTTCCCATGTGGTTATGTAGCAAAGAAGAAGCTGTTTTCCTTTGAAAATTGTGGCAGAATTTCTTTCTGTTGTACCGTTGAAGCATTCTTTACGCTAGGTTTCCAGCTCCAGCAGATACTTTTTTGTTTTTATGCTTTTCCCGAGTCCTTTATCGTCACTAAGACGGGAAACTATCCATCAACAGGGAAATAAAAGATGTTTAGGAAGGAAATAGAGTGTCAAATATTTGTCAGTTCTGCTTTTTGAGAAACCTTCGCGTGCAAACTATTGCATGACAATTGCCTGAAAGATTGTAGATGACAGAGCCAAATTTTCTTGATGTGAACTATGTGCATGGTTGTGTGTTTATGCATATAGATGTTTGTTTATCTTTCATAACTTTTCCCTTGAAAGTGAAGAATGTATAGTAAGAACTTTCCTCCATTCAAACTACATGTCTTTACTCCATTCTCAAATTATTTGCATTAAGAAAAATCCTCAAATCATGTATGTGTGCTCTCAGTTTCTCCCAAGCCCAATTGTGATATGTCATAGAAACTATTCTCTTATGAAAATATTATTATTCATCTTCACATCTCAGAAATGTCATTTTATTTCATTGTCTTAAGTTCCTTTTCACCCTCTGTTTCTTCATGAGGTCCAAACTCATTGAACTTGTCGCCTGATTCCCCTGATTGTAGACCATCAAAGTTTTACCAAGTCTTTCAAGTCACCATATCTTCAGACTCTTAACCCATTGGATTCCTCTAACTTCTAGAATATTCGGCTGATGGTGTGAGATTGGGCTTCGTAGAAACTTTTGGACTAATCCATATAACTCTTCCCAATCCTCTGATGTAAAAAAATGAGATATCGTTGAAAGAGTAGGACTTCTCTAAAATTCAATCTAGTGAACTGATCTAAACTTGTAATTAGACTAGGAATTGTGGGTTTGCATGTTCAAGCAATTCTTGCTAAGACCATGGTAGCAAACATAGGGTATTGATATTTTAATTCCTTTTTAAAATAGTGTTAAATCCTGCAGATACGCTTGATCATTGAGAGGGAAACTCAGTTTTTTTTACGGAAGTAAGTTCGCCAGTTAAGGCCTTTAAATGGCTGCTCAGTTATCAAGGAGGCTGCGGTGCTGAGACAGCCAGGAGGTTTTTGAGTAGTAGCTACTCCACGGCTCCATGCTTTCAAGAGAAACCCATTAATTTATTTTAGTCTAGCTTGTTATGTGGACGCGCACCTGAGCTGAAGTGAATTTCATTTTTGTTGACTGTTTTGGAGACGGTCTATATGAGCTTTTCGTTTTTTTTTTCCTTCTTCTTCTCCTCTCTCTCTCTGTGGTAGGTGTATGCATCGAAAATTCCACATTCATGTGCTGACTGATATGTAATATGAAGTTTAGACATGGCCTATGTTAGAAGCTATCACAATTTCCAAGGCATAATTTTACTGTTTTCTTATGTTTATTACATTGAAGGGCGTAGAGATTTTAATTTCATTTCAACTCCTTTTCTTGTTTACATAATGAGTCTCTCATGTGTGGGCTTATGCTAATGTAGGTTTGGAACTGGGCCCACGCTGCAGGGATCAGAAGCATTGACAAAATCTGAGGAGCTGAAGAGAAAGGCTAGAGCAGAGAGGTTTTATTCTTTTTTGTTTAATTCACTGTTGTATAATATAGCTTCATGAATTTGGATTTCCTTCATTCTTCTACAAAAATCTACTTATGCATATGATTTTTGATTCATTCCTTATTTTAGGTTTGGGCTTTCAGTTTCATCTGTGGCAACTGGTGAAGAAGCAAAGAAGAGAGCCCGCCTTGCCAGATTTGCAGCTGCTCCAAAATTAGATGCACTTGAAGAGGAGACGAGGAAAGCAATGACTGCCAGGTCGGTATTACTGTTGACTACTTCCTATCAGCAGAAAACTCTATTTGACGGCTATAAATATTTGCATATTGGCTTGAGAGTTAGAGCTGATGTACCTGACATTTTCTTCCCAGGTTTTCAGGTCCGACAAGTTCTCTCACGCATGTGAATGGCAAGGGGAATATTGAACCTGTTAGTTCATATTTAATGGGTTAATATTAGAAATATTTGGGGTTAGACTAGTTGTGCCTTTTGCAGCGCTAATCATGTTTTGTTTTTCTTTAGCAGAAAGCAGCGATTGCTGGAAAGGCTGGTGCGGGTTCCTGAACAGAGTTTTCTTTCACAGTAGTTGGGTAGGTTTTGAGATATGTTTGCATTGGCAATAACACCTTAGTTAGAAATCACCTTCATTAATATAATCGTCTTATTTCAGATTATTTATTTATTTATTTGGGGTTGGTTACTTGGTTTAATTGTACTTTATGTTTCTTTTGGCAGGTCTAGCTAATTAGCATGTGATTCTCTCGCCTCTTCTATAACCACATTTACATTCTGACATGAATTTCCTGATGCATTATTCTTCCGTTCCTGGATAAGTAATTAGTGCACATCTCCGAGGGAGAGTATGAAAAGTTCATTCCCTTTCAGGGTGCAGCCTTTAATACCAGTTTAGCTGGTGACGCCTTGAGTGGTTGCGACTACCTGTTGGTGTTTACTGATCTCAAAATCTACTAAAAACTTTAGAAATTCTGAATTCACTGCATTGGGAGGATGTGTCTGTGCGTGTATGTGTGCGTGCTCAAGAAATTCTGAATTTGCTGTGCGCGCACGCGTGAATATTCATGATTTTGTGTTTGCATGTGCACGGGCAGGGGTTTGCATGTGTAAGTTTTCTCGTATGCAAGAATTGTTTCTAATTGACAACTTTTCTTCCTTTTGTCTATTCGGTGCGTCACTATTATTCAGTGTAAAACAACAAGATTAGGTTGAGTCTGACATCTAGATATATCTGAATCAAAAATATTATTTTGAATGGGCTGGTTTTTCATTTCATGATCTCATTAAATTAAAGAATGGGCATTTGCTAGTGATTTCACTGAGATTCTCAGAATGATCATATCGATTTTCAGTTTGGGTTATGGTTTTTACCATAGGAATAATGGCACCCTTGAAAATATTCAACTAAGGTAAACATGCATTTACATATGTTGAGGGCTCTACAGTAATTGGATTTATGAATGTAGCTGCAAATTTAGGCTTTGTAAAGCATGCTTCTTTCTTCCCTCCAATTCATCCATAGGTGATAGGACATGTGAAACATTGCGTTAGACTGAGAACATATCAATGTATTTAGTTTCTGTTACTGCTCTCCTGCACTTGATCATAAGATGCTTGTAAAGATTGGGGTGGTATAGATTGAAGGTAAAGAACTAAATATGTCAGATGGAAGACAGAGAAAAGAGAGAGTTGTTATCGGGACTGTCAATTTCTTAAGGTAGGGATTCATGAAGGAATTATCTGAGCATCACGTTTCAGAATTTCTAATATTCTTAGTTGGCATTTTGAGATCAGTTAACACTTTACTGGTGCTTGTTTGTTTTGCTTGGCCTTACAGCGTGTATTGATTGTTTTGCAACTTAAGATACTGGGAATGGAGGATGTTTTTGATGACCAGACATTATTGTTTAGCTATGTTATTTTTAAATTTACATATTCAGGGTTTTATATTGCACAATCTTAAGGCTGCATTATTTAAGTTGGTGCATGTTTATATGGACTAGCATCAAGAGTTTGTTCTGAGCCATTGGCGTTTGGCAACCTCTAGCTGGGCCCAAGGTGGCTGCAACTAGTGTGCTTTTATTTTTCGCCCTTGTTTTAGGTGTGCTTACCATCCCGTGGTTGAAATTTTGACGGTTGTGTGAAATTCCAGACTCCTTAGAGCCCTCATTTTATTTTTGTCTTGCAAGATGTTTATGGGAAGCCTCCGAGGGTGGTGGGGGAGTGTGATGAGAACCACACCGGCCCACAGCCACAGACCAACCCCCCTTGTCAACCAAAGCCCAACCGACGCCCTTGCGGGCCGGCTGTAACCAAGGCCCATGGGCTGAATCCCATGAAAACCTTGGCTACAGCCGGCCCGCAAGGGCGTCGGTTGGGCTTTGGTTGGCAAGGGGGGTTGGTCTGTGGCTGTGGGCCGGTGTGGTTCTCATCATTGGTGCTTTCATTGAGAGGCACTCACGTTTGCGGAGAGGGCTGCCGTCCGGGAAAGGGCTACCGTCCGGGAAAGGGTTGTCGTCTGTCGGGCGAGCGTAGCCGCCGTGGACGTCGGCTCCCCAAGGTTGAGATCCCACATCGGAAAACTAGGAGGACCAAACCTAGCTTATAAGCGCAGACTCTTCCCAACCTATCAGCCAAGGTTTTCATGGGATTCAGCCCATGGGCCTTGGTTACAGCCGGCCCGCAAGGGCGTCGGTTGGGCTTTGGTTGGCAAGGGGGTTGGTCTGTGGCTGTGGGCCGGTGTGGTTCTCATCATTGGTGCTTTCATTGAGAACCAATGATTGGTTCTCATCATTGAGTGTCAACGTTGTGCCGTCTTTTTCACTCTCTCACTATCTGAACTTGAAGGTGAAGTCAGTGTTCCGGGAATAAAAAGTAGATACGGGGCTAAGAAAAGAAAGTGCTTCTATCGAAGAGGCCCACGCTTCTTGTGTTGAAGTAAGTACACCGGTGATGTATTATAAGATCAATGGTCTTCTTCCTTCTTTCCTAAGCTAAGAAAAAAGTGAGTCAAAGCCCATAAGTGAGAAAAATTGAATAAGAGAAGAAAGATCGAGATTCACTTGAGAGCACCAATGATGAGAACCACACCGGCCCACAGCTACAGACCAACCCCCCTTGCCAACCAAAGCCCAACCGACGCCCTTGCGGGCCGGCTGTAACCAAGGCCCATGGGCTGAATCCCATGAAAACCTTGGCTGGTAGGTTGGGAAGAGTCTGCGCTTATAAGCTAGGTTTGGTCCTCCTAGTTTTCTGATGTGGGATCTCAACAGAGTGCTGCAGAGTTTGGACTGAATGAAAGCTTTCATTGCCTAAAAAAATTTAGAACTATTAATATGTGGTTGGACAAATGTTAATGGTCAATTAGTGTTGAATACTTCGAGTGTTGATTTTTTCCTCCTTTGTTGCAACAATTTTTTTGGTGGTTAAAGCCCTTTGTTTCAGACAATTTGAGTAAATAATTTGAAGTCTATAATCTTTTATGGCCAATATTTGCCAATAGAATTTATAAAAGGAATTTGGAGTTCATTTTTTTTTTGTTATTTTCATCTCCATGTCTTTTAGGTTTCACGACTCTTCTCTTGACCATACTCAGATCCCGGTAGTTGATTTTTATTGCGTTAGAATCAACTGTAGCTCAATTTTAGCTGTGATATTGGCCTGTTGCAATTTGTTATATGGCGAAATTCAATACCAACCAATATGTGAATAGGAATAACATCAATCGCCCTTTTAATCAAGTCTGATCAGACGGGGATGTCACGTGATACTTTAGGGAACTTGGACATAAAATCACAATTAGAAATGATGTCATAGGTGGAACCTTCTGCTCTCAATGGACGAATCAAGCTTCTGGCTTTGCAGGTAAAAACATCATACGCTAATTGATGCTTCTTCTGGCGGCTAAATTTCACTTTTTTTCTTTTTGTGGGTGTTGGAAGTTCAGGAATCCCTTGTCATTAACATGGAGTACTGATTACTGATAATTGCAAGCCTTGACAGGTTAATATTCTTTGAAGCATATTCTGAAAAAGGATCGGGTACCCCATGGGAAATGAAAGGGAAATGGCTTTTGCAACCAACGAATAATCAATTATCTGAAGCACGGTCCCCTCCGCAGCCTCTTATTGAAATAGGAAAACTGCAGTTGGGGGTCATCTTGATCAGCTGGAAATCAATGAACACAACTATAACCGTAATATCATCATGAAAATGTCTTCTGACTCCTTGAGCGATCTTCTGCAGATCATCATATCTCATCTCTCTTTTCTTGGCTGCTTGACATAGAGCAGCTTTAACAAGTCTACGGGCAACTCCCTGCATCGAGGGACAAATCATGGTCAGGCTTTGAAACACCGATCTTAGGTCTTCCTCCCCTAAAACATTATCATGAGGGTGGAAACTTACCTTTCGCGGGTAAGCTTGGACAATGTCAACAGCTTCCTGGTTGCTAAGATGCTCCCAAAGGCCGTCAGAAGCAAAAATGAGGAATCGGTCTTCTCGGTGGAGCTTGTGGACTGATATGGATGGCTCTGAACCAAGGATTGGTTTCTGGAAGTGCTCTGGCAGCCTAAACCTCGACTGAAGGGGTTCTCGATTGAAATCTGCATTCTTTAGATATGCATCCCCGATGGACCTTGAAACCTGAAAAGACAACACTTTTAACAATTTGAGGCGCGCATGACTCTCACGTTTGAGGGTATGTATTTTCTATCGAGTTAAATGAACTCTCACGTTTGAGAGTATGTGCATAATTGTTATGCTGTTCTGTTTCCAGTAAGCATCGCATAGACGTGCCCTTAAATCGAATGAACCAAGGGCAGAGGCTTAGAATTTTACCTGAATAAGGCCTTTCACCCGCCAGACGTTGTGTTTCAAGACAACAATCTGAGGATCATTCGGATGCAGAGATTGAAGTTCATCTCTTACGGATTCTATGTTTGCATTGTGCTCCGAAGACAATTGCATAGCAGTTACTTCGTTGGTGCTCCTTTCTAGTCTGCCTAACACTACTCGAGAATCTCCAACATTGGCTACATACAGAAATCCATCGCATATTATTCCTACCAAGCAACACGATCCTACTGATGCCATACGTGCCTTCCTTAGCCATTGTGTCTTAACAAGCGAAAGGAACTCCTCTTCTGTTGCAGCAAAAGCCTTCTTGATGATGCTCTCTGATATCTCTTGATGCTCTGCTGCCAATGCTGCATGGCAGTTGATCAAAATAGTCCAAATTAGTATTTGGTTATAACCAGATTGTTGAAACTAAGAGTATCATCTAAAATATAGACTTCAGAAGGGTTAAGGTATTACACACAAGACACCAAAATGTTTACGAATTAAGATCATGCAAGACCGTTAGCACTAACTGAAAATATATCAGAGCAACAAAGAGGAGAACATACTCTTAAGATTGCTGAAAAGATTGTCATTGATGAACCGAGAAGCCTCTGGTCCTCCATGTCCATCATATACGCCAATAAAGGTCCCACGAGGACCTGAATTGTCGGGACTTAAGGCCCCTGATTCGAGCTGGCTCTGATCCTCTAAGATGCTATTGGCTTGAACCACGGCTATTGAGAAATCCCCCAGAGCATGGTTCCCCAAATCCTTATACCACAACAAGCCGTCATTCCTCCCGCTACCTCGTCCACCTGCACGATTTCCATCTCCATCAACAAATGGTCTCCAACAAGGCTTAACCATCTTTGAATTTGACAGAAATACTACAAGTTTATATTTTCTTCACATTTCAAAATGATTCAGAAAAAAAAAACATATCTATGAAACCAAGACTCACTGACTAACATATATACTCGATGAAAAAACCCAGAAGTAATTAATAAATGTAATTCACAGAAAGGCGAAAATGTTATGGGCAAATATTAACTACTGACAAGTGTACATGGTGATGGGGACAAGAAGGAATAGTTTGTTTTTGTTTGAGGGAAGAGATGAGAAATAGACGCCAAGTTTGAGCTCAAGCTCTAATCCCACAGCAACAAACTCTGTAACTATATACCCACTAAATGCAGAAGCCAATAATGAGTACAGTTCAGATAAAAAAGACGAAAAGGTTATGGGCAAAATTAAGTGGAAAGTGTCCATAGAGACAAGATGGCAACAGTTGTTGATTTTTGAGTTCAGAGAATATGGAGGGAGTGCTAGTGTTGTGTACCTTGAATCTGAGTTTGGCCCTTGAATGTGTGCCATCTTTCAGGAAGCATACTTAGCTGTAAAAGAACATAGGGATTTGGTTTGGTCTGGGATCAGACTTCACCACTTGAGTTGAGAGAGATCACAAAGGGATGAGAGAGAGGGGGGGGGGGGGGTTTGGAGGTTTTTGGCAGAACATCTTCAGTGTTCTTGTCAGATGTTGAGATACAAGGATGGGGAAATAAAATTGAGGAGATTTAAATGAACCTGACTGACATTGTTGTTCTTTGTTTCTCACTCGCTCATTCTCAGCTTTGTCTATTTTTTGTTTTCTTGTGGGATAAGATTTCGAGCTTTTATTGTGTGCAATAAACAGCTGTTTTAGGTAATTCTTGAATTGAATTTTTCTTACACTTGGTTACTATATTAATTATCAATAAGACCTGACTAGCTAGGAGTTTCTTTTTTCATTTTCATGACTGCATAAACAATTTAGAATTTACAATTGGTAAGAGTCTAGTGGCTTACTGACTTTGGCATGCATCGTTTGTAGAAATAGGTGTTCCTTGTACTCTTTTCGCTTTCATTTACCAAAGATAAACAAGCCATAACAGGACTAACCAAAATCAGGACATTCTTTTCATTTTGACAATGGCAAAAGAAAGACAACTACGTGCGTACGTGTGTAGCGGAGTTTTCTTGAGCAGATGAGATGGAACTGCTGCTTTCCTGTGCAAAGTGCTGATAACAATGTGCAAAGAATCATCTACACTAACATTTCTGAAGTCGGAATCAGACAGTTTTCTCTATACAATTTGGAGGGTTATATACTTATATGCATCTGTGTCTTATAACTCAAATGAGTTACCATTTGGAGATTGTACATTAACTGATCAAATCATGATATATATCCTTCCCCTGCTGTGCTGATTGAAAATCCATTTGAGAAACCGATAATTTTTCTTTTCTCTCAGCCTCTCGGGACGTCATTTGTATGCAAGCATGTTCGTCAATAACGAATATTGGCAGTCTAAATGATTAATCTCAATATTAAAATTTCGAAGTTACTTATTCCCTTATGTGAAACTGAATTGACAAAGATTAAACCCAAAAAGAAGACATACTAATTGGTGTGAATGTGAATGCAAGGGGACAACTGATGCCTCCGATCTCCAACAGGGGTGACAAAGGTGGGCCCAATGCCCCCAAAATTAAATATAAAAAAGCGGTCAGATTCAGATATATGTATAGACCAAATATATACATATTGTACATGTTTTTGGTACTTGTATGTATGTGTATTGTACATATTTTAGGTACATAAACCTCCCCCGAACGGCCCAGCCCATGGAGCTTAAAAGCATCTGAGGAAAAAGTACCTGGTGGTGTAGACGTGTAGTGAATCAGTGATAGCTTACTTTTTAAGATTTGAACCAAGACAAGATCAAAGTCTAGGCCTGCAACTCATGAATAAAAGAGAAACGTAACAATACTACACTACCCAACACAAGATGAGACGGGCCCATTTCCTTTTAATGAATTCGTCTTGTTTTTACTTTATAATCAAATTTCAAAACCCTTATGATAAATTTTATGGAAAATGACATATTAATACCATTTTTAAAATTATTGGACATTTAGATCCACTCTAAAAAACTTTATCCCTCATAAGTCCATTTTTATTTTTTATAATATTTAAATCATTTAAATTTTATCTTATTCCTTTTTTGCCCTTTTTCAAAGAGGATTAGATTTAATATGGTTTTCTCTCTTGTTATATGCTACATCTTTATTATCTCACTACATCTTCTCTCTACTGCATCTCTCTTTTATCACAATAACTTTCTCTCTCCTACTGCATCCCTCTCTCATCTCTTTTTATGACTGTCATTTTGATCCAAATATGACTGGGTATTATGCGTCTCTACGAGGGGACTCTAATAGTGATGGTGGTATTGCAAATTGTCGTCGAAATCTATCGGATCTGAAGTTTTTTTCCAAATTATAACACTGGGCGACCAATGTTACTGTTTTGAAATAGTAACATTGACCGACCAATGTTACTATTTTAAAACGGTCATATCCGGTGGCCGTTTTGGGCCATACCTGAATGGGCATTGTGCGTCTCAGTGAGGGGATTCTAATGGTAGTGGTGGTATGGCGAACCGCCGCTAAAATTGATCGGATATGAAATTTTTTCCAAATAGTAACATTGGCCGACCAATGTTACTGTTTTGAAATAGTAACATTGACCAATGTTACTGTTTTAAAACGGTCATATCCGATGGTCGTTTTGGGCTGTACTTAGCTGGGCATTGTGTGCTTCAATGAGGGGAGTCCAACTGTGTTGGTGGTATGGTGAACCGCCACCGAAATAGATCGGATCTGAAGTTTTTTCCAAATAATGACAATGGGCGACCAATGTTACTGTTTTGAAACAGTAACATTGGTCGAGATGAATTTGAGGAAGAGAGATGAAGTACAAACACATAAAACGACATGCCGATGACAGAATAGATTAGCAATCAATTAATAATATCTATGTTAAACAGCAATGGAAGTCACAATCTTTTTATGCTAACAGCAAGTGTTCAAATAAGCATTAGAAACCTTCCTCTGTAAGAACAAACATTTGAGACTGAACATGAACAAAATCTTAATAAAAAATCGTCTCAGTTTGTATATATTTGTTGCATTCTAAATCGATGTGTATTTAGTATCTCGTGATTGGCCTTCTTAGTTTGAGAGGCAGCAGAGAGCAATACTTGCACTTTGGCAAACCCCATTCATACTTTTAAGAAGAGAGGGGAGAAAGAAAGAGAGAGAGAATAGAAGAGAAGTTTAGGTGTTATGGGAGGAAGAAGATAAGGGTAAGAAAGTAATTAGCATATTAGTGGTACCTTAGAGAGATAAAGTTTAAAGTGTCCAAAAGTTTCACAAGTGGTACTGGCCTGGAATTTTCCCTAAATTTTATCTACACGTCACTATTTTATTATTTCTACACCATTTTTTAATTTTTTATAATTTATATAAATATCTTTATATATAATGACATATTAACCCTTAATATAAAAATTATTTTAGGTGAAATTCTTGAAATTGGTTTGATCTCAACTCTCTATTTTATCTAATGGTCCACATTTTATTATCATTGTTTTAATCTCAAAAGTTCATTTCATCAATGGTCCACATTTATTACCACTCATCCATCTAGGTTTTAATGTTCGAAGGTAGAACTTCAACATTTCTCTTATGGAAAAATTCTAAGCGGTGGTCTTGAATTGACATCCGAAGAAACTCATATGATGAAATAAAGAAACCAAAAAAATCAAAGTCTAAGAGAGATTGCTCCAAGTTCTTATAAAATCTTCGAAATAGAAGCAATATTGACAAAGAAAAATTAGATTTCGAATTGCTTTTTTACCTTCAACAAGAGAAACCTAAATTTGATTTTGTTTTTGTTAGAGGAAAGTCTTGGAATAGAAGAGAAACCCTAATCTAGATTTTGTTTTTGTTAAATGAAAGTATGGGGATGGGAGAGAAACCCAGATCTCGAATTTGCTTTTGTTTTTACTAAGAATGATATTTGTTTTTGGATTGAGATGAGTGCTAAATCTAATGTTTTTGATGGGGTATTAAAGATTTGTAGTTGCAGAGAGGGAGAAGGAGGAGAGAGAAACATTACTTTGAACATTTCGTCCCTCAACTATACATCAGGTCTCAGTTTCATCCTAAATTATTTTTTTTCCTTATTTCGTCCCTCAACTATGACCAAGTACCCCATCTGTCCCTAAATTTATTCCGGTACCTGTAAAATCTGATTTGGCACATGAGTTGGCATTACTTGTACATGTTGGTGTCTTGTGTCAGATGCCATATAGGAAAGGAGATACACGTGTGTCAAAGCTCAAAAGAAACAAATAATCCTAAATCCCTAAATCACCATATGCACACCAATTGTTTACTCTCACATCTCTGCATATCTGAAAGCTCATATGTCGATTTCTTCTTCTTTGCACCGAACTCGATCTTCTTCTTCTTCTTCTTCTTTCAGCACACGCGAAGCATAGTCCATCTCAACTACAACTTCTTTCGTTATTAAAAAGGTATGATTTCAAGTTTCACATGGGTTTTGATGCTCGTGTTCGTCCTACCTCCGATTTACTTTCTCCTTTCAATTTCACTTCGTATAGGTTCCATTTTCGTATGGGGTAACTGGGGATTTGAAATTTGAAGTGCTATGCATGCAACAGAAATTTGTGGTACACTTGGATGGTTTGTACTGTAGTTGCAGAAAATGGGAATTAACTGGAATACCTTGCAGGCACGCAGTGAGTTGCATATATAGTCGAAGAAGAAAACTTGAGGAGTTTGTGCCTCAATGTTTCAAAAGAGAAGCGTATAATGAGTGTTATTCTTTCATCATATATCCAACTGAAGGTCCAGAGAGATGACCCAAAACAGCACATGATGACATTCTACCACCTACATGTCAAAAGGCAATGGGCCTTCTGACACCCCAAAGAAAAAAAGAAGAAAAGAAGTTGGTGAATCACAGTTGGGGAAAACATCAAAGTTGGAAATAAAGATGAGGTGTAGTAAGTGCGGTGGTGATAAACATAATGCCAGGACTTGTCAAGCTGTAGTTCCAACTCTTGGTGAAGGGAGTGTCTCAACTACTACTGATGTTAGACCTATGTCTACTGCTGTTAGGGGTGTGAGGCCTACTGCTGCTGCGGCTGTTAGGGGTGTAAGGCCTACTGATAGGTATGATAATACCTATTGTTTTTGGTAGAAATATCCCCCTCTTAAGCTTTCTTTTGATAAATAATGAGTGTATTTATGTTTTGATTTGTATTTCTGATAGGTTGATTGCGGTTTGGATGAAAAGTGATGAAAAAAGGGCTGAACTGAAGAAAATGTCCACCGACCTTCGTGTGTTCAAATACTTATAACTTTTTGTCACGTTATCGGAATCAAGCGAAATAAAAGGCATTGGAAACTAGACATCTCAAGCTTTCCGTAGACGCTAAAATCGTGCAAATCGGACGTCGTATGGAGATTTTGGAATCATTCCACGCCTAGGCGCAATATTTGTGCACGCCCAGTATCACTTGTGCACGCCCAGTCCAGCGAGTTGGGCGTGAATTTGAAGTTGTGCACGCCTAGGATTGCGCCTAGGCGTGCGCCTAGGCGTGGTGCGCCTAGGCGTGAATACAACGCGCCTAGGCGCACAAGACAGTTTTTTGGTATGTTTTAATTCGCGAACTTGCCGAGCCGCAGGACACTTTTAACCTAGAACTGATTTTCTGGGGAGCGAAACCAGAGGGGGAAGGCGATTCTTGGAGCTAGGAGGAGAGATTCTTCAGCTCAACTTGGATCTACTCAACTAATTGGGTTTATTCATGATTTTCTCATCTCTCCTTTTGTGTTTTTCTCTCATTATGTGTAACTAAATCTCTTGTGTCAAGGCTAGGATGAAGCCTTGGGTTTGATGACTTTGTTTATGACTTGATTTACATATATATGAGTTGATTTGGGTATAAATCGTGTGTTTCTATGTTTGATTGCAATTTCTTCATGCTTGTGGTGTTTGGCCAACACTTTAGGTTTTTGGATGAAATTGTTTGAAGAATTTGCTTAGACAATAATATGTCAAGTAGATTATGCTTCTTGAAACACTTGATTATGAATGTGTCTCCCTTTAATTAGGTGACAATTTTGTATGAATCCTAATCTCCATAGAACTCCATAAATTCCTATGCATGTTTAGACCAATAAGATGGCTAGAATGTATTTAGGAATATCCGACCTAGACCAATAAGATGGCTAGTAATCGATTTTAGGGAGATTTGGCTTAAGTGCGCTAAAACCGACTTAGGTACGGATTCGTTATGCCCGAATTAGCAAATATGTGTGTGAATTTATGTCATTCCAAGTCATTTCCCAAGGGGGATTCCGAAGCCTTGGTGTTCATCTCATATTTGTTAAATCATCTCATTTGCATTAGTTGCATCCTAATTCTAAGAAAATACCAAAAACACTTTGCTCTTTGCTTGTTTTAGTTGAATTACCAAACCAAACAATCTTGAGTTGAATTTTACTTTTGATTGCATTGTCCATATATACATACAAATATACATTTGGATTAAACATAACACCGTCCCTGTGGATTCGACCCTTGTTTATCATTGTGCTGTAGTCGCCGACTAGTACACTTGCTAGTAAGGTTAATTTAGACCCAACAAGTTTATGGCGCCGTTGCCGGGGACGGTTGCTTATATTTGATCCATTCTTGTTTATATACATAGATACTTACATACTTAGTTTAGCTCTTTCTTACTTGATAATTAGTGATCCTTATACTTTTCTTTCTTGTTTGTAGTTCATGCAAGGAAGGCGTTCTCAAGATACAGAAATTCTTCCTGTCGATCTAGACTTGGAACGTGCACGAAGGAACAAGAGAGACAAGGATTTTCTTGAGGAGAAATCTTCCACTCGTTCTATCTCTCCTCCTATATCCAGCTCTAGTTCATCTAGTGACAACATTTTGGGAGAACATTCTGAACAGGAGAGCATGGCTGAGAATCGTGAGGAAGTTGGCAATAATGCCAACAATGCAAATGCTCCGGTCACAATCATGGACTACTCTATGCCACAATTCTCTACTAGACAATCTTGCATCATATTACCAACCATTCCGCCAAATCTATCTTATGAGCTTAAATGTCATGTGATTAACATGCTCCCATCATTCTCAGGAGCGGAAAATCAAGATGCTAGTGATCACATTGATAATTTTCTGGAAATTTGTGGCACTCAAAAAATTCAAGGCATATCTGAAGAATTCATACGGTTGAAGCTTTTTCCTTTTTCTCTTAAGGAAAGTGCTAAGATCTGGTTCAAGACTTTGCCACCAAATTCTATCACTTCTTGGGATCAACTTTCTGCTAAGTTTATTCAGAAGTTCTATACTCAGTCAAGGACACAGAGGCTTCGGGATCAGATTTTCCATTTCAGACAGAACAAGGGAGAACCACTTTTTAAGGCTTGGGAGCGATATAAAACTTTATTGATTGGTTGCCCACATCATCAATTCTTGCCATGGCAGATTATATCATACTTTTACCAACATCTGGCTGATGAATGCCGCCATAGGTTAGATGCAGCTGCTGGAGGAAATATTATGGCTAAGGAACCAACTGAAGCCAATGAAATTATTGAGACTGTGGTGGCAAATTCCTCACAATGGGATAATCGTGATCTTGATGCTCCTAGACACATGGTTTATGAGGCTAGTGGTTCAAATACAGAGATGACATCTGTGGCTAGGAAATTGGATGCGGTAGTGACTTTGCTGAGCAGAAATTTGGATCCTTGCGGCATTTGTGGAGGCACCGATCATCCTACTCATGTATGTTCTAGAAGTGGGACATTTCCTGAAGCGGAAGTTAATGCAGTTCAACCTTTTCATAGGCAGCAGAATGATCCCTTTTCTCACACATATAACCCAGGATGGAAGAATCATCCCAATTTCTCCTATGCTTCACCCCAGAATTTCAATCAAGGGCCCAGACCTTGGCAAGCTCCACGACAAGAAGCACCTTCTCAAGATGCAAGGAAGTTTACTATGGAGGACCTTATTTCCCAGCTTGCTCAATCACAAGTCACAATGCAACATTCCCAAGCAGAGATGAGCAAGTCAATGACTCAGTTGCAACAAACTGTTTCCAGTAATACTCAATCTATCGCAAAGCTTGAAATGCAAGTAGGACAACTTGCTCATGCCTTGAGTGAAAGACAGCCAGGAAAGCTGCCGAGTCAACCTGAGGTAAATCCTAAGCAGTATGAGGATGCTAATGCTATTACTGTTTTGCGAAGTGGGAAAAATGTGGATAACAAAATTGAGTATAAAAAGCTTGAAGGTGAGAATCATGATGAGCCTATAGTGGTGGAGCCAAGTGCTTCCAAAATACCTCATGTTGAGAAGGAAAAGCCGGAAGTAGAAGAGTATGTTCCAAAAGTGCCTTTTCCATCTCGTCTTGCCCCAGCTAAGAAAAGCAAGTATAATCGGGATATTTTTGAAGTTTTGAAGAAAGTGGAGATTAATATTCCACTCATTGAGGCAATTAAGTCTATTCCCGCATATGCAAAATTTTTGAAGGAGTTGTGCACTAACAAAAGGAAGATAGGTGATCATGAAGAAGTATTTCTCTCCGAAGAAACGAGTGCTATTTTACAAAAGAAGCTCCCGCCCAAATTAAAAGATCCGGGTAGCTTTACCATTCCTTGTATTATTGGAGAGAAAGAAATTGAAAAGGCCTTGATGGATCTTGGTGCAAGTGTAAATATCATGCCTTATTCTGTTTACACTACTTTGAAGATAGGTGAGTTGAAACCAACTTCAGTCACTCTCCAACTAGCTGATCGCTCTTTAGTGCATCCTTTTGGGTTAGTTGAAGATGTTTTAGTAAAGGTGGGTGATTTTGTTATTCCGGTGGATTTTCTGGTGCTTGATATGGAGGGTGAACCTAATCCGACAAGAGATGTACCACTCATTCTAGGCCGTGGTTTTATGGCTACCACAAAGACCATTATAGATGTGGAAAAGGGCATGCTCACAATGACAGTCTTTGACAAGACCATTGAGTTCAAAATTTTTAAGGCTATGAAGAGTCCGGATGTCATTAGAGAATGCCTTCATGTTGATATGGTAGGCCATGAGAGAGTGAATTTATTGACAAAAACGGCTTCAAGTGATGAGGTTGTTGAATATGTGGATGGTGATAGCAATGAAGGCAAAAAGACCCCATCATCACCAATATCCAACGAGCTCATGGCTACTTCCCTTGTTACTAGCAAGCTATCTCCAACTTTGAAAGGCATGCGGACAAGAGCAAGGAAGTTGAAAAAGGCACGGTCCAAAACAATGTTGAGAGGTAAAGTGTGTGCTCCTTTTGAGACATTGAAATTGTCTATCCATGGTACTTTCACGATAACGAATTCTAAGATAGAAAAAGGGTGGAAATTTGTGGCTCGTCAATTTCAATTCTGTGGGCCAAATGTTTCGGGGATTCTGAATGGAAAGTATCCTGTGCACCATCCTCCTTGATTTGTTTCCCAAGAATTGTTGTGAAGGTGTTGAGGCTTGTGGTGATTTCTCCAAATCAGGTTGTCTCTCTCCTTATCTAAAACGAGTGTTGTGTTTAAGCTTTCTCCCTCCCTTTATTTATTTGTATTGATGACCATGCATGTTCTTAAAGTTTGGGGTGAGAGTTTGCTTAAATTATTAAGTGTTGATGCATACATGGTTGATTTTGTAGGTACAACTACGTCTGGCTGAAGACATTAAACTTAGCGCTACTTGGGAGGCAACCCAATGAAGTATATCCTTTTGTGTATCCTTTTGTTCTTCATTATTCCATTTTTATTGACAAAATCTTGTGTGGATGTTAGTTTGAATGTGTTGGAATCTGGCTGCAGGAAAGTTTAAATTTCTGGGCATTATGTTTACAGCCAGACCACGCCTAGGCGCGTATTGTGAACGCCTAGGCGCGTATTGTGCACGCCTAGGCGCACCTTATACACGCCTAGGCGTGTGTTTACAAAAAAAAAAAAAAAAAAAAAAAAAAAAAAAAAAAGGTCATATGCAAGAAAGGGTTCATGAAGACATTGAAGAATTGTGGCTAGGCCAGTACCCCAATCCACTCGATGCATGACTCCAACCCCCAGGTTGTATTGTTTCAACTTGTCCTCTTTTTAGTGCATTATTACATTGTTATGTTTTGCATTGAGGACAATGCATTCTTTAAAGTGTGGGGTGGTGGACTGCATATGGATTATCTTGTGCCAAATTTCACATGATTTTTGTTGTAGCTGAATTTTAAAAAAAAAAAAAATAAAAAAAAATTCAGTGCTTGAATCTTGCATATTTATGGGAATTTTCTGTTGAATTGAGTGCTATATTGAAATGCAGCTGATCTTGGTTTGTGGAACCCATCTTATCCTTCTATATGCTTGACGTCTACTCTATTGGATAATCACTTGAATTCACTTGCACAAGAATGTATGCTTGTGGGGTATGACTTGGGTGAATAGATGTTGAATGTGGACTTTCTTTAAGATGATCTAGAACACCGTGTTAGTGATATTCTTGGCACTAGTTAATTACATGCATGTTAAAAAAAAATTGATGATGAATAAAAGCATGTTCCGCTCTTGTGATCTTGCTGAGTAACCGGGGCTCTTGTCTAACCAACTCGAGTTTCGCGTAAAAAGGTAAGACAATCTTGATGAACATACTAGGCTAGCTTAACTTCGAAGCCTTTTCAACTCGAGTGATTGATCCGAGGTGTGCTTTATCACATAATGCCCTAAACCAACTGGTTGGGAGTCATTGGTTGAGAACTTGTTACATGGGTTGACTAGAAAGCTTAAAGGAGTGAGCATTGCACGGGCCTAGTAAGATGAAAATAAAAAAAAATAAAAAATAAAAAAAAAATTAATAAAAAAAAAAGAAGAAGAAGAAGAAGAGAAGTATGTACATAAATAAAAGTGCCTTGGTATTACTACTTGACTGTTCTTGGAATTCTTGGAATGTGACTATGTTTGGCGCCTATGAACTTTTGGAAGCCAAATATTTATACATTTCTTCTTTGCATGCACTTAATTTAGATGAAGTGATTGAGTAGACGGATAATCTTCACTGAGTATATGTTTGGATGAAGTGTGGGGTCTCCACATCTTTTTGATTGCATGGCATTGATGTATATTGTTTCGATTCTAGCAATTTCCCTCACATATGTTTGATTTGAGTTATCTTGAAACGTTTGTGGGTGTCGTTCTTGTAAGCCCTCAGGAGACAAAACTCCTCCACTAGGGACACCTAGGGGTTTAACGGCTTGTTGCATATGCTAAATGCAATCGCGATTCCTGCGTTAGTGAGTTAGGATGTTAGTTGGTAGATGTACTTTGTTTAGTTTTACTTTAGGACAAGTAAGGTTTAAGTGTGGGGTGTTTGATAGGTATGATAATACCTATTGTTTTTGGTAGAAATATCCCCCTCTTAAGCTTTCTTTTGATAAATAATGAGTGTATTTATGTTTTGATTTGTATTTCTGATAGGTTGATTGCGGTTTGGATGAAAAGTGATGAAAAAAGGGCTGAACTGAAGAAAATGTCCACCGACCTTCGTGTGTTCAAATACTTATAACTTTTTGTCACGTTATCGGAATCAAGCGAAATAAAAGGCATTGGAAACTAGACATCTCAAGCTTTCCGTAGACGCTAAAATCGTGCAAATCGGACGTCGTATGGAGATTTTGGAATCATTCCACGCCTAGGCGCAATATTTGTGCACGCCCAGTATCACTTGTGCACGCCCAGTCCAGCGAGTTGGGCGTGAATTTGAAGTTGTGCACGCCTAGGATTGCGCCTAGGCGTGCGCCTAGGCGTGCGCCTAGGCGTGGTGCGCCTAGGCGTGAATACAACGCGCCTAGGCGCACAAGACAGTTTTTTGGTATGTTTTAATTCGCGAACTTGCCGAGCCGCAGGACACTTTTAACCTAGAACTGATTTTCTGGGGAGCGAAACCAGAGGGGGAAGGCGATTCTTGGAGCTAGGAGGAGAGATTCTTCAGCTCAACTTGGATCTACTCAACTAATTGGGTTTATTCATGATTTTCTCATCTCTCCTTTTGTGTTTTTCTCTCATTATGTGTAACTAAATCTCTTGTGCCAAGGCTAGGATGAAGCCTTGGGTTTGATGACTTTGTTTATGACTTGATTTACATATATATGAGTTGATTTGGGTATAAATCGTGTGTTTCTATGTTTGATTGCAATTTCTTCATGCTTGTGGTGTTTGGCCAACACTTTAGGTTTTTGGATGAAATTGTTTGAAGAATTTGCTTAGACAATAATATGTCAAGTAGATTATGCTTCTTGAAACACTTGATTATGAATGTGTCTCCCTTTAATTAGGTGACAATTTTGTATGAATCCTAATCTCCATAGAACTCCATAAATTCCTATGCATGTTTAGACCAATAAGATGGCTAGAATGTATTTAGGAATATCCGACCTAGACCAATAAGATGGCTAGTAATCGATTTTAGGGAGATTTGGCTTAAGTGCGCTAAAACCGACTTAGGTACGGATTCGTTATGCCCGAATTAGCAAATATGTGTGTGAATTTATGTCATTCCAAGTCATTTCCCAAGGGGGATTCCGAAGCCTTGGTGTTCATCTCATATTTGTTAAATCATCTCATTTGCATTAGTTGCATCCTAATTCTAAGAAAATACCAAAAACACTTTGCTCTTTGCTTGTTTTAGTTGAATTACCAAACCAAACAATCTTGAGTTGAATTTTACTTTTGATTGCATTGTCCATATATACATACAAATATACATTTGGATTAAACATAACACCGTCCCTGTGGATTCGACCCTTGCTTATCATTGTGCTGTAGTCGCCGACTAGTACACTTGCTAGTAAGGTTAATTTAGACCCAACACCTACGGGGACTGCTGCTATTAGGGGTAGGAGGCCTGTGGCTACTGATGTTAGGGGAAAGAGGCCTATGGCTGCTGATGTTAGGGGAAGGCTGCTGATGTTAGGGGAAAGAGGCCTATGGCTGCATCTGTTGTTGGTGTTAGACCAATGGCTACATCTGTTGGGGTTGTTAGTGGTGTGAGGCCAAAAGCACCTTATGTTCCCATTGTTGGTGGTACTCAAAGACCACCATTTGTGCCAAAGTACCAAGTATTTAGACCTCAACTGCGGACAACCAAATACTATGGCCCTATGACGTACTCTGTACGAGATCCAACGATTGGATCTGTAACTGTTTTTGAAAGACCATGCATTACAGAACGAATGTCATCCTCCAATACACATTAGGTATAAACTATATTACTTCAATATTAACTTGGTTGTCCTATTTTATAAATAAGTGCTTAATATGTTATACTACAGGGCACTGATCATGCATATGGAGGGTCGTCTTCAGGGTCTACCGCGGGGTTTGGTACGTAGTGGTCTGTGAACAAATGATGAAGATGATAATGTGCGGGTAGCTGCTTGTTGGGGCTTGCTTTTGATGAACTGTTGTTCTTTAATATTGTATTATGTTTTATGTTTGTTTGAGTTATTGGAGTAAGTATTACTTATTTTAGATGTTTGTTAAGCTACATTTGAATTATGTACTAAATCATACTCTGTTTGAGATGTTTGAGCTTATGTGCTACCTTATTTTGTTCACTTCATGTTTTTTTGGCTGTTTTAATACCTGTAGCATTTATCAAATTTCAAAGATAAAAACAATAGCTTTTAAAAAAGTTTAGGGACAAATAGTTGACTAATTTAATAGTTTAGGGACATATCGTTCACATTGGGAATAGTTTGCCACATCAGATTTTTTCGATTTGCCATCGAGGTGCCACGATGGACTTTTCCGGTGACTTTCTTACTTTAGGGACAAATGGGGTACTTAGTCATAGTTGTGGGACGAAATAAGGAAAAAAAATAGTTTAGGAACGAAACTGAAACCTGATGTATAGTTGAGGGACGAAATGTTAAATTTTGCCTAGAGAAAAGGGAGAGATAAGAGGTACGTACAATAAATATGTCACTTGGAGAACCAAGAGATAAAATGAATGGTCAAGATTTAAAAAATTTCATATCATTTCAACAAAAATATTTCGGCCCCCCTCTATGTCATCAAATTTGTCCAGTGAAAGGATCACAAGGGTATTTCGGTCATTTCATCATAAATTTGTGTGTAGACTTATAAATTTATGGTATAAACTTATAATGTGTAAAGAGTGGTGTAAAGATAGTAAATTAGTGGTGTGTAGATAAAATTTCCCAACCCTTATTAGTTGGTTATTACAGAGCTAAATGGACAAAGAAAGAAGCCCTTGCAGCTTACAGCCTTAAACAAGCCGCTGGCCTCATTAAAGCCCAAACCCGATGATTCGATAAAGGCCAGCTCTGAGGCACACAAGCAGTCCCCATCATTAAGCCCAAAGCCATTCATGATTCCGGGCAAGCCCATATTACAACACAAGGAGTCAGTCCAGCCACTCTCTTGACGGCTTACGCCCTTAATTCAGCCCAACTTAAGAAATTAAGTGGACATTTGCTAAGTCAATCCATCAAATAAACACCAAGCCTCCACCTTTTTTTAGGAAAATAACATAAAAGACGGTAAAAGAGACGAGATCAAGAAGCCCTAAACTCAAATCCATTGAGTATTCGCATGGTATATCTGTATCATGCAATGCACTATCCTAAGAGTAAGAGAAAGAGCAACAATGAAAATTTCAATTCCTGGGTCTGAACTGTTGCTTGCTGGAGAACTCACCGGAACTAATTAATTTAATGACAATGAATCATCATTGTCTCTCTCACTTCTTCCACTATTCTCCATCCCCGCCATTTGCAAGTTGTAATCTTTGAAGAAGAATTGCAAAAATAATAAAACAAATTATCGAACTTGGATTTAAATTCATTCATTCTAGGAAAACCCATTTGCAAACAATAATGATTGCTTAATTTATCAGAGAAAATTAAGATTTGATTTGATACCTTGGATCTTCGCTCTTAGTTGTTGAATCTGCAGACGTTGCACTCTCTTGAAAGGAATTAGAGGTTTCTCCTATATCGTCCTTGATTTCTTGTGAGATTGCTGAGTTTGTGATCTGAGAATCGAAAGAGTCTTTGGAACTTGCACAACTTGTAGATGTGGAAGATGTGCAAGAAATGCCGCAAATCCCAGGTGAATTTAGATGCATCTTCAAGGAACCAAGCTTCTTCATTAAAAAATGTAGTTTCTTCTCAGCTTTAATCCTCAATTTGGTCTCTTCTCTTAGTTGGTTTTCTAGTTGTATCAGCTATTAATTTTACACCCACGAAGAAGAAAGTCAGAAACAGATCAAACACAACTACAACTAGTTAGTTCCAGATAGATGTTATTTATATATAATAAAATGTAAATTTTGTCTGAGTCTGACGGATAGGAAGCATATTAGAGAGATTACCTTTTTGGCCATAATTTGCGCATCCTCTGTTGCAACTCTGGAAGCTTGTCTTTCTGCGAGCAATCTCCCTCTCAGGCACTCCACAGTCCTCAAACCATCATCTCCTTCCATTTTGCTATCGCATATATATATATATCAGAATGTGACTAACCAAAACTATTATATATCTCCTCCAATAATCTCTATCTATCTTCACTGGCATTAGCAGCACCCTTTCTCTTCAAGCTATATATCACTGTAGAAACTTGGTATAAGAGAGGATTGTTAGAGGACAAAGGCTTATATTGTAAATAAAGAGAGGGAGAGAAGGATTATTAGGATAAATTTTCTCTTCGTTTTGCCATAATAATTTGCCAAACTGCCGACCCTCTGACCCAGTAGAAGTGTAGGACAATTTAATTTTTTGTGAGCAGCATTTATTGAAGTAAAAAAAAGAAAGAATAAAACTTGAAGTTCAAATTTTGAACTGAAAGTACTGAGCTGAGCCGGGTTAGCTTCACGAGATGCCTCTGACTTGTGTCTTTTACCTATTTTTGTTTTTAATGCGTTTTAGTTATTATTCTGTACGTACCTTTTTCCATGAAAATTTGCATTCACAACTTACAACTCTTTAAAAAAATTGACCCTATGTTTCTTGGATAAATAGAAAAAATAATTATTAGAAGTTGTATCTTTCATGAAAAAACAATGATAAACTATTATTAGTTAGTTAATAACTTTAAAGTGGTACTGTTTTCTTGCATTAGACTCGAAGAAACCATTTACCAATCTCTACTTGATGTTGACATACTTACAACTACCTGGTTGCCTGGCTTTTAATCAATGTATGTGGTGGTATAGACTGTAGAGGAAAATTTGCTTCAACTCAAATGACAAATCATGGCCATTTTTTAATTCTATGAAAGCACCCCTTGTTGCTCGCATAATCACATTGAAGTGGCTGGCGTAAATATCAACCTATTACAATCAATGTTAGAGTTGTTGTTAATCCCAAGCATATGATTATATGTCATTTGCATTTTAATTCAAAATATAATTATTTTGTTAATCCCAAGCATGTGGGTGACGTGCTACTGTATTTAAATTTCATATATAATTGTGTATGACCTTTTGTTTTATCAACTCCAATATGTATTTATGCTGACGTTTTGAGTTATTTTATGCCACTAAATATGAAGATGAATATACATTTATAATTTCATTTTAAAATATGTGTAATGTTGTAAATACTTCTTAGAAAAAATTATAGGGTCGCTATCCTTGGACCCCGTCAACTTTTACCAATCCCAATATCAATTCCTAACTCCGCCCTTGTTTACAAAGAATCGATTGGGGTTTATTTTCCAATGGGCCGGGTCCAGTTATGGTCAAAGTTGTTACTGGTGCTCATTAACTTGGACATATTGTGGGCTGCTACTTTAATGTTCAGGGCCTGGGTTTCACATTTGAACTTTGATTAAAAAATTAAATGGGCTCCACTAAATAGAGAATAGTTGAATTATATATGGGCTTTATGTATGTATCTAAGCGAGTTCCAGTTATGATATCCCATACCCACAGCTGCAGGTAACGGCGCCATTGAAGAACATTAGCATAGTGAAAATTGATATTGAATGAAACATCTGTTTATATTGTGATATTATTTAGCTACACGAATTCATCGATCGTTATAATTCACCACATCCACACGTGTCTTTATCAGTACATAACATCAATCACACGGATCTCTAGCTAGGCTCTCAATCTAATCAGTTAAAACCATACAGGACCATTCATTTTAATTTTTATGATGATGAACCCACACCATGAGATAATGAATGGTTGAGGAGAAGACTGCTCCAGAGGCGTTGGATCTCGCAGAAAACATCATCCGTGGGAAGCTGGAACCTGCAACATGGACAGGTGCTCCTCTTGGTCAGCCATGGCAGAATGCATATCCAGTGAAACAAATGCCCGCACGGCAACTCACAAACCTCTCTCCCTTGTTTCATTTCCTCTCGACATATCACACATTTCTCCACCACTACTTGTCCCTCTCTAACCTCCACCTCCACTGAAGGCAATGCAATCACGGCCTCCCGTGAAGCCGCCACCTCATAAGTTCCTTCCTTCTCACCACCACAACAGCAACAACCCATTCCACCAACAAACCTCAAACTCCTCGTCACCATCTCAACAAACGGAATGACACCAACACCTACCCCGGAGATTGATAGCATTCTATTGCACAACACTTCACTCAGGACTCCTTGCCATCGCTTCACAGGCTCTCTCAGTGTTTCCGGGTTGTGCTGCTGGACCTCGCACAGCAGGAGGAGGAGCAGGGCTGCATCCAGATCACGCTGGTTCATGCCCGTTGAGGCTTGTGATGGTGATGGGTACACGTAACGTGTGAGATGGTGTAGAGAGACGAGGAGGTGGCGAGCGATGAGGAGGGTTTTGTCTGGGAGAGTGAGGGAGTGGAGGTGGTGGAGGGTGAGGGAGAAGAGGGAGGGGGAGGAGACGATGGAGGAGAGCCGGTGGCACTGGTGGTGGGTGGCAGAAAGGATGGAGTGGGTGAGATCTGAGAGCCGAGGGTGGCTCAGGGCGGACAGTAGTGCACCCATTATAATTCTCTCTTCTTCCATCATGGGATCCTGTGCAAGATTGAGGAATGTGTGCCCTATTTATAATTAGTGTCCAACTTTACTTTACTATTTTCTACATTATTGCTAATATAATACCTTCTTTTTTTTTTTCTTTTTTGATTTGTTTTCTTGTACTAATTTATTACCAAAAAAAATAAATGGGAAAAAAGAGATCGTTATTAGTGACTTAGCTTATAACATACGATATACTGCATAACTAACATAACTTGAATGCAAGAGAATGACACCATCCAAATATTGGGAAACATGCATATATAGGGTCAATCAATCTCGAACACTCTGGAGTCACAATTATGTATCATTAGCTGGGGATGGAGTATAGGCTCTTGTCCTCGTGTCTATGTCCAGTTCAGACATGTACAATTGACAATCCATTTGTTTTCATTATCCCGTAAACTCTTTAAGAGCAACAAAACAATCACAAGAGTAGAATAATCATTGCTCCCATCCATGGCTCTTTGCTCTTTGTCTCCTACAAAACTAAATTATTGAGATAGCCATCAGCGCATGTGTTAAGCTTGGATATTCTCAACCACAACACTATTGCGCCTATCATGGCCAATTGTTACCCTTCACACTTGGTATGCACATCCTCCATCACGTGCATGTTACTAATATCTAGAGATATATAACCCTAAGCTATGCACAACCATACATTACAACATTGGATGCTTTAACTGCGAGCAAAGCGTTTTTCCGATGAAAAGAAAAAAGAGAGGTAACACTCATCTAAAGGCAAGAGACAGAAAAATCTGGAAAATCTCCGAAAAGAAATAAAATTTGAGCTTGGGCATGCTTTATGTCCACAAATCACAGTCAAAAGCTAATGTTATGGTAAGCAAAGAAAGAGCACCTATGTTAAATTATAGGGCAAAACTATACTTTATGTAGTTTCACAAAATTCTCGTTTATGTCTTTAAAATTTATAGTTTGTCGATTCTGTCCTTAATATTTCGAATAAAAACCCAAATCTATCTTCATCCCCATTTTTTGATGACTAAATGTTGGAATTTGATCTAGAGAGAGAAATAGAGAACGAAAATGAAAAGATCGTCCTTCAATTGTCATCAATATATGATATTATATCTTTTTTGTATCTGTTAATATAATATTTGTTTTGAATCTACTAAAATTATATTTGAAAGAATGCAGCACCTTTCTTATTCTTTTTTGTATTTTTTTTTTTCTTGTTTTGGTTATGATAGATCTGTTGACTAGGGCAGAGGTATTTGTATTGCCCCCCTTAGTTTTTTTTTTAAAAATACCCTTACAGTCTTATACTACTACTTTTTTCTACTTTCGCTCCCCTTAATTTTTAAAAATATCCTTTATACTATCCAATTTTCAATCTTGTCCCCTAGTAAAAATATTTTTTTTCCCAAATCTGTCTCATTAACCCATTTTGACCTCTTGCAAAGTCAGATGGCCAAACCCATTTAATTTTGTTTAATTGCTCTCTATCTCGCTCTGTCTCTTGGCTCTCGACTCTCAAAGATAACAAACTAAAAAAGTGAGTGAAGTGAGGGTGACGGTTTGAGTCCCTGACGGGTGATCAGTTGTGAGTTTGCAACGAAGACGGTGGTGGTAGGGTGTTGCATTCGAATTTGATTCGATCCAAATATTTCAATTAGCACTTCTTTTTCTGTTTTCACGACGACTACAGAACGAACATTTTCAACTATAAATCATGTTAAAATAACACTTTGCAATAAAAAATTTCAGTAAATCAGCCTAAAAAAATTTTGGGGAGCGCTAGTGCGCTACCCTAAACCCCTGTAATTTTTTTTTGCCCCTATTTGTCTGAAATCCTGCAAGCTCCACCCCTATCTGTTTATATGTTATCTATTGAAATTTTATCCATTTCCCCAAAATATTATTTGTTTCATCTGTATAAATTTTCAAATGAAATCTGTCCCAAACATATAACAAAATTAAACCAAATTAATCTTATTTGCCTAAAAATTTACAAATAACATATATCATAAATAATACAGAATTTAAAAAAGGAACTTGTCATCTGTCATAATGAAAAATTATCTGTTCATGAATATAATTATAAAATCTAACAAAAAATCATAAAAAATTAAAATGACAACATTATATGTCTTTCTATTATGGTTTCCTATCTTCCCACGTCCACCGCACCTAATTTTCATTCTCCCTGTAAAAATAAGATATCTGCAAGAAACATATATTATATATTAGAAACAAATAACAAATAACAAACATATATTTTATTAATAGATAACATATCACCATGTCGAAATAGATAATATATTAGCATATTCGTGGGCATGGAGTACTATTGTCGTCCAACTATCGATTAAGGCCACAGACCCATCAAATAGAAGCGTCAAAGCACCACGACCAGTCCTCAGTCATCAATCACCGCCGTCAGTTGCTGATTCCACCGGAATTTGACATTGAAGAAAATTGTCTGATCTGGCCGCTGGATACAATACTACTGCGAGCCACCACCATGGAAGTGTAAAATAAATGTTTCTAATTTTTGGTCCTTTATGAAGTATTGTGTTAATCTTTATGAATCTTATGGAACAAAACTTATTTGAGTGTCTTTATTGGAATAATAGTTTTAATGGAGGACTTATCTCTAATTTTCCAAAAAAAAAAAAAGAAAGAGAAGTAGAAGTAGAAGAAAAAAAAGTCGAAAACGTAAAAAAATATGTGTATATTTCCTTGAGTTCAATGCATCGTTGGGTACATCTAATGAGAATCTCATATCGAAAGATGATGAATTTGGAGTCTAGTTTATAAGGGAGGACAAACCTCCTATTGTCAACCTAGATTTTCAATAGAGAGTTAGGCCCAAACTTGTGATGCTAGACCTGAATCCCCATCCCGTGTGACGGGTATTCATCATTGATGCTTTCATTGAGAGAACTTGTCACGGGTTTTAACAAGGATCGTATCAAAGTCAACCTTCAAGTGTTTCGCATGGAGATTTAACAACAGTTTGCCCTAATCCGACAATGACAAGATAAGATTGACGACTTACTCGTCAAGAGTAAAGATAATCTGAATAAATTATCAACGTCTATTTTCGCTGAAGAAAAAGAGGAAGACTTGAACGTGAATTCTATTGATGTGAGAATAGATGAATTATTAGTCCCAATATTCGATGATTATCTAGACGAATGAGATTTGTTGTTGCAAGAAGAGACCAAGGAAGAAATATTGGTGGAAAAATCGGACAATATTCAACTAGCAAATTTCAACAATATTATGATGCTTGTTGAATATGTTGATTTTGTCATTCTCGACTACTTTACCAAGATCAAAAATCTTTCAGTCTCTTTGATAATTGAAGTTAAGGGTTTAAGGAAGTATTGGTCAATGATGTTATTCTCGACAGGGTTTTTACTACTACTAGTACTACTACTCCTCTTTAAAATTCGAGGTCGAGTTTTCTCCAGCGAGGGGAATGATGCAGTGGTTAAAAAGTTGTTCAAGATGCAGTTTTATCCTTAAGGACAAGAATAGTCTTGAAGAGTGAGGGAATGATGAGAATTAAAAAAAGACAAAACCATTATTAATATTTGTTTAGTATTTATATTCTTGTTGGCATTTACTTTTAATTAGTCTAGTTTAAGAGTTGAGTTTGAGAGTATATAGTCGTTTTCTATATAGTAAGAGTTGAGTTTCGATTAAAATATATACTAATTTTCTATATAGTTTGATATTCTAGTTTAGTTTGAATAGGTTTTGAATTGTTTGTTTTGAGTATATAAATCGGTAGAGTTGTTCTCAAAATCAAGACTTGTTCTCTCAACCCAACCTTGTTCGGATGAATGTTTTCATCAACATCATCAGACATTTACAGCCACTATCTTTGTTCATGGTTACTTTTATAGCCTGCGTCTTGGTATATCATATCATCAAACGCTTGCTTGACTTATGAATACAATATCAAATCGAAAATGGATCTCTCTGGCTGCTTTTATCCAATATCAACGACTTCTATCAACCTCTACTCCTTTCCCTTCTCAAAAACTAAAATACGCTGTCGAAAGCAAACCAGTCGTCAAGCCATTGAGAATACGAGACATCGTGTCCCCGAAAACGGGCGTCGCCACAAATCGCCAAAGCCATCTATGTCTCATTCAGGAATTTCTACAAAGAGATCCAGAGCGTAGCCCTTCACAAACTTGCGGCCGTGATTTATCTGGCTCAGATTCAACAGAGAGGGTTTTTGAAGAAATCCTCGAATCTTCTACAATGGATACAAACACAGGTATTCTTGATTTGGTGAAGGATGGTTTGAGAGTTGACGCGAGTCTTCTGTCAAATGCTTTGAGTTTATGTGGGTCTTTGCGTAGTATCCGAGACGGTGTTCAGTATCATTGTTTAGCGATTAGAACTGGGTTTCTCGTGAACGTGTATGTGGGAAGCGCGTTGGTAAGTTTGTATGCAAAATGCGGTGATATAAATAACGCCTATCAAGTGTTTCAAGAAATGCCCGTGAGAAATGTCGTCTCGTGGACAGCTATTATTGCTGCTTTCGCACAAGAATGGCACGTGGACATGTGTCTGGAGCTCTACCGTGAAATTAGAACTTCATTGTTGAAACCCAATGATCTTACACTCGTGAGTGTTTTGAGTGCTTGCACTGGTAGTGGTGCTCTTGGGCAAGGTACAAGTGCTCATTGCCAAACAATTCGAATGGGTTTTAACTCGTATGTCCACATAGCTAATGCCCTCGTATCAATGTATTGTAAGTGCGGGAATGTCAAGGATGCACTCTGCATATTCAAGAGCATGGCTATTAAAGACGTTGTGTCTTGGAATTCAATGATTGCTGGGTATGCTCAACATGGGCTTGCAGCTCAGGCCATTGATCTATTCAAACAAATGAAGAAGGAAAGGGTTAAGCCTGATGCCATCACATTTCTTGGTGTCCTTTCGTCATGCCGTCATGCTGGTCTTGTTGAACAAGGTCGATTCTTCTTCAATGTCATGGTTGAACATGGTGTTAAGGCAAAACTAGATCACTATTCTTGTGTTGTTGATCTTCTTGGCCGTGCTGGATTACTTGAAGAGGCTCGGGAGCTCATTGGAAAGATGCCTATGCATCCCAATGCCGTTATTTGGGGCTCACTACTTTCCTCCTGCAGGCTTCATGGGAGTGTATGGATTGGCATAGAGGCTGCGGAGAGTAGGCTATTGCTTGAGCCAGGTTGTGCTGCCACCCACGTGCAATTAGCGAACCTGTATTCTAGTGCAAGATCCTGGGATCAAGCAGCAAGAGTTCGGAAACTGATGAAGGTTAAAGGTCTGAAAACAAATCCTGGGTGCAGCTGGGTTGAGATCAAGAATGAGGTTTTCATTTTTAGAGCAGAGGACAGGTCAAACGCCAGAGAGACCGAAATTATCTTCTTGGTGAATTGTCTGGTACAGCACATGAAAGCCTTGGGCTATTTGCCCGAGATGCAGGAGGAAGATATTGATGGATGATTGTGGTTGATATACTACAATGTAAGCTATAAGTTAGAAGGTATTTGGTCTTTGACGCCTAACTAAATCCATTCCCTTGATGATATGTGATGGCAAAAGAGAGTCAAGGTGGTTATGGTCTATATTGGCACTTGGTGCAACACCTCGGCATGCAACTCTTCGGCAGTTCAGAAGGGTTATTGCCCTTTCTCTGGTGTTGGACAATGCCAAAATGGTGGTACTATTATCTCTTCCTGGGGGAATATTGACTGGGCTTAAAATGGGACGAGCTTCTCCTCTAGAGGCCTTTCAGTTGCAGATTGTGGTAATCAACGTGCTTATATGTAGGTGCATCAACATTCAACTGTAAGCAGCATCATGTCGACATAACTTTCATGGCCTGCTTTCTTTACTAAAGCTTATCAATTGGAAACCAAGGTATCCTCCTCGGAGTGAAAATTGTCGAAATTTGAGGCTCGGGTGATGGGAACATTGAGTTTGTACCATATTAATTAATGGAAATGTATAAAATGTGTTCCCAAACAGGCTAATGCTTGCGGAAGCTCATTGAAATTTCAAAATAATGCATACACATAAGACTTGCAAGATTGATTGGATTACAGAGACATCTTAGGGATGACATGTCTAGGTACCGTTTATCAATAGTAGCATATATGGGATGATAATAATAAATTTGATATCATATTAATTATTAGTGGCGACGGAGTACACCTAAACTGTGGTGGTGGTGGGAGGAGGAGATCAGTTGCCTCCATCCAGAGGACCGGAGCTAATATAGTTTCCCGGTGGGTCATACTCACAAACCACGAACCATCCTCCTTTGCTGCACTTGCACTCAACACGAGCGCAGCCGATCCTCTCGGTGGTCCGCCACACAATCTGGGTGAAGTGGCCGCATTTCTGGTTGGGGTTGCATTGGTTTGACTTGATATCGTAGAAGTCATATTCGCTAGCCCAATTCTGCACCGCCTTCGTTGGTGTCCAGTGGTCAAGAAACCCCCAGAACTGGTTCTCCCCGTAACCACTGCCGGAGTGGTTGTGAACGTCGCAGTCAGTGGCGGCACGTAGGTTTGCCCATCGCCGGGCTTGGCGAGCTAGCTTCCTGTCCCACTTCAAAGGTGGCACTTGGAAGCGTGACCGAATTTCGTTGTGTGCCGTTAAAAACTCACGCGCTACAGCGACCCTGGTTTTGACGACCGTGAGTGCGTTCGACAATCCTCCGACGGGGTTGCTGTTTTCATTGACATCCGGTTTGGTAAAAGTAGTAGTGTCATCGCCGGGTTGTTGATGGGCGCAGCAAGAGACAACAAGGGCGAGGAGGAGGAGGAGGAGGAGGAATGGAGAAAGTGACATTGGCGTGGGTTTGGGTGGTGAAATGGTATTTGGATGAATGGCTGCTCTCTCAGGATGCGAGAGCAGCAGTGGATATGGCTAGGACAAAAGAGACGGGAAACATGAGACTCTTAATTACTAATTTCTAACGCCACTCTCTATAATTAGCAAATTTTAGTCTTAATTTGGAATTGGTGATCGATTTTGCAGATTGATATCTTCTTCACCGGCCAATCAATTGACCATAAATAGAAATAGTCTACACGGATGGGAAACATGCATGTCTTATTTACCATCCAAATTTTTTTGTTGAAATTGCATTTTGGACTTTCAAATGCATCATCCCCATATTTTTGACGTAATTCCTAATTTGACGCAAATCCAAGTCTAGGAATATGATTTAGAAAACTCTGTCAAGTTTCATGTCAATAATGTATGACAATCTGTCATCCATCTGTGCAAATGTTCTAACATTGCCATTATTTTTTTTGGGTGTGCGTTTATGACAATAAACTCATGAAATTGTCGGGGGAATGATGTCTAATCTTTTAACTTGTGCTGTTGAGAAAATCCTAATAGTAATATCACATATTGCAGTCTCTTCCACGGATTAAAGAATCACCTTAGGTTTGGACTATCCAATACAAGCAAGGTTCCAAAATTTCAAAGCTTTTACTTTTATGATTTATCCTTCAAGCAGTAAGTAACTCATTGGAATAGAAACCCAGGATAGTCACAATCCATATCTAGACAGCACTGGGAACTCAAATTTTGTACGCAAAATAAATAAGCTACTAAAATTAAAATGGCTTAGTTAAAAACGAAGCAATTACAGAAAGATGGTACATCCGGGTGCATTTTGTTTTTGTACATCTGAACCGTTCATGGCATACTAAGGTCCAGTTACAGTAAACCAAAAACTTCATCGCAGGCCTTTTCATGCCAAGGAAAATTAGCAAAGCCCTCATAGCCCATCAATACAATTTAAAGGGTAGGAGCTAAACCTCTTCGCAGCCTGTTAATTACAATTTACAAGACAAATCAGCGGTCAAAACCCGTTTGAGTTTGACAGCACAACGAAGAAAAACAGAGTGGAGAAAGAAATGACAGATGATAAATGACCTGTAGCATCTCCGGCGCTTACACCAAATTCAGCAGAAACTGAATTCTTTATAGATCGATTAAAGTTATCCAACTCCTCTGAATGTGAACCGTAAACTGCTTTAATGGTGTCCCTGCAACCACTGCAAAGCAAAAACGAGTGACAAATCCAAAATGCAAGTAGCAAAAAAGAAAGCCAGAGGGTGCACCTGCATGCCTCCTTGTTGAATTTCTGCTCGTCAATTCCATAAAGAGAATTGAAAACATTGGGCTCCACTCTACAAAAATATGGACGATCTGTGGTGGAGGAATAAGCAATTACAGTGAGAAGATTTCAGAGGTTGAGGCTTCCAATATTGACAACTAGACCAAAAAAAGCAAATACATCACCAGAGTAGATAGAACAAGTGCGTGTGTTTTTCTGATAGTGTACGCACCATCCATCGGCGCCCACCAAGCTTCTGTATAGCTGAAAGCAAAACATGGGGAAGAATTATTCAAGGCACCTGAAATTCGCTATCACAGACACTGTTTCAGATCTTCCTTTTAAAAGCACATCTCAAAGGCACTTATTCAGTGTTTAGGGTATAGGGTCTGTTGGAGTGTCGGTGCCAACCTCAATATCTTTAGGGTCCGTGAAGATTTCTTCAGGAGTGGCAAAGGAGTAACCTTTAGCAAGCTTGCAGCAGGCACCGCAACCCTTCACGCAACTCCAAAGAGGTTCCTTTCTGTCGCCTCCAAAGCCCTTCGTCTTCTTTGCTCTCTGCTGTGGCCGGCGGGCCACCGAGCTCATGACGCCGCCAAAACATGGCAAGGCAGCGGCCTGCGACATTTGTGGTGAGTAGTGGATGGATTGGTTTACTTGGACCCATATTTGTCGCAATAAAATGAATTAAGGTGTAAAAAAAAAAAAAAAAAAACTAGTCTCTCTCATTGTATATAATATAATAAATAAAAAAATCTCTAGGAACGTAAGTCCACATTTGTTAATATGTTTGTGGATTAAAGAATAGCATTTTGTTTTTGAACCATGGGACGGAAGAGGAGGAAGGAAATTAACTTGAACCCAACCCAACAACTACAACCGTGCCATTTTTCATGTTTCATGTGCATTTCGAGGAAAACAATATTATAACTTCACAACCATTACTTTTCAATCAAAATTGAAATAAAATGATCAGCAAAACGAATATGCTGTCTTCTCCTGTGTTATAATTAGCTGTTCAATGCATAAACAGGAAAAGCATTGCCGACATGCCAAAATAATAAAATTTAATTAACGTCGTAATTCTAGTCCAATGACAAACCATAACAATCAAAAGTACCGAGTTCCACCCAGAACAAGCAAATTTAAAACATCCAAACGATAAGAAACACGAGAAATCAAAGGTCTGCAAAACAACTTCTTGCAGTACAGTAAGAGCCGCAATTAGAGACCGGTTTTAGGGCGACTCGCTGCGCCTCAGAGAACGGTGGTTGTAATCAGAATCATCAATTGGGCTCCTGTCATCTTTAGGACTCAGACTTCGGCTACGACCATTGGCTTCAGAAGGACTTTGATGGCCCCGATCAACAGGGCTCACTCTTTCAGGGCTTTTTCCCGCGGGGCTATTGCCATAATCTGACCCCTCTTCATGGCTATCTAGTTTCCTGTTCATTGGAGAACCATGCGGACTGCCTTCATCAGGAGTTTCGCTGCGATGCCTCCGCTTTAAGGGTGGGGGACTGTTCCTTGGCATGGGGCTCAATGATCTATCCTCACGCTCGAGGCTTCGTTCCCTTTTTGCTGGTGGGGATCTCGAACGGCTGGAAGTGAAGAACCAATTGAGTCAAAATATCACAAAACATACCATTCATCAAAGCCAAAAAAGGTCACACTTAATATGAGGTGTTGCACAACAACCTTCCTCCAACACTTCCCTCCGTAAAATCCTAACAAAAAAGTTGTTCAAATATCTTTCCCTTTAGCCAAAATAGATACCTTAGGTTCTGCTCTGGACACAAGCAGATAACAATATACATATTAGATATTTATTGATATCAATCTTCTCCATTCTCAGTCTCAAAATGTAATGTGTGAGGAAAACAAAACTATTAGCAGGTCTTCATGTTTCCATTATTTTGAGAGCTAATTTGAAAACCTCTTCCTGGAATTCCTAAAAATATGTTTTGCCATTTACCAAATACAAAGAGATACATCTTCCTTGATTTGAAAATGATATTAAAAAACACTACATAAAACAAAGCAAAAAAAAGGGCTACTGACCGCTCAAGTCACGACATAAATAAAGTGCGACTAAGCCTCTTCAACAACTATGTTGTCAATTATATGAACTGTGTAAAGCATGAACAGAAACCAAATAGCAATGGAGCAACTAAGGGGAACAAAGACAAAGAAGACAACTCACCTGTAACTGCGGCCTCGGCTGTAACTCCTGCTGCGACGGCGAGGAGATAGAGATCTATCAGGAGATTGAGAATAACTATGTTCACGTCTGCAATAGAAAGCAGACAATAAGAAGTTGCCGATACATCAAGCTTTTGCAATTATGATTTACAAGACAGAACAGGGCTAATAACTATAATCTGAAACAAGATTACTTCAATTTCTTGGGACTGTTCTTGCAGTTTCTCTCGATATGACCTCTTTCACCACAGCGATAACACTTGTTCTTCCAGTCCCCAGCTTTGCAGTCTCGAGCCCAATGGCCATCAATGCCACAATTAAAGCAGCGTCCAGAACCTGGAGGAGGACCTCTGCCCAAATATTCTCGGGAACCACGAGGTACCTATCCATACCCGAGCAACCCGAAAGGCAACTTTGGTCAAGCCAGTTAACTCCCAAGTGACTTGTATAATTATTATAAAGAAAAAGGCAGAGAGAAATCCAACGGAGAAACACAAATCAAACAGAGGTTAACAGCACATAAAAAGGTTTTACTTACCAAACAAATGCCAATCTGACAAGCAAAACAAATAGGGCCACACGAATACAATTGAGTTTTCCTATTAATAAAGGATCTAGGCTAAGCTTTCCTGTAGCTAATATTTCCACTTTCAAAGGGACTTATACAGCAGTACACTCTCTAGTAGGATCAGATGGACACTCACGATGAGCTTCTTGACATCTACTATCCTTTTACCAAAGACATGTACGCGTTTGACGAGATCATATACTTGTTGAATGTTTGCTTCAAGATAAAAGACCATAAACCTCCTCATACTTCTTCCTCGTTTACTATTTTTAATTCTAAATGGAAATAGCAAAAATAACTATCAAACACAAAACAAAACATTCTAGAGGTATCAAGCAAAATGAGTTCTCACAAATGAAAAACAGTTTACAGCAAAGTTTTTTTATAATCAGTTTTTAACATATTTGTTACTGACATGTTGCCACTGATCATTAGTACGTAAAATGCATATAATCACTAAATTGGTTCTACCTCTCCTCTTACGGAAGTCAGGTCATTGTTTAAACACCATGGCCAACACGGTGTATACTCTCACCCTTTACATTTCTGATGATTTTCTTAGGAAGACTCTTACAAACAAAATTGGTTCTACCTCTCCTCTTACGGAAGTCAGGTCATTGTTTAAACACCATGGCCTACATGGCGTATACTCTCACCCTTTACATTTCTGATGATTTTCTTAGGAAGACTCTTACAAACAAAAGCATTCAATTTAGAAAGGTGCACGTTGAAAATGCCATGAACATGATGAAGCCATCATCAGAAAACAACATTGACAATAAAATATTAACCAGCACAAAACTAAAAAAAGAGGAGAAAGAAAAGAGAGAGCAGAAGGTTTTGAGAAGGAGGAGTGGGGTTTAAATACATGAGCAGCGTTCTCCCCAATCCACCTTCCTATGGCCATTTGACAGTAACGATTTACCTTCACAAAAGAGCATGTCTACAATCTGACTCACAAAGAGTCGGGAATATTATCAAACTTACCCCCTTAGCAAATTCAACAATGATACGGCTCCCATCAAAGTCACGACCATCTAAGCTGTATCTTGCATCATCCGCATCCCGAGGATCACTAAATTCCTGTTGGAAAAGGTGAGGCAAGAAATAGGCAAAGTACCCAGATATGTGAAACAAAAGTGGCAGACCTCTATCACAGAGAAAAAAATGAAACAAACTCTTGGTATAAATAATCCGATGGAAAAACAGCAGACCAGAAAAAAGGAGTAACACTTACAACAAAGGCATAATCACGCTTCATATCCACATCTCGTACTCTGCGGAAATGGTTGCCACAAACAGGTAAGGCCATCATTACTTAAGTACTGCTACTGTATGATACTTCATCCCTCACAGTCGTACTAAACACCAGTTTGAGATTGTTGCCATTTTGATAAAAACACGCAATAACATTATAGTAAGAATCGCCCGAGTCTCCTATACACTCGGCATGAATTTCCACCAATAGCACCAAGGCGACCCTCTCACCATAGGGACTCCAGGTTAGGCAAAAAGCCCAGAAACCTTCAACAAGATCATTCAAGTTAAAAAAGTATGACACCTAGCAGGCACAATGTTCCCACATAGACAACACGTGAACAGTTTAGCGTGGTTCCAAGCAAAAGCAAGCTTGGCAATGACCTTAAGTCTTAACCCTCTCATACATTGATACACTTCACTCCGCACCTTAAACCAACTGCTACCCACAATTCCAAGAAGCTAATTTCAACTAGTGGAATAGAAAAAATTGAACCGAATGAAAGCTTGCAGCATTAAAGAATACCATAAAATCCCCAAATATACCAAGCGAACTATTAATGTGCCAAAAATTTCAATAGGAGGACGAATAGGAGGGAAAAAGAAAACCTCAATGAGAACATCACAGTTACGAATTCAACTTCTTTAAGGTTCAAATCAATTCATAATCTACTAGTAATAAATATTTCTCCTGTCAGAAAAGCGATTTTTACCTCCCATATCTGCTAAAAAGCCTCTCCAGATCCCGTGAACGCGTCCGCGAGGATAGGCGACCCACATAGAGACGCGTATTGCCGTGTCGATCATCGTAACGAGGCATATTCGAACTCTGCAATAAAACATCACCCATTAAACCAGTAACTACATAAACGGCATCGGCATCCATATCAGAATTAAAAAAACGATTTACAAGGGAAAAGGTTGTAATTTCAGAAAATAAAACCAACCAGACCGAAGCAAGAATTACGATAACTTAGAAATCGATCGTACCGAGAAACGCGAAAGGTAAAAGCAGAAGATCGACTAACCCTAGTTGCTGTTCGGACCTTGAAAGAGTGCACGGCTTGGTCATGTCTATCTGATATTTGTATGACAAACTAAACAGATTGGACGAACAGGATCGCTTCCTGTCAATCTAAGGGTCATGTAGACTGTTAAAAAAAATACGTGGAGATTGAACGAACAGGATCGCTTCTTGTCAATCTAAGGGTCACCAAGACAATAAAAAAAAATACGTGACGTCATTAACATTTTATTTGCTTTGTTTTTCAAGATGTAATTACGAATTTTATAATACACGATTAAACAAATATTAATGAATGTATTTTTTGGCTTAATGAATATTAATTAAATTTAGCTTTTCATGTATTAAAAAAATGAAAAATGCTTTGTATCCCTAATAAATTCGTCCATAATCACGTGGCAATTACATTGTTTTAACACAGTTTCTTATTACATTATTTATGATTAACACAGTTTCTTATTACATCGTTTATGACTAATAGTCTCTTATTACACTTTTATGTACATAATTACATTGTTTAAGTGTTGTAATTTTTATACACTGTTTCAAAAATAATGTAATAAAAAATGTAATTAAGAATGCTCATGTTAAATCTATCAACAATGGGTCTTTATGGAAAAAGTTTTACGTGTTGAATCCGAATATGTAATTTTTTTTGAAATTTAATATGTATTTTGAGAAACAAAACATTTTGAAGTTTCGTTTAAGAAATGAAAAAGTAAAAAGTTGTGATGTCATATTGCTTAGTAAGCATGACACATAGATTATGGACATTTATGGATAATTTCATTAGGAATACATAGCGTTATTGAAATGCGATGGAGGGTGTTTTGACAAATTTGTCTTTAAATTAAATATTTGTCAAATTTAACATTAAAAATGACTAATTAAAAATATACATGTCGGTCTCACTTCACATTCAACGCTCAATATTAAATGAGGTAACTTTTAGGGTCTCAAACATTATTCTTTTAAAAAATATTTATAATTTTATGCTTTTTAATTTTATGTTTTCCTACCTGTGAGACTTGAGACTTCAAATTGCTCAAAACAGCTATTTTTGTTTTGGAATTTTGAAGCCAATAGACTAAAAAGTCAAAATGCTCTAAAGATACGCAATCAATCACTTTTAATGCTTTTTTAGTTTTTTGTTTCAATAACATGAGGCCATATCACGAATTTCTACCTTAGAACTCATTTGGAAATGGGTTGGTTTCAAGAGCAGTATTTGATCGGTGGTCCATTAACATGTTATGAATTTCAAGCAACAAATTCAAGCGAAAATATGCATAATTTCGATGGATCTAGATCTATATGTAGATTTGTTTGGAAGATTGCTCGAATTAATAGATCTGTCTTGCTCAAGTTATTTTTGTTTTGTTTGTTTAGTCTAATCATGTATAATCCAACGTAGTTTATAATACGTGTTTGTAATTTCATAATGCAGTCCGATATTATCCAGCGTTTGTAAATTCTTAAATTGCTTTCGTGACACTAGGTTTAATATTTGCTATTTTGGAATGACATGCAGGGGTTTCAACCCTTTTTAAATTTTGTTTTTCACGTTTTAGCTATTTTTCGTATTTTAAAGAAATCAAAATAGAAACAATTTTGAAAATTCTCAATGTAATTAGTTCCTTAAACTTCACTTCTCATGTATATATAACGTGAATATTAAATGCTTTTAACATTTGGTCATAAAAAGAAAATTGTGGTTTTTTTTTTTGTGTGAAAAAAATATAGAGTAATTATAGATAATCTATCTCCTCTTGTTCTTGCTTCCCAGCAACAAAGTAAAATAAAACAAAAACCGGAAGAAAAACCCCCAAGCAACAGTAATCCAAAGGCAATTCCATTTGCTTATATCGGTGATTCCCTGCTGCTGCAATATATCACGTCCCGTAGTGACGCAGGTGTTCCCGGATATGTTCATGCCCAGGGCAGTGCTCATGCTGTTCAAAAGCTTCGTCTTCAAGGACAGAGGCACCGAGCCCAGGGGGGTATTATCGAACATTTGTACCCCTCTCACAAAGCACTTGGTGGGGTCATCGAACTCGTTCTGAAGAACTCCTTCGTAGGGGTACTTTACCAAGGAGATGTAGTGAAACCACAGCCAGTAGGGAGGAATCCGGTCGCGAGAGATGAAGAACCCACTGAACAGGACAAAGTATGCCAGAATCGCTACCACCACTGTGTAACCCAACATCACGTGCGAAACGACGCCGGATAAGAACGTCACAAACGAGCTTCCTGCCCAGAAAGAGGCCAGCATGGTGAAAAAGAAAAAGCAGAATCCCGAAAGCCCGCCTGCAAGGCCCACGGCCCAAAAAGTTGTTGCCGCGAAGGCCAGGGATAGTAAAATCAAGGATGGGACTGAGATGATGGAGTGCGCCAGAACGTATGAAGAGCGGCGATAAGCATTGTAAGCCGTCTCTCTCATGAAGATGTAGCGTTCTTGGAGAAAGACCGGAATGGCCTCTGCGCAGGTGTAGAAGGTGGTGGACATGGCAAATGCGAAGAAGCCGAGTCTTTCTTGGACGCCTTTGGGGGAGTTGTCCAGATGCCAATAGATGGTGGCCAGAATTATTCCCGTTACCAGAACTGCTCCCAAACGAATCCCGAAAAGTTGTGGCATTCTTCTCGAGTTTGTGACTGATCGCTTCGCAATCACCAGAATCTCAATCCAGAATGGGTTTGCAAAAGTTGGCACGGATGCAGATGATATTAAATTTGACTCATTCGTGGCTCCCGACACCAGCTTTCCTTTCGAAATGCTGGCGCTTATGGCGTCTTTAAGAGAAAGATTTGAACCGTTATTCGTGATGTAGTTTCTCCGGGTTTGCCTTCGACTGGCCTTGTTGAACTCCACTAAGCCTTTGGTTCCGCCAGGAGTTTCTTCTAGTTCGCGAATCAAGTCAAGAGCAAACTCAGTTCGGTTTTCATTCTCTGGGATTGGATGTCCAAATTCGGAGAAGAATTGCGGAAGGCTTGCCGGAGAGCCGCTGAACACAGTTTGTCCGTGCGAGAGGAATATCAAACGGTCCAGCAAGCTCAAGATTCTGGAGCTGGGTTGATGTATGGACATTATGACAATGCTTCCACTCCGTGCAATTCTCTGCAGCACCTTGATCACCATGAAAGCGCTTGTGGAGTCAAGTCCAGAGGTTGGTTCGTCCAGGAACAGTACAATTGGGTCATGAATGATGTCAAGTCCAATAGACACTCGCCTTCTTTCGCCTCCCGAGACACCTCTGTGTCCTTCATCTCCTATCACTGTCTTGGCTGCACTTCGCAGGCCCAGTTGATCAATCAGAGCTTCTACTCTGGCTTTCTTCTTGGATTTTGAGAGTGACCGAGGAAGCCTGAACTCGGCTGAGAACATGAGCGTCTCTTCCACTGTAAGCATGGGAAACAAGAGATCGTCTTGCATGACATAGGCTGATATCACCTTCAAAAGCCTCGACTCCAGAACTTCACCGTTCAAAGTCACTGAGCCTTTCAAGCTCTCTTTTGCAATACGATCCGCCAGAGCATCGATTAATGTTGACTTACCTGATCCGCTAGCCCCAAGAACGGCCATGATTTCGCCTTCCCTTGCTTCCCCAGATATATCATTCAACAAAACCTTCATCTCGTCAAATCTATTGCCATCTCCACAGAAAGGAGGAAAGGCCATTTTGTGGCTGACTCTGACGCTGTAATTCAAGTTGTTGAAGGAAAGAACAAAAGGGTAAGAGGTGGGGATGGAACTGAGCTCGATGACCTGATGTTCAGGACTAGTGTTGTGGCTTTGTGCATCTTCTACGCGCTTGAGGAGCTCTGCAAGAGTGGGAGAGAGACTAGCTCTGGTACTGGCTCTGCCTCTTCTTGTGGAGGTTTGGAGCTCCATTTCAGAGTGGTGGTGTTTGAGTAGGAGGCGGTCGTCCACAGATACAGACTTTGCAGGTGACATGTAGGAGCCTTCTCCACCTCCTTTACAAGACATTCGGTATAGCTTTTTTTTTTTGGTTTTGTTTCGGTTGGTGTTTAGTTACGAGCTCTGTTTGCAAAAATTTATAGGAAAGAGAGGGAGACAGAGAGTGCGTGTTTGTTGAATATGTGTCCAAACTTGGCCAAGTGAGTATAGTAGGTAAGGAGGAGTTGCGCAGACCTTTCTTCATCTCTTTAGTCTTTACTCTTGTTGAAGAATTAGTGAAGAAGCCGTCCAAACTAGTTAATATTGCATGACAATTCAATTCAGGAATTAGGATTTTCTTCAAACCATTAGATTAGATTTTCCCTGAAAAGAAAAAAGGAAGATAATTTTAAGTTTTTTGAAATTTTTAGTTTAGGTTGCATTAGCTATGTCAAATCATCATATAAAGTACACACGATACTTTCTGTATATAGGGGTTTCGGGGTGTTTAAAATACTTGTTTGTTAACGGTTGGAATTCAAGTTAATTGCATTATTTCTTGCGTTGTGGATCATATTCCTATGTAAAACCAAAGTGAGGATGGATGGATGGGGCCAATGCCCATCTGCAGAGTTAAAGTGGAATGCGATTTACATGATAGGATTAGGTGGGGGTGTCATGATCGCAGCAAAAATATTCCTAAGTTGCTTGTTGGGATTTAGCAGCTAGCAGAGAGGTCCAAAAATATAAAAACTTAATTAATAAACCTAAGAAAAGTTGGAAGCCAAGATTTGCTTTTTGTTCGTAATTAGGCCTTTCTTATTGGACTGCTAGACTAGACTCTCATGAGTGGTGAACTGCAATTCCTAATCTATAATCCACACGCTTTCATTTCTGCAAGAAATCCCAATCCCCTACATTTCTTGTTCTTAAGTGTTTGACCCTTGTACATAAAAAATATCTATGAGTTTCACGGCTATGGTATTGGTAGGTATGGGTGTTGTATCTGCTCTAGACTTAAAGAATATGTTGGTGTTCATCTTCTCCTCTCTGCACCAACTCCTTCAACTTGAGGACACCAAAAGGAAAATCATCAGATACTGTCAGACACCCCCAATTGAATGAACTAGGGTTCCAACAAGTAATTGAACGAGAACACCTTATTTTATTGAATTGAATGACAGATTACAACCCTCGGCTTTCCTAGATAATGCATCTGCTACTAAGTTGAGGTTACCCTTCTTATAATGAATCACAAAATCATACCCTAATAACTTGGTTAACCATTTTCTGTTGGAAAGGTGTACCAACTTGCTGTTCCAGCAGAAACTTAATTAAGACTGTAATGATCAGTCGTCCTAATGATGAAGAAATAACCTAAGGCTAAAAGATAAGGTCTTCATTTCTGTATGGCAGAAGCCAAAGCAAAGAATCCTTTTTCATAGGTGGACATAAACAGAGCCCTCCCCTTGGAGCACGTACAGCACTGAAATAAGCAATCGGATGTTTGGCAAAGACAGAACAGCAGGAGGCTGAGTGACAACCTGAAATGCTTTTTGTCAGCATGCAGCATCAGTCCAAATGAAATTATCCTGTCCGCATCGCCATTCGCCTCGCTAAAGCTTTTATGGGCTGGGCTTTTTCGATGAAGTATTCTATTCCCTGAGCCGTTATGTTAACAAGAATTGGACTCTCACATTGGCATTGCATGTGAAAAAGTGAAAGTGATCCATAGCCCGCACATCTTCATAACTCATGGGAGTTCCAGTCTTCCAGATCCTTGACCAATTGATATTTGGGAGAATGTCAAGTCGGTATTCATTAGTGTATTTTTAGGCATTTAAGTCTAACAAAAAAACCCGCGGATATAAAAGTATTCATGAAATGATCATTTACCTTTATACCCTAACCTCTTTCTTCTCTTTATTTTCTTTCTTCTCCGTCTCTCTTTCTTATTTCTCTCTCTTCTGTCTCTTCTTATTCGTTTCTTTCTTTTTTATCTTCTTCTTCTTCTTCTTCTCTCTCTCTCTCTCTCTCTCTCTCTCTAGATCTATTTTTTCGCAATTTAAAGCTTAAAAAACTTTAGATCTATTGTTTCTATTCTTCCTTACTTTTATTTAGGTGTAGATGTTGGGTACATGATTTTCGTTCATGATTTCCTTGAGTTTATGAGTGCTAGATATGAAATAATTAATCTGTCAAGTTCTGTAAAATCATTTAGACATGTTCATGTTACTGTTTCATAATAAACAAAACCTTGTCATTTTTCTTACTGGAGCAAATGACCTTAAAAAAATACTCAATTTATAGTACATGGTTCTGCATTACAACGTCAATACATTAACATGATAATATAGGTTAATATTAGTCTAATATTAATTTTTACAACAATAACGTGATGATGTTACTGTTTCAAACAGTAACATGAAAGAAAACATTTCAAATCCAGACAATTTCAACAACGGTTCTCCTAATCACCACTGATGACTGCAAAATTACATTGATTTTATACCTCTCTTTGTTAACTTATTGCTTTGTTTTCAAGTCAAACTTGGGTGTTTTACGTTATTTTTGTTTGCATTTCAGTTAATCGAATCCTAGACGATGAATTATGTTAATGGCAATTTTGACAATGTTATTGGACATGTACATGCGAGTCTTGGTAATTTCAGCAAAATCTGCCACTGTTCAGTCCAGCCCACTTGTGAAGGTCACCATAAATCCTTTGAGAAGATCTGGGTTTTGTGTCATATACCGTTGAAAAGATATGGAAGTCTAGTTTCTGAAGAATTTTACAGTTTGTGATTCCGAGTTTTGTGGACAGAGTTATGACAATTTGAATACGGACTGCGCAGGCCAGAAAATCAGGAATCCGGGCTCATACTTAACAATATTGGTTTGAGACTTCTTGAAAGCCCAGGGACGTTTCCAGCCTTTGAAGGAAGCTAATAGAGCATCAATTTATGATTTGAATGAATCTTTGACTATTATGATTCAATATTTCAGCTGGAGGAAATCTTTATGCAAGAGGAAACTAAAGGATTCTAATTGTACTAGGATTATATTGTTTCCTTTCATACGGATGACTTTAACCTAACCAAGGATGATATAAAAGGGGTTGGCATACACAGCAAGAGGGGGCAGACCGAGGGGAAAGACTCAAGAATCACATAAGGGCAGGATATTGGAGAGCAACATCACTAGGAGAGAAGAAAGCAACAAGGTTCTTAAAAGGGGAATCCTCTTCACCAAGCTTACTTTGTAAAGGGTGTTCTTTTTCTTAAGTTCTTGATGTTGTTATTTCTTGAATTGTTGATGTTTTTATATATTATGTGTGGCTAAACTCTTTACTAGGGATTCGATGTAGCCTAGCATGACTATTCTATGTCTTAATTAATTCGTTGCTAATTCAAGTTTCTAGTTTTATTCATTGTGCGTCATAATATCATGTGTTGATTTAATGACTGATCACCATTATTTAGATACATGTTTGAGACAAGATTACACCACGATCAATGGGTAAACTTGATATAGCTCTTGTGAATGAATGAGATGTTGTTGAAGCACGATCCATGCATAAACACTCTTGGTTCTTGATGTTCTTCTTGCACTCAATGCATTCTTGTTTGTAATCTTGACCATAATCAATGGCTAGATAACAATTTAAGAATAGTTGATCTTGACCACAATCAATGGCGTTTCATATTTTAGATAAGAACGAACCTTAGAAACGAGAATTGAATCTTAACCAAATAAGACATAGAATAGGATTGCTATGGTGAAATCGAAGTCCTAGTTTGCATTCTCTTGATTGAAAACACCCTAAATCTTTCTAATATTCTTGCACTTTCTCGATTTTCAAATTCACACAACTTCTCTTTAATTTTCAGAAATAATTTAGTTTTATCTCGAGACATTCGAATTGAGTAGAAATTGGAATTACTTGACAAATCTCCGTGGCATCGACCTCGCTATTGCATACCTATGCTATATTTGTATTCGTGCGCTTGCGAGTTAATTAAAATTACAACAACCACCGCCGTTAGACTTCCCTCACTGAGATGCACAATGTCCAGCCATATTTGTCCAAAATGACCACTGGAAAGGGAGACCCGAAGCTGGTACGTTTTGCTCGCGTAATGTTCCTGTTTCAAACAATAACATTGAAACAATAACATACGATCTCAGATCTGTAATAATATTGAAACAATAACATACGATATCATATTTGTATGATCTCATATTACATCTCAGATCTAACAAGATAAAGATGAAAACTAATAAAAATAAGAAGAATGATAATAAAAAAATGAAGAAGATGATTGTGGAGGTGCGATGGTGGTGGAGGAGCGACGGTGGTGGAGATAGAGACAAACGTGACAATGGTGGAGATGGAGAGTATGTATCTTAAATCTAGGTATTTTTTTATATCCATTCCTATTGAAGAAGAAGGGCAAATATGAGATTATGTAATTATCAATTTTTAAAATAAGTACTTATGTGGAAAAGAGGTACTTATATGACAAAGTGTTTTTTTCTTTAACCTAAGATTCCAACTTTCATATTGTAGGTACTAATATGTCATTTTCCGTTGATATTTATCAATATGCAGCCCGATCCATATGATTGTTGCGTTTTTCGGACTACACTAAAGTAAATAAAAGAACTTTTACCAGGCTAATTAAGTAATTAAGAAGGTGGTGAATGGTAGATCATTAAAAGCTACCTAGGAAATCAATCTATATATGTATGTATCTTTTCTTTGAATCTAAGCATTTGTTCATCAATATATATATATATACATGACTTGCGTGAGTTGACAAATAGTCATGTACTAAGTAGCTAGTGCAGAGTCTGCAACTGCAAATTAAGATCCTTAATTGGTAAAAATGATGAACTCAGTTTGTGTGTCCAACTGTATAAATGATGCACGCGGGGATCCGCGAATCCCCGTACGAGCGACATACTTGAACCTGTACAAATGGCCGGAGTCAGACGCTGAGTTTGTGAGGTCAGCCGTAGAAGGGAGGCAGAACCCTCGTGTGGTGTACAGTATTTCGTGCAGGCAGATGTATCTGAGGAGCTACACTTTTTCAAGGGAGGAAGAGGAAGCGCTGCCTCGCAACACCCAAAACTGCTGCTTCGGAAGCAGCAGCGTCAAGGACAAGCATGTGATCAAGAAGAAGGAGATCAAGGCTAATAAGAGTAAGCTTCACTACTGTCTGACTCTCAGGAAAGCTTTGTTTAGGGTTTTCCACAGCTTTCTTTCTTGTGCTGCTTCCATAGACGTAGTCGATCAAAATCACTAATTACGACGGATCATCATCACTCTTCCTTTCCTTTCCTTTCCTTTTTTTTTTTTTTTTTTGTTAATTTCTGTATCTAAGACCAAGAAATGCAATGGTTTTGTTCTTAATTTGTAAGGCCTTTAATTCGGAAAAGTTATCTAAAAAATAATTAAAATTATTCTAAAAACTTAATTCAGGGGATCATCCGTGCATATTTTAAGAAATCTTTACCAAGCCTTTCTACCTTCTTCTTTTTCTTTTCTTTTTTTCCCATTCTTTGGGATTATTTTCAAGCGAACTTGTGGCTCTGTATTAGAGTTGTAATGGTGCAAGCTGATAGTCTCAGGTCTACTTTTCTATCTTTTTATTTTATGAGGGGCTTGAGGAATAAGTTTTTGGCATAATTCCAGATTTTCGGGACTCATTGAATTCGTGCGGTGTTAGTTGCATAGCTAAGCTATATGTGTGGCTGCTAATGACAAGTGTCATTTCAGCTATAAGTTAATGGGCTTTGGATTCCCTTAATTAATAGTTAATTTGTTAGGTAGGTCAAACAGTGCCCGTTGATTTTGGCAAACTCAAAGGCTCATGCGCATTTCACATTTGACAAGTCAAGTGAGATTCCAAACCCTTGTTTTAACAACACTTTATACATATCATTAATAGTGTTCATTGTGTGTGTATATATATTGTTCTTGTTAAAAAAACTATCGGTGGTTAAAATAAAGATCTAATGGACATGTTACAATTAAGTTCATGGTTTCCTTGATCAGTAAGACGTGTTTTAAAGCTGTGAGCTCTAAAAGGCCTTGAAAACTCGACAATGAACTGTGTTTGGATCGGACTTGAGTTTGGAAAAACGGATATTATATTACTTGATAGTCAAGTTTGGAGTAGGGAGTCCGTTGTTGTTTCATAACACTTCTTCCCAGTTAGTGTTGATCCTACGTAGTATATGAAGAAAAAGGGGTATAAAAGTTAAAGAGATGGAAGTGGTGGATAAGATGCAAGTCATGATAACATCCACCCAACTCCATTTGGGCTAGCTAATTTTGACTACATCTAATTTAATTAACTACCCGAAACAAACTAATTATATAGTAGGTTCTACGGATTTAATCATCACCGCCAACATGCGATGCTTTGCTTGCCTAATATTGCTTCCTTCCTATGAAGGCATGCAAGGGATTATACATACAAGCTACATTATATGTATGTAACTGTAATTATGAGCGAGCATGTGGAGATGCCTATTTATCTATGTATGTATATCTATTTGATTCATTCAACTAAATAGAATTAATCGCTTTAATTCGTCTTTCATGGCTTAACCTAATGGACTAGGGTAGGTTTCTGGGCCTGAATCATATGTATGTTTAGTTGGTTATCTATAGTCATGATGAATGAAGTCGCGTGTCAAATTGGTCTCATGCATCATCGGCAGACAAATTAATAAAAACTAGTTGCATGCTCGCGCTTCGCGCGACACATAATTAATTTAAAAAATAAATATTTTTGATAATTTTTCGATACTTTATTATCATAATGAATAACAAAGCTTGAATTATAGAAAATGAAAATAATTATGAGATGAACAAATAACTACAATACATTTTTCTCAATATGTTAATAAATAATTTTCTAAGAATGAGCAAAAAATTTGATGCATAAAGAAAAAATATGCTCAGAGTTTAACAATTATTTTTTGCGTTGGTTTTTTGAACAAAGTTGTAAAATAACTAAAAAACATCTCATAAATTATAAATTCTATAGAAAATATAACGCACCTTCTTTATCTCCTAATTTTTACATCTCATTTATTATTGCTTTTTATGTCAACAAGCCACAATTTTTCATACTATGTCAATAAGCATATATAATATATAATTTGTTGTACTATGTATCTCACATTTGATTAAATTCTTCATTTGTATGATCATCCACTAAGGGATTATCTTATACGGGATCATTGAGATCATCCTCTATGAAATCTCCTAAGAATACATCCTAAACTGGATCTTTTCCATCATCATTGGTTGTTGTTTGACAACTAATTCCATGATTTGTAGGGACATATCGTTAGGAATTTTGTTGAAATTGTTCATTTTTCCCATGAAGTTTTTGTAGTATGTCTTAGAACTTTATTGTGATATTACATGTTTTTGTGTGTTATTTTATACTTATATTGTGAATATGTTTCATTTAAGCTTTTATCTTTTTGTTTTTATATGCAATTAATAGGTGATAATTGATATGACTATTTGTTGTATTATTAAATATCATTTTAAAATTATTTGTATATTATTAATTGTATGTGCTCGTGGGTCTTAAAGTTATTTAATATATTTAATTTTTTCTTTTGTTTTTTGTGTAGGTTTTTTTAGAGGCATCCACGTGGCACCAAGGAGAAACCTTTTGGATCCTCCATTATATATATATAGATTGATGATCGTTTGCAGGCCCCAAAAATATCTGTGTGTATTAATTAACGATGCACATTTATATTATTCAACGACTCAACAACTTCTTTCAATTTTCTTGATTATTCTGATTAGGCTAAATCTCTATTCAAGCTCTCTATGTGTGTTCATTTGGTATATATTAACAACTGACTTAAGAGGCTCTAAGAGCAACTTCAGTAGTGTAAATTTGCTAGCCCAGCAAAAATTTATATTGGATCCCACTTCTATTACATAAAAAGTCAAGACAAACACGTCTCTCAATACAACCACACCAACAAAACACATCTCCCAATATAACCACACCAACAAAACACATATTCCTATACATTTTCCTTTCCACCCAACATGTTGGCCAACAAATTCTCATGCCCTTCATGTTGTCCCCAATAAAACTACACCAAAACACAATCTTTCAATATAAAACACACCTCCCAATATAGCCACATCAGCAAAACACAAAACTCAATACAACCACATCAACAAAACACAAAACCCCATACATATTTGTTGGTCCAGACAAAATAACACCATTGCAAGTGCTCTAACAAATTAAATTAAAACATGCCAATGCCATGATCCTATATTATACTATTAATAATACATGGATTTACAGCAGTTAAAGGTTGATAGCCCAAAGAGCCCATGACTTTCAGTACAATTTCGTTCGGAGAGCTTTAGTCACACCTCCTTTTCTTTATGAAGATACCCCTTGTTAATAATATCCAAAAAATTTTAAATTTTTATAACCACACCAATAATACACCAAATCTCTAACTTTTTATAAATGCGCCCCCAAAAACACGGGAAATGACTTCTTTTTAAGTTCCCCAACGCCAAAACAACATTCTACAAGCTTGGAAAGTCAACCCCTCTAGCATTTGCGTGAGCTGCATCAAGTTTGGAAGTCCATGGACTTGAAGCCTAGGCTTTACGACATCCAAAGGACATACAAATGTTGCAGCCATAACTCCTGCGTCACAGGAACCATAACAGATAATGCTTAAAAGAAGTATTCAATGTTACCATGGTGAGACGATATCACCAAACTGCCAAATCGTATCTTTCGACACCATTTCCTCTTCAACTTGAGCAAAGCTATTTATTTTTCAACCAAAAATTTCAAAATTTTCTAAAAAATTACATGAAAACATATCTGCAGTGGCACCGGCACCGGCACCTGCATTGCAAAAAAGACCCTAGGATTAGGGACATGAGAATCTTTCAACATCTCTACAATAAGAATAAGAAATCAAAGAACAAGCAGAATTTGGAGCGCTGTAGAATGCAAGCAAGGAGTCCTCTCTCGAGAGGCCGATCACCGAGAACCAGAGTCGCATGGCCAAGAGGATATAGAGCTGTGTAAGCGAGCGAGTGAGTTGAATCACAAAAAAAGCTCGAGTTAGGGTTTCAAATTCGCTGAATGAATTTGATTACAGGTTCGATTCGATGGGATCGAGGCCGCCATTGAATTGGATTGGGATATTCATCTCTCTATGATGACAACTCAGACACCCAATTCTCAAAATGAAAGACTTCTCCAGTTTTCCCACAGATCGAACAAGACCAAGACAACGAAATCAAAACTGTAAACTCACCATCATTTGTCACCCAAGTATCAACGACTTCGTAGAGGTGAATGAGAGTCTCTTCCGTCATCCACAGCGTCCCAAGCCTTCTCGTGTTGGAGGAGGAAAAACAGAGTGTTTTTTGATACTGGTTTACGTAATGATGAGGACTATTTGCACCCTCTACTTTACTAAGTAGACCCCATTCTAAATAAACCCCAGCCTAAAACATAATATTTATGAGTACACCCCAATTTCAATTTTTTAATAAATTTACTCATTTACACCCCATAATTTCAGCCGTTGGATCTTACCAACGACTGAAATTAAAAAATAAATAAATAAAAATAAAACCCTAACCTTACAACCCATCCTCCGCCGCCGACATTCCTCTCCACCTTCACCTTCCAAAGCCGGCTTCAGAGGCGGATAGCTCGAGCATACAATACAATAAGAAAGTGTTAGAGAGGAAATCTCAAGTGGGCGATATGGTGCTAAAGAAGGTAAGAGGTGGTTAGGAACCTGTATTAGAGATTCATCTTCCATAGAGCGAGATGCTCATGGGATGAAGAACCTGATGACCTAGCTTAACTTTAACTTAACGAGGATTAAGGTAAAGCGAGTAGATTTGATCTGAAACTGCTGCTTTGCTTCTCCCCCCGCTGATGCTGATTACCTATCCGAAATGTATGCTGATCCCACCCACGCCGTAAACGGATGCCCCACCTGATCCACTGCCACCAGCCGAGCTTGAATCCTCGTAATCTGCCGCAACTCATTGAACTCCGAAACCGCTTCTCTTACCATAACTCCTGAAGTAGGAATTTATCGACTCGAAGCCCCTTCACTAGTAAGGCATAGGCCAGTCAGGAGCATTGACAGTCTTGATAACTGACATGGCCGCATCAACTTCTTCAATGGAGGGTCTTGGAGGTAGTGTTTTGTAGATACCCATAATTTCTTCCATTGTTTCTATAAAAGCCAATGATGAGTGCCTTTGCTTTGATATTACAGCCATGGCTATGGTGGTTTTGGACCAAAAGAGGAAACTTCGAAGGGAAGAACTGAAGGAGAAAGAAGGGATGGAGGTAGGGTCAATGGGGTGTTATTAGATTCAGTGTTTTTTGTAATTTTGGGGTGTCTTTAGTTAACTCTGGGGTGTAAATATTCTGATCTACATAAATATTAACATTATTTGTACCCAAAAAATAACCTAAGTACACCCTAGTTAAAAATATAACATTCAGTAATACATTTTATTTTTCAGTTTTTTCAAAAAAATACTACCTACACCCCAACCTCAAACCTTAAATCTGCAACTACTCAACCATGGCTGTCATGGCAGCACCACAATCTACTTCAACAGCAAGATCCATATGAAGCCCAGAATAACCCACCTATCCACCACTTTCACCAGCACCACCATTCACCATTAGCTCCTCGGATCTGGCAGGTTTTGGGCATCTTTTAAGAGGTGGTTCTTTGGTTCCAAAATTGGACCATGACCGACGCGGATATCTCCTCCGATGAGCTTAGAAGGCGCAAAGGGACCTATGAGGAGGGAGAACGAGACCCACAAGAACAGGGATTTGACGGGCTCAGATTGGAAGAAAAACAGAGAGAGGGCTAGAAGAATAGCATATAAAGAATCAATGAAGAAAATGAACGACTTGTATAGAGGTTGGTGAGTTGGTGGTGGCTTTGTGAATCACTGAGGGATTGAGGAGATGGACGAGATTGGAAGAGGAACTGAGCAGTGGCGGACCCATGAATTAAAATCATTAGGGGCACAAAAGTGGTGCGGGATCCTGGAGCAACGGGCTCGGAAATTTTTTTGGGTGTTTTTTAAGTAAAGAAACAACAAAAAATTTGTCTCAATAGTGGGTTGATATAGTGATATCCTATATTCAGACTTGTAGAAGACTAGAAGGAATCAAGGAAAGGGAGAATGGTCCTTGAAGACTCGAAATCAAGAAATGAATGAAAGAGACTGGAAAGGGGTTGATATAGTGACATTGTCGTCCGTTGAAGATTCGAAATCATCTATTGCTTGGGTAACTGGGCTTAGGATTTTGTTAATTGTTTGTCGATATGGGAGTGGGAGAGAGATAGGTTGAGAGATTGAGGAGATTTGAAGGCTTAGGCTTGATAGGTAGGCTTGACAAATGACAAGATATAGTTAGGGCTTAAGACAGATTTATGGGTGTTGGATTGGGTCAAAATTAGTTAATGGGTTAGGTGAGAATTAGTGGATCGGGGGCCTTGTTTGTTTTTGATTGGGGGCCTTAGGTTAATTTGTCATAAACATAGTGTACTTAGTATAAACAAAAAAAAATGACTGGGGGCCCGTGCCCCCAGTGATAACAAGCTAGGTCCGCCTCTGGAACTGGGGCCTGCTACCCTCGTCCAAGAACTCCATGGTTGCAGTAACAAAGGCGACGACTTCCTCACCCTTGTCAATGCACCGTTGAAAAGTATAGGGAGAAACAGAATGTTATAAGATTTCATTTTCTCACGAGAAAATGGGGTGAACTTAGCATCTCATGGGGTTCAAATAGTCCCGCTTTTTACGTAACATTTATGGGGTGTGAGAGTTCACGGTCAACGCAAAGTCAACCAATTTCGGCTGCACTTATATAAGACACGGAAAGAGGCCCATCCATCATAGTGGATCCTATGTAGCGTTAGCCCAAACGGCACTTCGGCACAGGCGCCGAGTGGTGGCCCATCATGATTCGAGTTTAAGAAACAGGCCTCGTGATGAAGAAATATGAATGGTAGTAGTGGGCTGGCTGACCTTTGATGTGAGGAGGTTGAAGCTTCCGATGACATTTTATTCTTAGAACAGAGGTAGTCATTGTTTTTTGTTTTTTTGGAAGAATAATGCTTAACACGTACAAAAAGTGATCCCCAAAAGTCCTCCATTTAATGTGGAGTGTTGGATGTAAAGTGGACCCTACATGTGTGTTTTTAATCAATGGTTATTTTAATGCCACATAGATTTGAGGGTCTCTAACATTGTCCTTTTTGAAAACACCATTGAGAAATATGATTCTCATTGGAATCTAACACGAATATTGAACACACATATGTCTAACACTCGATTGTCAACTAAACCACCTCTCGTTGGTGAAGTAGTCATTGTTATTACCACTAAAGGCACATGGATTTTTCTATGTACTTGCCGGATCTGAGTGATTTGTGCGTTATTGTGTATATCTGATGGTTTATCAAGTGCGCACCTAAAACACAATATGACTGCAGGTTTCATTGTTACCAAAAAAAAAAATAAAAAAATTGTAGTCATTGTACTGCCATAAGTAGAAGTAATAATGTTGCATGGTGAAATCCTCTATTATCGCAAGGCATCTTTCATACCTGATGGATCTCAGGTTATGGTGGCTGCATGGAAATGGAAGTAGAAACTTATTTTACAGTTCAGATATGATAAGTCAATATTTACAATATAGAGGAGTTTTTAACGTTCAAAATGATTCTCAAATATTGGCTATGAAGGAAATTAGATTGCAGTTGATACACATCCCGTCCCGCACTGTATTCACTAATTGGCCTCCACCACCAATGGCTTGGACTCCAATCCTCGAGGACCAACAAGGCAGAAGATAGTTTCTCATTTCACAAATCTGGTAAAATTTTTGATGGCCATCTTCAAACTGTATTTTACCAAACATTATGGGATACCAAATCTTATAATTACAACACCTGAGCTCTGAACAAGATCAAGCTGACAAAAGTCAGGCCAGATAATGCATACAGTCGTGCATTGGGCAAACTAGAAGGAGAAAAACACCACCTCCATATGCTAAAAAGTATAACAAGATTGAAGTAGCCTATCTCAAAACTCAAAAGGGGCCTATTAGTCCACAATACGCATTTCAGTGGTTTCTTACACCTCATTGTCTCAACTAAGGCCTAGTAGGTAAAGCATTCCCACATTGCAGAATCATGCTAAATTGCAAGAGCTTCTTTTTCCGAATGAAAAAATCTAGTGAAAATTACGAAATCACATGCAGACATTTTGCCACCACTAGCCACCTCAGTTTTCATCAAGCTACTCAATCAACGAAAGAAAAAAACTCACAAGGGAATAAGTTGTTTCATTGTCAATTTCATATCTTTCATTAATTATTAGAAAAAAATAAATATCTACTTTAATTCAGAAGAACCAGTGGTTGCAAAAAGACCATGGATGGTAGCAAGCTTAAAGAAAACAAAGCTCTCCCAATCATATCTCAGCCAGCAGATCACAACAAGGGGAAGAAAAAAAAAAAGTGTATGGTATGGCCAGTTCGCCCCCTTAACAATCATAAGCATCATCAGGTTTAGGAAAGGAAAAAAGGATTGAAATGTAAAATTTCCATATTTTAGAGTAACTACAGGCCACAGCTATTGCTCCATCACAAGACTCAGAGTAGAGGCAAATACACAGTGGCCGTTTACATTCAGTGAACCATCCTACCCAGAAATCCAAAATAGATGTGAGAGAAATACCAACGCTGTCTAATATGGTATATTATCCAGGATCATTAAAACTGAGAGCTGTCTATTATATAAAATTACATAGAAAGGGCAAAACTTCACCAGCATTGATATCGACTAGAATAATTAACTATAATAACATTAAGTGAAACTCCCATCATCCAAGAACTTAAGTTCAACCTTGTCAAGTAGCAACAATCAACAGAAAGTGAAACAACCAACAATATCAAAATGCAACAGATGCATCTAATGATTCATATTGCATAGGCTATAGGGTAAAGCCTAATGGTCGACAAACATTTCCAAAGAATTTAAAGACAACAAAGTTCGAACTCACCTTAAGATTCAGATTTCAACGATATTCCATTAACAAGAAATAAAGGCTCTACTTTGATCAATATAAGCGTTCTTCGGTTCTTGTAACACAAATAAAAAAAGAAGGTAAATCAGAGACCTGACCCAGCAATTCTATGATTAAATCCACTGAAGTATTGGAACAAGTGAGGCAGTGCAGCAGCTAAAAGCGTCCATTTCAGAGCTCGAACTCTTCCTCCCTCAAAGCCAGCTCAGCAGCCTCCTCTTCCTCCTCATCAAGAACAAAGTATTCATTCTTCTCCACCGGCCTAAACATGTAGAACATCACAACATAAAACACCAGACTGGCTATCTCCTCAGCCGCATTACTCACCCACTCGTACTTGTATGCAGCTATGGTCTTAAGTGCAAGGACCACAATTCTCGTAAAATACAAATACCCTATCACCACAATGTAGAACTGCCTGAAAAGAGTCAATTTTGCCAGGTTCCTCGCTGCCTTCCCATCAGTCTTCGATGTCTCTCTTAGAGATCTGATCGACCACACAATAGGGAAGATAATCGCGCAACAGCATATGATATCCACCAACAAGAACACCTGATTCCAGGTTACCCAGTCCTTGATAAACGGCCCAGTCTCGCCGATCACCACTGACGCCAAATTGGCCAACACCTGAAGTGGAATCACAATCATCAACACCTTCTTCTCCTTCTCTTGCAGGAATGGCTTCAAGAACGACCAACCAGTTCCAACCAACACAATAACCGTGAAAAGCAACACAACGCGAATAAACTGGAAAATGTAGAACAGTACATCCCATCCATGTGGGGTTCCCGTAACCTTCACGTAATGCTTATCCTCGGCAGCACAGATCAGGTTGAGAGCCTTCATCAAGAGCAACCCTGCCATCAAGAGATGGATCCGGTGGACGGACAGCTTGCTGCTGTAACAGATGTAGCCCCAAAAGCCGAGGAAGACGAGATAAGCGAGGAAAAATAGAAAGTAGAGGGAGGGCAGTTGTGTGAGGCCAGCGGAGAGGAAATCCTTGGAGCCGTCACGGTCGAGGTTGTAGACCTCGGTGCGTACAGACATGGAAACCCGGGACTCGGGCGCACAGTTGGCAAAGAAGAGAGAGTACTCGTTAGGGGCAGTAACCGGATACGACTGATTGAAGGATGAAGACGGCGGCGGAGCAAGTTCACGCAAGGTGAAGAGGACATTGATGTATTGGGAATCGAGGACGCAGAACTGTGGGTTCTGCTGGATCTCGATGAGGACCTGGATCAGAGTCTCCTCGGAGAGGAGAAAGAAGCCTAACCTTGACGGTATTGGGCTGGGGACATTGACGGGGGAGGCAACGGAGACTGAAGAAACTGAGATTGTGACATGACCGGTGTGGGTGAACCCGAATTTCTCGAAGAGGATCATGGGGCGATTGTCGTCCGCTATTGTCAGAGTCTTGATCTCCGCTCTGGTGAGGGAGAATACAGATAGGAGGAAGAGGAGAAGGACGGATGAGCGCATTTTCGTCTTTTACGTGGGACGCGGTGGTGGTAGCGGAGGAGGAGGAGGAAAGTGGTTGTTGGTTCGGGAAAGACGCGAGGGTCGAATGGTCGATTATATATTTTATTTTATTTTTCACGTAAATCCATTGGAAGCCTCACGGTCCTCAGAGGCTCACAGTCACTGTCACGGGAACCTTTTGGTTTTCTTTTTTCTTTTTTTCCCATCTATATTTTTTAGAATAATAAAAGAACTTCTATTATAATAAACCATCACAAATTAGATAGATGAGAACGCTCATCTAGAAACATAACAAATAAATAACACTCTTGCATCAAAAACAAAGAAAATACCCAATTCAGTAGCATCTGTAATAATTTTACAAACAAAGAAATACAATTCTTTCTTAAAAACAGGCAGCGGCCTTGAATAAAATTTACATATGGTAAATATGGAACATGTATTATCTTGAATGACAAAGAAGATGATTAATGGGTCTTGTGGTGGATATTTTTCGTCTACTAAGAAATTGTTTGCTCTGGCCACCTATGCATCGGTTAGTCCAGTCCCCCATAGGGTAGGCTGATCAGTAAGCACATCAACCTCACAGATTTATTTCAAGAAAATATCTCGCGTCTAAAGAGTCTTGAGTTCTAGCAATGAGGGAGGCCATGATAAATAAATGCGTAGGGAATTGATGGGATGTAGAGTCGTGGGCCAAAGTCACGACCTTGCCTAACCCGAATCGCACAATACCTGGATGTGGCAGTGAGGGAGGCGAGGCGCACAATACCTGGGTGTGGCAGTGAGAGAGGTGAGGATAAATAAATGCGTATGGAATTGATGGGCCGTAGAGGCATGGAACAGGTCGCGACCTTGCCTAACCCGAATCGCACAATACCTGAGTGTGGGAGAAAATTCCCCCAGAGTATTGATTTGTGATATGGTACTTTTGTGGTATATAATTTTGAGAATCCAAGTTTTGTTTTATGTTTTTTCCCTTTATGAGCAAGTTTTGCTTAATGTTTAAACATTACACAAACATTACAACTCGCAACATCCATTTTCAATTTTTCATTATAAGAAGAGTGCATGTACTCTCTTATAATTTGGATCCTCACACACAACATTTTTTTCGCTCTAAATCCATTGGAATTGGGCTCTCACGAATTTATCCCCTTGGATTAGGCCAGGGAGATCCGACCCAATCGACCTCCAAAGTTCACTTAAAAAACCGATTCTATGTGTTAAGGTGATTGACCCACCTTATATGTTGGATTTATAATCCAACAACTACCGATGTGGTAGTTTTGACATATTCCTTAAATATTTAGTGTGAAAATGTTATTAGTATTTGAATGAATTACTTTTATTTTGTTGTAATCCTTAAAGACGAATATACTATTTTTTTTTAGAGAAAATTAAATATAAGTCATTCATGGGAGAGTTTTGTTCCAATAAGGACATTTTTAAAAGTCTTATTCCATAAAGTCCATGTACTTTAAACTAATATTCCAAAAATGACAAACTCTTATCCTAATTTTTTTAAATGACTAAAATAACCTTAGTTTAATTATTTAAATTTTAAAAATTAATCATAAAGTTTACATAAATTCCTCTCTCACTTACGAAAGCTCCTCTTTCACGACTATAGCTGTAGGGAATATTTTTCTTTCCAATTTTCTTCGTGAAATTGATTTTCTAATATGAATCTTGCATCAATTTTGAATTTCTATAATGATTCACCTTGCGATCTTGTTGACTTTGGATATTCTCGGTGTTTGAATTTCTAGATCTGATCATACTCACCACGAAACTTGTAGTTTTCCTTCGATCTATCATCAATCATTATTTTCGAAAGTTTTTGTGGTGATTTTTTGTAGTTTTTTTGGTTATGATTCCTGTTGCAAACTGTAGGTGATATGTTATCTGTTTCGATTAATTTGATATCTGTCATAATGTTATCTGTCTTTAATGAAATGTTATCTGTCTTTAAAGAAATGTTATCTGTTTGAAGTTCCAAAACAGATAACATATAAGAACAGATATGAAACAGATATATTATTTGCAGATTCTTATCCAATTTCAGAAGAAGAAAAAAAGAGTTCGAAAAAACAATAAAACCTCAAAGGTGATGCGTCTTGGTCCGTGGAGTTGATTGGTGGTGCTGATGGTTATCGGAGTTGGCCGGATCGGCCGGATCTAGCTCTTTTTCAAATGGTGATCATGATTTAAGAAGCTTTTTTGGCGAATGAAGTGATAATCGATGGCCAGTGATGATTGGAGTTTGATCGAGCCAACCTAGAGCTTTATTTTGGTAGTTTGTTCATCGAAAATGGTGACCAGGTGGTAAATTTCCGGTGGTTGACATGAAGGAAGAAGAATGACATCACGCGTGTGACTATAGATGGATTTTAGAGATATCTTTAGGGGTATTTTTATCAATACAATACAAATATACTTTTTTCTAATTTTTTTTCCATCTTTTCCTTCCCTAGAATATATAACTACCATATTGTCCTTTCCCCTAATTTCGCTTTTTTTATTTAATTTTTAAAAAAGAAATGGTAGTAAAATTGGAGGAGGGGGAGATTTGAAGGTCATGAATCCTGGGCCCGGATCCAGCTGGTTGATGAGGTGAAAAGAAAGAGTGGATCCTTAGCCCAGAAAAAGACCCATGAGAGCTGGGGTAATGGCCCAAATGCCCAATACTCGGTTGTTTCCCCCCCCCCTTCTGCTTCGAGGATTGTCGTGACGTGGTGTGCTTATCCGATGGAGAGACTGGAATATTGTAACGTTCGCAGCGCTCATGTGCAACACGTGCACGCCACTCCCTTGTTTTTTCATATGTAGCTGCCACCCGACGTGAAGAAGAACTAATAATCCAACAATTTTATTTTTTTATTAAAAAACACACACACACACACATATATATTTATATATTGTATAATAATATTATTTGGTTATATATGGATAGAAGGTTAACTATTTGTATAATCATTTTTGTATTATGGGGCAAGACAGGTACAGTAGCAAATATAATTAAATAGAAGTTTGCAATTTTATTTTAAAAAAACAATCTAGTAGCCTTATACTAAGTAAAACCGCACCTAAGAAAGCATAAATTTGTTCAGTTGGTTCATTACTTCATTTAATTGGCTCAAGCTAATCCAATTTTGAACTCTTATTAATAATCCAATAAATTAGAAAATTATATTTTTATTTCTTTGATGTTGCATTAATTAAAATATTGTTAATTTCAAGAAAGGCTCGGAACTCTGCAAGTACCAGACGTGGTCATCTCATATTCTAATCTGTTCAAACATTGCCGGCTGAGGCTGAGGCTGAGGCTGAAGCTCAATCCGATCCCAAAACATACAAATTGGGTGGTCGGTGTTTCTTTCTCTTTTCTTCCAGAACTACTTTGTTTCCAAACAAACAAATTCCGGGGAAAAAAAAGTCCATACTTCCAAGTCTCCCAGAATCCTCACGCGTGGTCATAGAAAATTCAATGTTGGATCAAGGAATTCAAAACCTGCAAAATCGACATTACCTTACCAGGAGGACACGTTGAAAGAAGAGAACCTCAAAATTTCTCCCAGTTTTTTATTTAGGTCCTGGATTATCCTACTAACATTTGATTCTCGATTGCTTCAAAATCTGTAAGTTTACCGTCCTGCGAATTCTTTTCCCTTTCGTGCTCATGATTTATCTTCAATGTAGTTCTCCCTTCTTCTTCTTCTTCTTTTTTTCCTTATAATTTTCTTTCATTTCGTGTTGAATTAGAGATATGCCACTTTGGTGGTTGCTGAGAATTTTTTAGGGGAAGGAGGTCATATTAATGTGAAAGGAGTGTTACCTTTTTCTTTGAATTTCTTTTTTATATACAATGTTTGAGGCAAGTTGGTTAAACGGTTATTGTCTTTGTATTGCCGGTTCAAATTTTCCGAGGTTTTGTTCTTTTTCCCCCTTTTCTTTTTCTTACCAACCAAGAGGAATGTTGTGTTTTCAATTCACCATGTAATGGGTATTGATTTCGACTTTGTGACGTTAATTCCTTGCACTTCTTTTGATTTCTGTCGTGTTCTATTTTGAATTTTCTGAATTCAATGCAGCTGCTGCATGAATAAAGAGAATCGTCTTGTAGAAGATTTTGTTATTGTGCACTGGAAAAAGTAACTTATTTGGGTGTAAGACCGGGGGAAAAAAATCATATAAAGGATCTCGTGCATTAGTTTTAAAATTTTGTGAGAATATTGGTGGATTGACCAAATGAATGTGGTGGGCAAAGTTGGGAGCCTTATATCACAAGGTGTGTACTCTGTCGCCACCCCATTTCATCCCTTTGGTGGGGCTGTTGATGTGATTGTGGTTCAGCAACAGGATGGGACTTTTCGAAGCACCCCATGGTACGTCAGGTTTGGTAAATTTCAGGGTGTTCTCAAGGGAGCTGAGAAGATTGTTCGTATAAATGTAAATGGCGTTGAAGCCAATTTTCATATGTATCTCGATAATTCTGGTGAAGCATATTTCATAAGGGAGGGTGATACCGCTAAAGAAGGCGAGACAAATGGGATTCTTAAGAATTCTAATACTGGGAATGCTAGACTCGAGGATGGTAGAATTGATGACGGAACCAATGAAAATGGTGGTCAGAACACTATTGATACTGGCAGGCTTGAACATAGTGTTTCTGATTCTGGGGTGGCTCAACTGCGAAATGAAATTGATTCCTTAAGTGCAGACCGAATAGAAAGGTCAGAATCTGATGGAGACAGGAGGCATTACGAATTCCAAGATGACCAGTCCTCTTTGGAGGGTTCAGTGGAGTTATCAGAATATGAATCTAACCGATATGAGAGTTTTGACGGTGAGTCTTATGGGGAGCCACAGGGTTCCGATTCAGAAGTTATCCTGGTGAGTGTGGATGGTCATGTACTGACAGCCCCCATTTTGTCATCAGAACAAAATACTGAGAATGTACAGCTAAGCACACCTCAATTTCATCTTGGGCCAGGAGAGGGGACTGACTTTTGTGAAGACAGTGAGGAGCTAAATCCTAGTGATAATCCATGGGATGCTAATTATACCAGTGAGATGAATGCATCTGCACCAAATGTCTTATCGGATAATCTTTGCGGCATTAATAGTGACATAAATCTGCAGGGTCACCAACACCTGGAAGTTTATGAAAGCGAGGTAGAACATGTCTGTAATAACCAAGGAACTCAGGACACCCCTAAACTGGAAGGAGATTTTCACATGAATAGTGACTTAGAAGATGCATCTGCTATCATCAAGAGTGAAGAGGTGTTCAGGAGTTGTCTGGAGCTATCAGAATTGACCAAACATGAGGGAAATACCCATTTCGAAGAAATTCCTCAGGATGTTCAAAATTCTCCAAAGGAATCTCCTCAAAGTCTTTCAGCAGTCAATGGAACTGAAGATGTTGGTGCTGTTGAAATCAGAAATAATGATGAATTATCTCCACCATGCAATTCTGATTCTTCTAGCATTGATAAAGCCCCTTTACAGGTTCAAGTTGAATTGATAGGGAAAAAAGAAGAGCATACCTGGCTTGAGAGCATACCTGTTCATTCTGCTGGTAATGGTACAGAATGGAAAGATAAACAAGTTCGTGCCTTGGAAAACGCAATGGATGGTAACCTGCGAAGTTCTGAACCTGAAGATGAATGCGTTAAAGATGAGATAGTGCAACCTCAAACAGCTATTTCAAGCAGAGTGATACAAACTAATTCAAGTATAAGTACCATCCTCTCACTGATTAATGATCTTGATTCAGGACATGATCAATATATATTATTATAACTTTTCTATTCATCTAGATTTTGCAGGGTTTGAGATCTCACTCTGTGGGAAGGAACTCCGGGCTGGAATGGGCTTCGCCGCTGCTGCTGAAGTTTTTGATGCACACCATGTATCTGTTGAGGAATTTAAAAATTCTGCAGCATCAATTATCGAGAATGAAAATTTAATTATCAGGTTCAGAGAAATGTACTTGACATGGGAGAAAGCTGCTCCTGTTATGCTTGGAATGGCTGCATTCAGTATAGACTTAGCTATTGAGCACGTAGAAGCGATTCCTGTGGAACAGGATGGTACGGGGTTGGGGGATTGTGATACTCCAATTACTCCCACTTCTTCAGGACGTAGATGGAGGCTTTGGCCTATTCCATCTAGGAGGGTGAAAACAATTGAGCACACAAGCAGTAATTCATCTAGCGAGGAGGTATTTGTTGACTCTGAATCCGCTTTTCAGAACTCACAAGCAGAAACAGCTGCATCGTCCCAGGGTGGAAATGAATCTCCTCACAAGCAGTTAATCAGAACAAATGTTCCCACGAATGAGCAGATAGCATCTTTGAATCTGAAAGAAGGTCAAAATATGATAACATTTAGTTTCTCCACTAGGGTTCTTGGAAAGCAACAGGTTTGTTGGTTATCCTGAATTTAAATCTTCGAATGTAATGATGACATCTAGTGGATGTGATTGTTTTCATCTTCACCTGCTAAGTAATGTTAAACTTCAACAGGTTGATGCTCATATCTACTTATGGAAATGGAACGCACGGATTGTAATTTCAGACGTTGATGGAACAATTACCAAGTACGGCTTTCTATAACAGAGCTTATTGGATTACTTAGTATGATAGTTCCTGCAACTTGCTTGAACTCATCAGGATCTGCTTCTTGATTATTTGCCTCACATTTTTTTCAAAGTGAATGACCAGAAGTTTAGCTATCAAATCCATGTTCTGGTTTCTAAATCAAATGGTTCTTGAGGATGTTACATGGTCATTATCAACAGAAATAATGAGTCAGGGTAGTGCCTCATGCAAGCAATTTAATTTTTTAGTCTGTGCCAGTCTCTTTTTGCTAATTCTGTGGCAGTTTCCTTTTTATTTTTCTGTGCCAGAATCGAATATGCCCTGTGCATTACCTTGATGCATATTTTTTCAGGTCTGATGTGCTAGGCCAGTTCATGCCTCTGGTTGGAAAAGACTGGACGCAATCCGGTGTAGCTAAGCTTTTCTGTGCAATAAAGGTATCTTGCTTGTCTAGCATATGAGAGTTTTGGAATCATTAACTTCATTCTTCCATGTATGTGAGTGTTCTGTTTTAGATTGTCAAAACATTGGATTTGGTAATCCATGTAGCATTATTACAGAATTTCTCAGATTTGATTTATTGCTCTAGTGAATTTGCCAGTCTTTGTACCATGAGTGAACTCATCTAATGAAAATTTCAGGTATCCATGCATTATTTATGGTCCTTTCCACCTCCACATTCGATAGTCTGCCACTTGTATATTCATTTTGTGAATTTAACCTGATATGTATTATCCACATTGCAGCTGCGAACATATTGATTTTTACGACCACAGTGATGTTATTTTCTAACAGAGTAATAATATAAAGATGGTTAAAAGAATGCCTTGGATATGCATCAATGGACAGTATCTGGTAAGATGGAAGGTTCAGTTATCCAGTGGGTCCATTTTTCAATAATGAAAACAGGTGGAAATATAGAGAAAAAACCAGCTGTTATTGGAACATTGAGATGAAAGAGGTGAAGAGAGAAGGGTGCTCACTCTGGACATGTTACTAGGAAGGATTTTGAAATGTATAATGGAAGTCCATATCTTTTCTGATTGTGTGTCGGTATTTATGTCGCAAATCTTTTTAGAACTGCTCATTTTTCTGTCAGAATCCTGGATATTAAATAACAGTGGTAACAGAATGTGGTCATCCTGCGTCTACTGGATCAGTCAAATAATTTTCTTCATAATGTAATGCTGCCTTCGTTCTATACTCTTTAACATCTATGTGTAAGTTACTAGGTTTGCTTCATTAGTTTAAAACAAAAGTCTATCAAACAGGGTTGTGATTTTGTTTATTCCGTGAACTAATGATTGCTAGTTAACGTATATGTTTTGTGAAAAAGGTTAAAACAACTTCTTATAAGGCTCCTGGATGAAAAGATATTGTGTTTTGAACAAGATAGAGCATTTTTTATCAGATGTTGAATTCCGAATCTCTATGTAGGAGAATGGTTACCAGCTATTGTTTCTGAGTGCACGTGCAATTGTTCAGGCATATCTGACCAGGAATTTTTTATTCAACCTGAAACAGGTATGACATGGTCCTTTATCTTGCAGCACCTTGTATTGACTTTTAAGAAATCTATCTTGCAAATATCACAGGGCTCCTGTCTCTGTCATCTTTTCTGTACTGGGCATGGTAGCGTTGCAGCATTGAGATTGCAATTGTTGTGTGGATAATATTGTTGTATTGGTTACAACTTAAGTTGTGCCTGTAGATTGCATTAACCACCTGAATATTTCTGTGCTTGCAGGATGGGAAGGCCCTTCCAAATGGACCTGTTGTTATTTCACCTGATGGTCTATTCCCGTCATTATATCGAGAAGGTCTGGTCTTGTACTGTTGATTTTGTTTCTCCGAAAAATGCTTCATTTTGCTGTATATAATACTCAGTTTGCTAGTTCAATTTTGTAAATGATGAACATGATAATCACACTTAACAATATACCATGATTATTTACTGATTGCTAAGTGCCTACAAATGTGTAAATTGGTTGTGAAATGGATTTACATAAGAGAATCAGATCAAATATCACAATTAAGGTGCTGATGTAAATATATGTTATCTTGGAGCAAATTTAGTTTCAGCACTGAGCTATCTTTGAATAACTTGCTAATTTCAGTCATGTTAATAAATGGGCGCACAGCAGATGATACATTAACATGCTTTCTGCTGAGAGGCAGTTACAAAGTTTGAATTATCAAGGACAGTTACTCACATAGTTTGAATTATGAGGGTAATTGCATGCCACAGTTTATTTTGAGGTCTGTTGAGTTTTGGACAAAATTCTGTCCCTTTTTCTTTAGTTCCATCTTAATCTGCATTTCATTGGTGAAATTAGAAAAGTTGAAGAGATGAGAGGTCCTGAAAGGTAAAATTCTAATGTTATGGACCATGGAGGGAAAGGTCCAAATTTGCAGAACCAAAAGTGCAATTAGTGCATCCGCTCTCTCTCTCTCTCTCTCTATCCTTTCTGTCTGACTTAACGAATTAACGTTTACATTAAATTTACTTTTATGTAACTTTGATGGATGAGGTTTTCTGCACTGGTGACTGCATATTAACTTGTTAGCTCTCTATTGAATCCACCAGTTATTTCTTGACTTTAAGATAACGCATGCAACTTTTATCCCATTTCACGGTCAGATGTATTTGTTCTTCTTGTGTTATACATGCTTTCGATGTCAGTTGACTCTTCTCTACAGCGAATTTGGTGTTTTATTGATTATAGTAGTACTCTTGGCAGTTATTAGAAGGGCGCCACATGAATTCAAGATTGCATGTTTACAGGTAAAATGTCAAAGGTTCTTGACCTTTTATTTGGGAATTGACTTGAACATTGTTGGCATGGATTATGAATTTATGATTCTCATTCCAAGTGATGCTATGAATGCTCTTAACTTCACATGTCGCAGGATATCAGAAAACTCTTCCCCTCTGATTATAACCCATTTTATGCGGGTTTTGGGAACAGAGACACTGATGAGCTTAGTTACAGGAAAATTGGGATTCCTAAAGGCAAAATATTCATTATAAACCCAAAGGTATCTATACCCTTTTTGGCAATGATATTTGGTGAGCAGGATTCTTTTGTTCAGCTAAAAAATAAATATAAATTTACAGGGCGAGGTAGCCATCAGCCATCGCATAGACGTGAAGTCCTACACATCTTTGCACACTCTTGTCAACGACATGTTCCCCCCGACTTTGTTGGTTGAGCAGGTGAGTGATCAAATACACATAAGCAAACATATATGTTGGAAAAAGGATCTAATATCGAATGCTGGAATAAAAAATGAAACGGTATCAGCTCCTCAACAACTGCCTATGATCTTTCTTATTTCTATTGAGAACTTAGGATGATAATTTATACATATGCAGGAAGACTATAACTCATGGAATTACTGGAAAGTGCCATTGCTGGACATGGAGTGAAATTAGCCTATAGGTGGTGGAAAACGGTTCCCTTGTGCAATCAGAGATGGTCCGTGGCTTGAAGCTTCTCACAAAAGTAGCGCTCAATATACTTTCCATTGCCTGCATTCTGTGCTGGAATTGATGCGGAGCTCCTTCATTTGTTGGTTGTAAACATGCATGTTGTACAAGAAGTCTGGGTCTTGGACAATTGATGGAGCGCCCCTGCCCATTGAATAATATAAAAGCTCCCTCACTGCTCATCGATATCATTGTTTCGGGTTGTACTAATACAATGATACCTTACTGGGATTAGTTTAGTGCAACTTTGAGCAGTCTTGAAGATGATTTTTTAAGATCGAAATTCTCAAGACCTCATGAGTTGATTATTCTTGATCACTGTAGACTTACTGGTGCGCTACATAATTATTCTTTTTCTAATAGTGGTGTTAGGATAGCTTACATAATTTGTAGATTTGTTTAGGGGTATATTGAGTGTATTAAAAAAATCATAAATGAATGAGTGCTAGTCATTTTTTATGAATTTAACAGAACAATCAATTGATTATCAATGATTATTTGGTCGGTTATGGATCGGTTCTAAATAATTTTTTTTAAAACAACCTATTAATGGTTGGATTTGATGGTTGATTCGATTTCTACGATCTTTTACACCCCTCAATTGAAATGAACATGGTTTTAACTTCAAGGTGGTTTGATAAATGAAGCAAAAGTAAAATTTATTTCAAACATACATTTATTTATTAGAAATCGTTATAGAAATATAAATAATAAATAAGTTGCTAAAATTGTCAACGAGGAGCGAAAAAAAGAAGCTAAAATAAAATCCATGGTAACCACGAGCCAGCGAAACGACAGGCATAGGACGCGCAAAACATTGTTGACTTGTTCTCTTCTTCCCCCTCTCTCCCTCCCTTTTCTATTTTCTTCTAGTTCAAGTTCAAGAGAGAGAAAGGAAGAGGAGGAAGAAAAAAAACAGAGATGTCGTGGCTAAGGACCGCGGTGAACAGGGCGGTGGAGGTTGGAGGAAACAACAACATCACTCGCACCGTCCGGAACTACGCAGACTCCGTTGTCGTTCATGCTGGCAATGCCGTGACCGAGGGCGCCAAGATCATCCAGGACCGCATTGTATCAAGATCTCTCCCTCTTCGCATTTAGACTCATTCAATCATATGCATTCATTGATTCGATTCATCATTCAGACAAAAATATCAAACAAATAGATATATATCTACTCTCAAATCAAATATTGATACCTCTATTTTCTTTGATTGGTTTACTCGGGTTTGGTGGAACAGGGAGCTCGTAATCTGCAGAGCTTTCGGCTTACAGTCAAGAGATTGGAGGATCTCTCAGTGTCCTGTCGAGGGACAGAGAGACTTCAGTTACTCAGAAGGTGGTTGGTTGCGCTTAAGGAAGTTGATAGACTTTCTCCTGGTTCTCCTGAAGAATACTACATTTCCGGCGACTCCAAAGATTCTCCTCGAAAACCCACTTTGGTATTTTGCTCCTTTCTCTCTCTCTCTCTCTCTCTTGTGTTTGGCTTGCTGCTTGCTGGATCGACCCGGTAGGGTAGTTTCTGTATTGCTTTGTTCGCTTATTTGTTAGTTTTGCAATATAACTTTTGCAGGTTTATTATATTGACCCTGACATCAGAGGAGAACCAATGAATTTTCGCGATGTTTTCCTTCATAGTCAAGCTCTAGAAGGCATGGCATTGTCGCTGGTAAGTCAAAACCCATCTTAGCCAGTGTTTTTGCTTATTGTCATCAGGCTATAGGTTTCCAAATTTATGAACTTGGCTACAGCAGTAGTTGAGAACTCAGATTGGATTATTTTTAATAGCATGTGTCTTCTGCATAAACTAGTAATTATGGGGCCTCTAGGATGATTTATCTACTTGTTTTGTTATAATTCAAATTTCCAACCGCAAATTGATTGGGACAGAGGTTTTGATGATTGTGATGAAGCACTAGCACTGTGACAGTGATAATGATTCCATGCCTACTTGTTCTCTCAATTTCGTGTCGTTCTATGCAGATAACTATTGGCTGGGCCTTGTATTTGCTGATCCATTGAGTTTAACCGCAGGTTCACTCTTTTGTATGACTCAGATTCTTGAAGCACCAAATGACGAAGAAATTTTATTACTTCAGGAGATATTTGGGTAAGAGCATTCCCTGTTGTCCTTCCTCCTTTTTTCTTAAATTAGATAATATCTTGCTTTTTCTAAAGCCTTTAGTAACTTTAACGCTTCTGTGTCCGGAATTAAATTGCTTGGAGATCACATTTCATTTATTTACGAGGACAGACTGTCAGTTGATACTAATATTTTTCTTTCAGGCCCGTATTGTGTTATCTGAGTTCCATATCTGGTTATATACAGGCTCTGTCTTTCAGGAGATAAGGAGGTTCATATTGCAGTAATAAGCAGTATACAGGATATGGCCACAGCATTCTCAAACTACGAGGATGAAGTACTGGTAAGGCATGGTATACATGCCTTCAGTTTACATCTAAGCATATCATTTTAGACACCCACAACTGGAATCCGAAAGTGCTTCTATTCTCATCATTGTTTGGATGCTTCTATAAATAGGCATATGCCCGCAGGGCTTTATCTTTTGAATCTAATGCATCATCTTTATTTGATTGATATTTTGGGCATCATTCATTGTTGCTTGCTGTTACTACTGTACCTTTTTTCCTTTGATGTGATGCATTTCCCCTTCCCCGCATTATGAAATAATATTTGTTTTTCCCTTCTCTTCCTGGTGTTGTCAATATGCAATTAAAATAAATGGCTATAGGTTTTTGTTGTCACAATGTTCATTTTTCAGTATAGAATGTCCACCTTTGCTCTCATCCTTGATTAAGAGCTAAACCTGAATGTGCTTCATAACTGTGCAGTATGACAGCTTGCATCTGCAGCTTTTCTTATTTGTGGTTTCCAGAATATGCCTAGATTGGTGGTTGAGGTGTTGGCTCAATGGAGAGGCAGTTCTAGTAGGAAAGACTTATACAGAGATAGAGCTCATGCTTTGTCACTAATAGTCTCATGGAGGGGAGGAATGAGGAGAAACCAAAATCTTGGAGAAGTTAAACAATCCTTCTAAGGCTCAATTTTGTTTGCTTATGAGATCTGGTCTTGATGTTTCACGCCTAGCTTGTAGTTTGCTTCTTCATTTATTTTTCCTTTCGGAATTTTGCATTGCTTTGCCCACGTGATTGGGCCATATGCCCTCAGGCCTATGGCCTTGGGAGGATAATTAGTACTAGTCAATAAAGGGATCACTTTTCTAATAGATGAAGCCTTGTAGTGAGCATTTTAATAGATATGATTTTCTTCTGCTATGTGCTTCTAGATAATATCTTCTTGCGCCTGACCAGCCGTATCCCCTGCATATCAATCTTACTCTTGAACTTTCTACGTTGTTTCTGCTCAATTTTTGTTTAACATATGCTCTCTTCACTCTTCCTCAATTTTCTCTCCAGGCAAAACGTGAAGAGTTGCTTCAATATGCTCAAGTTGCGATTGCAGGGCTGAAAATCAATGCTGATCTTGGAAGGTGATCCAGGATTCAATAGCTGCATGTGTTTATGCATCTGTCACAGATTGCATCTTCCATATATGTGCCTTACCAGAGCAGCCCTTAACCTTTCTGGAGCAGCCAGATTTCTTATTACTTTTGATAATTGAAATTTCGGCTTTCTTATCTTTATGTTCCATCTTCTGTGCCACTAGATTGATTCTGTTTTGAAGGTTTAGGCTCCCTTTTTGTTGTAGATTGGAGTCATCTGTTTGTAATGTGTCTTGACTTTCTGCACACTGTTCTGCCTTTAGTAATTCCTCTGTCTACTTTCTCCCTAGTGAAATGTTAGACACTAGTCTTTCCATATCTACTTTTGTTTTTAAGTCCCGATTTTAATCATTCTATTTTTTTTTTTATTTACATCTCTGTTGATGGCTCCATTTTGTTGAATAAAATGTAAAACTTTAGGTTGTGAAATCAGGGGATTCATTCACATTGTAGGAGATTGTGAAGATTAGGATGCCTTAGTTGAGTGAAATAAGGCTGAGCAAGGTTGGTGAGATTAATATCAATCTCGGACTTGACGTGCTGCTTGAGCTTAGCTGATTGGTAGTGAACTAAGACGCAGTCCTAATTATCACACTCTTACCAAATAGCAACAATTATTCTGAACAGAAGAAACTTATTCTGATCTGCTGGTTTCTTTTTCCATTATATGTGTGGTCTTTATTTTCATAGACTGTAAGCTACAGAAGTATAATTATTCTCCTCCTGCTTGTTTTCTTGATCTGTTCTCTGCTCTATGCTCTCAGAATAGATGCTGAAGCCTGCAGTTTAATGGAAAAAGTTAGCAAAATGAAGGCTCATCAGCAGCATTCAAATGAGGTTCAAGAGAACTCATCTGTCGGAAATGTGGAAATTGAGGTGAGGTTAAGCTCACACACAAGTTGACAGTTAACTGTGGTAAAATTTTATTGACCTTCATGAATTCAAAATGCACAAGAAGTCATAGTACATTAGAATTAACTCCACCCCTTTTTCTTCATAGTTTAGTATATATCTCATTCCTTGTCTAGATTTGGGTGAATGGTAGATGAGCATATCTATTCATCGCTTTCCTTCTCTTTTAACTTATATTCAACTAATTTGCAAGTGTTTCTATTCTATATTCTTTCAAGGTTTCTATTCTATATTCTTTCCCTTGAAACCTTTGAGTTGGGGGTTTCAGCTGTCTTGTTGGCTAAGCCTTATTAATTTTTGCTTGTAGGTTAGCAGCTGCTTTGTTTCTCTTTCTAAGTTCTGGACTTCTTGGACAGCAATAAATTAACTTGTGTCTCATGCTATAGAGTATGTTTATGGTTCATTATGGAAAAAGCTTTTGCTTTCCTGCAGGATCTAAAAGATGCACTTGGGCAAATTAAACTATATTCCAAATTGGAGGCACTATTACTAAAGAAAAAATATTTGAGTAATGGGGATTCTCCCAAGCTTCACGCTCAAAAGGTTTGTTTTTCTTTTGGGATCTGTAGTTTAGTAATGATTTTAAAAGGAAAAGAAAGAACAAGAAAACTTTTGCTGTCTATACATGAAAAAAGTGTTCAGACCTGCCCTTTTGGATCACAATTTTTCCGGTGATAACCTTGTGCATCAAAATTCAGAATGATTTCTGCAAGAAGCCATTGATATTTTAGGTTACAAAAACTATTTTTGCAACTTTAACTTGTGTTTGGGGTAGTTGTTAAGATGCAAAGCATAAGTGGGATATTTACATGTTGCCTTGAGCAGGTTTTGTCTAAAATAGATATTGTATACTGTTAGTATGTGTATGTTAGATAAGCTCCTAAATAATTGCTTCGAAGAGATCTCAAATTTACTCAACTTCTTTGAAGTATTAGTGTTCCGGACATCTATCCTTGGGACCATTACATACATAAAATCGCTTCTTGAGTTAAGATGCACTTATTCATTTCTTAGGTTTGAATATACTTGATCAAAAGCCAAAAAAAAAGAAGGTTTGGTTATTCAAAACAGAGAGAAAAAAAAAGAGAGCAGTTTGGTTGTTTGTTTGTTTGTGCTGCTACTCTTACTGATGATTCACTTTTCATTTATTTTGTAGGCTGATAAATTGAAAGTTCTATCCGAGTCTCTTGTTAATTTGGCTTTAAAAGCTGAAGAGCGTGTCTTAGACCACAGGTATCGAAGAATTTCTCTCTTTAGTGTTGAGCCCATCCTGTTGGATAAAGATGATCATAAACTGCTTTAATGGGTAAACATAATCTTAGTCGGACCTGCAAGTCAATTTTCTCTTATTGATCATTTTCCAGCTACATATAAGGTCGCTGGCCACCGAAGAAACATACTTCATATAAACCCCATTTTTTCGCACTTTTTCTTGAACAGACTGTGCTGGAAGCTGTATGACAAAACATTGAGGTAAACAATACTCGTGCACAAGGCTCCCGCAGTAGTTAGGGATAGACAAGATGTACGTAAACCTTACCCTCACATGATATGTGGAAAGATTGTTTCAGGAATGAACCTATGAGGCTGTGACGTCTAGGTTGTGTCCCTGCAACTCTGCCACTGGGTCACATGTTCGCCTACATGACAAAACAGTGACGTGAAATTTTACGTTAGCTTCCATAACTACATTCCCAATTGTGGCTTCTTGAAACTCCTTTTGTCAGTCCCTCCAATTTGAATAATAGATAGTATCTTCCTCTACTCTATATGATATCTTAACTTGTTATGGATGCCCACCATATAGCATCCACCATCAAATTATGTGTTTTTTTCCACTTCTTCGGAGTAGGAAACAGAGGGATAATAATTTTGGAGGCTTGGTAGATTGCTTTTAATCACTTCAGTTTCCCCCCTTTTGACAGATACTGCCTCTTGCATTTGATAAACAGATCTTAAGTCTCTACACAATTGTTCTGAAACTTTTTTTTGGAAGTGTTTGTGTCTCTTTTTTTCCGTCTGCAACTTTTACTGAATTATCTAAGGCAGGGCTTATTTTATTTCCCCTCCCTTTCTGGCACCATGTGTTCTATACAGACATCAGAAAGAAGAGGCTCTCAACTATCGTGTGGCAAAAGCAAATGAAGTTTGTGAACTTGAGAAGGTACACTACAACCAAAAATTGATGACCCTGTCTAATTAAAATATATGTCAAGGTGTGTACAAAATCGCTAAATTTTAGCTGCTTCTTGCTGAGTTGAACCTGAAACTGTGGGCAATGCTATATGTTAAGTTAAATTATGTATGTTTGACGTATTGCATATGCGCACTCAGCGCACCTCTCTCTCTCCCTTGTATTTGTCTAATCACCACTTTGTTGCATCTCCCAACAAAATTAGTTTGTTTTGTGTTCTTTCTGATCCATTTAATTGTAAGATGAATTAAACTTTGTTGTCTTGACATTTTCCAGGAATTCTCAGGTGAGATTAAAGAACTTGAGAAGCAAAAAGATGACCTCGAAGCTGAATTAAAAAAGGTATTCAGTTCCCTATATAGCCTTCTGGCCATTCATCTGCAATATATTTGAGTTAGTTCTTCTAATACTACGGTTCTCTCTGTCTTTATGTTTAATGATACTCATTGATGAATGATGATTGTGGAAATTGTGTCCGATGCATGTGGCTTGTGCTTGTATGTGAACACTTACCGATCTCCATCCATGTCCTCTAGTTTGCAAAATTACCCTTCTTTGGTTCTTTCAATATCTTTCCATGACTGGGCATTTATTGTAGGTCAATACCTCATTGACTGCTGCTCGTGCACGCCTTCGCAATGCCAGGGAAGAACGGGATCAATTCGATGAAGCAAGTAATCAGATTCTTATGCATTTGAAAATGAAGGTATTATCGTTTTTCCTTAACTGTTCATATCACTAGGTTATACTTTCCTCATTCCCCGTTCACCATTCCTACCTTTTTCCTTTTTAACTTTTGAATCGTTTTTCATGATAGGAAGACGAACTGTCAAGATCAGTTGCTTCGTATAAAATAGAATCTGATGTTGTCACTAGGTGCATTAATTTCTTGGAAGATACCCGGGTTTTCCAGACCACGTATTCTGAGCAAAAAGAGAAGCAGGTCAAGTATGTCCATCTGGGTTCTACTGGTCTGTTAATGTATCTAATGTGGGCACCTTTTGTTTCATAGTTGCCTTATTGACATTGGAAGGGGTTTGATATCTCATGAACTTGCCGTATGCTTGTATGTTTGTATTCCATTCTCATCTGTCCATTTATTTAGATCCTTTGTATTTGATAAATTCTTCTATGTACATGCTTAAGGGGTGAATTGGAGAGATATGGAGATCATTTTGTGCATCTGGTTATGCATTTTCTCTCTGGTTACAAGGTATTCCTTTTCTCTTCCCGGCCAAGGTAATTGCTAAACGTACAACATTGCCATTTTCTTTCCTGTTGCCTTACTGGGACGCATGCCTTGTTTCTTTGATCAGGAAGAGTTGGCTCCTTTTGTTGCTCGTGTTAGGAAACTTGTGGAGAACTTGTGTTCAAGTCAAGGGTTCTGTATTTATGCCTTTGAAAATAACTTGTGGTGCTTCCTGAAGCCTATAATTGTTCTCTCATAATATAATTGTATTTTTTTGTGGCAGGTCAGGAGTAGCAGAGAGCATAGATGAAACTTCAAAATCAATAAACCCAAGAAAAAATCTTGAACAGGAATACCTAGATATCGAAGCCAAGGTACTCACGAGTTTCCCTTACCTGTATTGTGCTGTTTTAAGGTCATGTGCTCCATTGTAGTCTCTCTTTGTTTGATTTCATGTTCAGACCTGATCTTTCATCGGTAGTCCTCAAACACCTTCTTTTCTTTTGTTTGTTTTTTTAATCTTTTTTCGAAACATGCTACACTTATGAAAAAAATGACACAGTTTCCTTTGTTTTTCAAAAAAAAAAAAAAATGCAAAGTGATGTATAAAGTGATGCATTTTTTTTATATTAAGTTGTAAACTCTTGATGCCCAATAGATCACAATATTACAAGATTACTGTGATATACATCTAAAATTAAAATGCCTACTATTTTGATAAGACTATGACCTCATATATATTGTTTGGTGCATTTACAATTAAATAATATAGAGTATAACTCTCCCCTTTTCACTTCTTTCTGTTTTTTTTTTTTTTTTTTTTTTTTTAAACTTTTGCTGTCAGTTCGTGACCACACTAAGCATAGTGGATGCCATGAAAAAACATTTTTATGCTGAAAATGAAGGCGTTTACAGGTACAAAATGTTATATTGCTTGAACGTTTTCTTTCTTCCAATGTTCGTTTCTTTTAGTAAGATCTCTTCTTGTATCCAGGAAAGATGATGATAAGGTTAGAGGGCTATTTGATGCTTTGGAAAAGATAAAAGAAGAATTCGAATCCATTGATAGACCAACCTTGGAAGTTGAAACTCCGACGAACAAATCAAATTCGACACGGAGCAACGAGCCTCATTTAAGTCTTTCTCCTACCTCAAAACAGAGCCCAGGAGGAACTCCAGACAGCCGAGATGGTGCAAAATGGAAGCATACCTCAGGTAAGTTAGGGAAGGTTGTGGACATCCAGGGAGAAATGGAAAAGCTAGCATCAGATTTGGAAAAAGACGGCAGAGATTCAACGGAAGAGATTGGTGAATGGGAGTTTGATGAACTCGCGGAGCCGAAGACCACCATCTGAAGAGCAAAGGCAATACAGTTTATTCAGTTTGTGGATTTTAGGCATGGTAACTGAAAAAGGCAGGTACTTGGTGATATTCCAGACTGAAAAACGTTGGAAAATGGAAATTCTATTGTGTGAAGTCTAAATGCACTCATATTTTTACTCTATACACCCCCTCAACTTTTTTTCTCTATACACCCTCAACCCCACCTCAATTTATTGATATTTTTATATTTTTTAATTTATATTTTTATATTTCTATAATTTATATTTTTATAATTAAATGTTAAATTTGTATAATTTATAATTTATATTTTTATATTCGTATAATTTGTATAATTTATGTATTTCTAATTTCTAATTTCTAATTTATTTGGTTATAATTTTTAATTTATTTGATAAAAAAACAATATTATTAAAAAACAATATTGTTATCAATACAAGTACATTAATCAGAGGTTATGTCTACAATGGATTGAGGTACATTTATCGAATGAACAAGCTTCTCATAATCACGGAGTTGTTTCTTATATGGTATCGTCTATGCTGTTGCACAATCATACTTGTATGAAAAACCACTGGATCATAATAAGGGGTATCGGATAATTCTCACTCATAAATACTTGAACAAAGTGGTTATTATTCACATATCCAATAGTGATGGATCGCAATGGTAAAAAAAGTTAAAGATTGTACATCGCTTTGTGAGATGCAAGATGATGTTGTACCTTGATGCGATAAGGTGTCCCATATCCAACAGTTCATTGGTGTTGGTTTATTTGTCTCGAAAAATATACGCGCATTGTGAATAAATTAAAATAATTATAAATATACAAAAAAAATTCACATCATAACACAAAGTATTAAAATCAAATTCTAATATTATATTTCAATAGTATTATTTTTTAATAATTATTTTATTTTAATGATATTGTATTTTAATTATACTGTTTTTTAGCCAAATAAATTTCAGATTATAAAAATATAAAAGAGGTGGGACCGAGGGAGGGGATGTATAGAGAAAAAAAAGAAGAGAGAGGGGGGTGTATAGAGTAAAAACAAGGGTATATTTAGATGAACTCTTGGTCAAGGAAGGAATGTGAATAACCTTGATCTCCTTCTAATTGAATGTAGTTTATTGTCATTCATGTTATGCTAATGCTATCTATATATGTGCAACTAATTTAATTTATATTCATTACAATTCTCCTTCTTGTTGAATAGAGTCAAAGATTTACCCAAGATTTACTTTATTGATTGAAGACTTTATTGACAAACTCAATATTGATTGAAGACTTTCCTTAATTGAAGATTCGGCAATCAATATTGATTTGTCTAAGTTCATAATTGATGCCTCAATTGTTGACTAATTGATGCCTCAATTGTTGACTTTGATAGTGACTTTGATAGAGATTGTAATTACGTAGATCATTGATTGTAAACCAATGTAATAGCTATATAGGTGTTTCCCACTTCAATAAAAGAAATTGATTGCAAAATTAAGTTGGTATCGGAGCAAGGTTCTCTTAACATACTACCTCTCCATCACCGTAGCTACTAGGGGCCGACTGCTCCAACCATCCGACAGAAGCCGATTGCTTCGTCCATAACAGGTGCCGATTGCACCATTGAACCAGAATCTCATCCAGAAATTACAAACAACTCATGGCTGAATCCGGTGCTCTTATAGTTCCACCTGTGGTGACGCCAACTCAAGAACCAACCTCTATTCCTTATGGGATCAAACTGAATGGCTCAAATTTCACTCTTTGGTCTCAGGTGGTTACTATGTTCGTTGCTGGACGAGGAAAGATGGAATATCTCAAAGGTACGACCTCGAAACCTACTGTTAGTGACTCTACATATAACAAGTGGATGATGGAGGATGCTACTGTAAAAGGCTGGCTTATTGGCTCTATGGAGGCCGATATAATGAATCTTTTTATTCGTTTACCCACTGCAAATGATGTTTGGGATGCTGTGTCTCAAACATATTTTGAGGGTGCTGATAAATCTATTTTGTATGATCTGTCTCGAAAAGCTATGACAACTAAGCAGGCAGGGCGACCTGTGGCTGCATACTATTCCGATCTTAAGGTTATTTGGCAGGAGCTTGATCATCGTCGTCCAATTACCTTTACTCAGCCAGATGTGATTAAGACTCGAATGGCTGAAATTGATGAAGATCGAGTCTATTCTTTTTTGGCTGGGCTTGATGATATATATGATTCTGTTCGGGGAGATATTCTTCGTACTAATCCTCTACCTGGACCTGATAATGCTTTCTCAACTGTGAGACGTGAAGAACTTCGCCGGAATACAATGATGTCTTCAGAAGTTCCTCAGATGGCTATGGCAGTTCGAAAATATGGAACTCCAACAAGTTCTTTGTCACTGTCAGTACCTACTGGTGGTAAATGTACTCATTGCGGCAGCACCAAACATATTGTAGATACTTGCTTCAAAAAGCATGGATATCCGGAGTGGTGGCAGGCTCACAAAGAGCGATTACAAGCTCGAAAAGGTGGTAAAGTTGCGCTATGCACCTCACCTACAGTCCCAATGGCACCGACTCCTTCTTCAATGGATACCATGGCTTCCACTACTCCAGTTGATATCACTCACTCTGTGGTAGATCCTACTCTTCTCCAACAGTCAGGTAGTGTTGGTCTAGCCCTTCTTGCAACAAATTCTGAAAAAGATCCCGGTTGGATTCTTGACTCTGGTGCGACTAATCATATGACCTTTGATGCGTCCTTATTACATGATGCTTGTTTACCAAATTGCTCTACTGTCACCAATGCCAATGGTGTTTCATATCCGGTTACGGGCGCTGGAAGGGTTAACTTAACTCCTTCATTATCCTTGGAGCACACTTTATTGATTCCTGCTCTTTCCAATAATCTTTTATCTGTGCCACAAGTTACTACACAACTAAATTGTTTAGTATTAATATATCCTACTTTTTGTTTCCTTCAGGATCTCTGCAGCGGGGAGATAATTGGGCGTGGTACTAAGAGAGAGGGATTATATTATGTGGAAGATGTTAGTATGGGACGATCTCTATCAGCAAAAGGGTCATCTAGGGCATCAGAAGATCAGATTCGGTTATGGCATCATCGTTTGGGTCATGTCTCCTTTGGTTACTTGAAATATTTATTTCCTACTTTATTTTCTACATGTGAACCTTCCAATTTTCAGTGTGATACATGTGTTTTGGCCAAGAGTCATCGTGCTACTTATTCTGATAGTTCTAATAAAAGAGTTGTGCCTTTTGCGTTGGTTCATTCGGATGTTTGGGGACCTGCCCCTGTTACTACTTCTACTGGCTTTAGATGGTTTGTATTATTTATTGATGATTGCACTCGTATGACTTGGCTTTACCTTATGCGTCATAAGAGTGATGTGGCTGCTTGCTTCCGCACGTTTCATACCATGATCAAAACACAATTCTCTGCTAATTTACAAGTTCTTCGATCTGATAATGGTGGTGAATTTGTAAATCAGGAGTTACAAGCTTATTTTCAGACTCATGGAATTTTGCATGAAACCACTTGTCCTTATACACCACAACAGAATGGTGTTGCTGAGCGCCGAAACAGACAAATTTTGGAGATTACACGTGCTGCCCTTATTGGAGCCCACATGGCACCACGTTTTTGGGAAGAAGCTGTTACCACAGCTGTATATCTTTTGAATAGGGTACCCACTCGTGTTCTACAATTTCAGACACCACTTGATAAATTGGCATCCTATGTAACACTGCCATCGCACCTCACACTTCCTCCCCGGGTGTTTGGTTGTGTTGTGTTTGTACATTTACAGAAACATCTCCGCACGAAACTTGATCCTTGTGCCCTCAAGTGTGTATTTGTCGGTTATCATCCTTCACAAAAGGGTTACCGTTGTTTTCATCCTCCTACAAGTAAGTTCTATGTTACTATGGATGTCACCTTTTCTGAACATGAAATGTTTTTTTCTTCACCCAATTCCACGCTTCCGGGCCCGAGTGGTGATACTGTTGTTGAAGCTCCAAATTGGATGGAGTTGTTTCCTGATCCACTGTGTGTTGCTGATACTGTTGCTGAAGCTCCCTCTCTCTCATCTTCGCTAGTACCCACTCCCGATACTCCTCGTACAGATCCTCCTGAGGTAAGCATTGAGTCTGATGTTAATACTAACAATATTTGTGATAATACTTGTGTCTCGATTGAAGCTGACAGATACGTACTCCCACCAAGAAGTACTCGTGGTGTTCCACCAGATAGATTTTCACCAGAGGTTGTGCGAAAAGTGAAATATCCTATTGCTCAGTATGCATCCACTCACCGACTGTCAAAGGAATGCCGAAGCTTTGTCAGTAATATGACTGTCATAGATATTCCTACTAAAGTGCAAGAGGCGTTGTTGGATCCAAAATGGGCAACTGCAATGACTGAGGAGATGACAGCACTTGAGAAAAATCAAACTTGGGAATTGGTGGAGTTGCCGAAAGGAAAAAAAGCTGTTGGTTGTAGGTGGGTGTACACCGTCAAGTGCAAGCCTGATGGTTCGGTTGATAGGTATAAAGCTAGGCTTGTGGCTAAAGGATTCACCCAGACGTATGGGGTTGATTATCAGGAAACGTTTGCTCCTGTTGCAAAAATTAATACGGTTCGAGTCCTAATATCCCTAGCTGCAAATTTTGATTGGCCTCTACAACAATATGATGTAAAAAATGCTTTTTTACATGGTGAGCTACAAGAAGAAGTTTATATGTCTCTGCCCCCAGGATATGAAGCTCCAGGTGATCAAAGTGTCGTGTGTAAACTGAAGAAAGCCTTATACGGGTTGAAACAATCTCCTCGAGCTTGGTTTGGTCGATTCCGACTTGCTATGAGAAGATTCGGCTATAAGCAAAGTAATGCAGATCACACTTTATTTTTGAAAAGAGTTGGTGATAAATTAACGGCTCTCATTATTTATGTTGACGACATGGTAGTGACAGGCAACGATTCTGAAGAAATGCGTAAACTGAGAGACTATTTGTCAACTGAATTTGATATGAAGGATTTGGGAGGATTAAAATATTTTTTGGGCATTGAAGTTGTTCGTTCTGAGCAAGGCATATTTTTATCCCAACGAAAGTATGTGCTTGACTTATTAACAGAAACTGGTATGCTTGGATGTCAGCCAATTGGATCTCCTATGGAACAAAATCATGGATTGGAAGAGTCTTCGAATCAAACTTCAATAGACAAATTACGATATCAAAGGTTAGTTGGGCGTTTAATCTATTTGTCTCATACGAGGCCAGATATTGCATATGCGGTCAGTGTTGTGAGTAGATTTATGCACAATCCTGGTAAACAACATATGGATGCAGTTATTAGAATTCTGAGATATTTAAAATCTGCACCGGGAAAAGGCTTACTTTTTTCTAAGAATGGGCATGCAGACGTATGGGGCTATACCGACTCAGATTGGGCAGGTAAAGGAGACCGAAGAAGATCAACCACTGGGTATTTAACTTTTGTTGGAGGAAATCTGGTTACTTGGAGAAGTAAAAAGCAAAAAGTTGTCTCATTGTCTAGTGCAGAAGCCGAATACAGAGCAATGGTGAAAGGTATTTGTGAGTTGTTATGGCTCAAACGGCTTATGGGGGAGCTGAGTTTGTCAATTAAAAGACCAATGAAATTGTATTGTGATAATCAGTCAGCAATTAAAATTGCTGAGAACCCAGTGCAACATGATCGGACTAAACATGTGGAAATTGATAGGAATTTCGTGTATGAAAAGCTAGAAGAAAAAATAATTGAAGTTCCGTATATGAAGACCGAAGATCAGTTGGCTGATGTGTTAACCAAGGGAGTGTCAAATTCAGTGTTTGCTGATTCACTTGTCAAGCTGGGCATATACGATGTCTATGCACCACCTTGAGGGGGAGTGTTGAATAGAGTCAAAGATTTACCCAAGATTTACTTTATTGATTGAAGACTTTATTGACAAACTCAATATTGATTGAAGACTTTCCTTAATTGAAGATTCGGCAATCAATATTGATTTGTCTAAGTTCATAATTGATGCCTCAATTGTTGACTAATTGATGCCTCAATTGTTGACTTTGATAGTGACTTTGATAGAGATTGTAATTACGTAGATCATTGATTGTAAACCAATGTAATAGCTATATAGGTGTTTCCCACTTCAATAAAAGAAATTGATTGCAAAATTAAGTCTTCTAATTGGGTTATTTTTCCCTCATTTTCCCGTGGGAGTCCTTCAGGCTTCAACTATCAATCGATTATGTAACCATTGATGGAAGGAAGAAAACTACACTAGTGCTCTGCAAACTGCGTCGTAAAAGGTCAGAAGATGAGCATCACTTGATCACCCACTTGATGCGATGCTGCAGCCTTTACAATTGGGCTTTTTTCTACTTTTATGATGAACTCATCAGTCACATTCGTTTCTTCTGTCTCTTTATTCCCAGATGTTTTTACCCAACAGAGATGCTGAAATTCAAACCAAACCAAACCAATTTTCAAATTCAGAAACCAAAATAAACGAACACTTTAAGGCCTTTTGAATTTTGAAATAATAAATTATAGACGTGTGCGCACTTCGATGAAGGTTTTCAAACAAGGAGATACAAACAAATACTTTCTCGGCCATTGGATTTGGATGTCCAATGTCTACTATCTTGGACATTTCTGGTTCTGGAGGCTGCTGCTCTGTTTTTTTAACTCGCAAGTAACTACTAAACCGATATTTTGAAAAACCCCAAGTCACTCAGAATTTCCAATCTCCCATCAGCTTGACCAACTCAAATATACGCCAATCTTTATGACCTTATATACCATACCAGTTCTTGGAGAGAATAAAATAATGGAGTAAAAAGAGTCTAACAGGGTTCTAAATTAGCACTGCTAGTGCCATCAAAGCACAAACAAAAGTGAGAATCCCCGCCCCTTCTCTCCACATATTTATATATATATATATATATATATATGTCCACGCAAACACACGCACCGCTGTACGCATTGAGTACAAAACATACAGGGTTTGGGAACACGGGTTTGTTCAAAATTAAATATATGCTGCAGAGGAGAGAAGCTTGTAGATATTGCTGTATATAAACAGAACAGAGTACAGTCTTCGCAATAAACTAATCGTCTCCTCTTTTTGAGGTTCGTGATGGAATAACAATTTTTAAGTATTATGTGACCAGGTGATGTACATCATGTGTACCACTCTCTCCACTGATATTTGATTCATGCATATGATGAAAAATTTGATGCTGGATTTCATGTGAAGTCTTTTTTCTTATCTCTTGTTGCTTTCACTATCACTTTCACAACCACTATCATTGAAGCATTGGAACACTCCAATAAAAACAAACACCTCAACCATCTTCTAGTGTTAGATTGCGTTCTCTTCAAAAACATCTCAAGATTCAAGGTATTTAAAGTACACAGTTGGGGGTGCTCCACCAAACCACGTATTATACAGATTTGAAGACATGAGTGAGAAGTCTTTATCCAGAACAGAGGACAAAGGGTACATGAATTTACTGCTACTATCATCATAACTGAAAAGATAAAAATCATAGCACCATAGCATAAACGTGACAAATGACTGAATGAGATTCTAAATACATAAATGATTTAAGACTTGAAAATGATAGTGACCCGGTTTGGCAGTGCAGTTTTACACTGCGTTTGTGTCACGGGTACACGCATTGGGCTTCATAAGTGTTTGGTTGTGCAGCCCATTGTGTTTCAGCCAACACACAGCATAACCACGTTCCAGCCCACGTTCTAACCCACAACGCAGATCTAAGACACTCTGAATCTCCATTCTCGTGACTCGACGAAGACGATCTCCCCTCGCAACCTCCACGGCATCCGCTGCTACGACTGAGCATCACTACGGGATTCGCGAATCAGGTATGGCTTACTCTTCGTCACCCTCTGTTCCTCACTCTCGTCAAATATCTGCGTGTTGCATTCAATTTTACTCCCTTTTCTCTCCTACGTGACGGAGATCCACTGCTCTCCACATCCCTCTGATAATTGCAACTTCCCTTTCTTTATGAATTTATTTACACTTTATTGTGCTTTAAAGACATCCATCTCACCAACCCAGGTAATGTAGATGGCTTTTTTCAATTTGTTTACGACACAATTATGTTTGTCTTCTTTTATGATACTGAAAGTCCTTCCAACTTTACAGTTGTAGGAGTGACTGGGTGATTGAAAATTATTTAATTGGAAGGAATTTTGTAGTTGGTTGTGGGACTGGAATGATAGAGAGCATACTTGAGTAGGGCCTAAAATAAAAATTTTGTTGAGGTCTAGTGAAATCTGGCAGAATCTCTGTGTTTCAGTCTCTTAGATTGTGCTCCGCCATTAGGCTGGAATAGGAGAAGTAACTTCTCTTTCCCTTTGTGCTCTTATAGTTATACTCATTTATTGTAACTGATAGGAGATCTATTCACTCTTAGGTTTTACTTCAATCTATGCCTTTTTTATGCAAGTGTGTCAGTTATGATTTCCTTGGTATGTTCTTGTTTAATCTGTGATGCTTGATTCGTGGATGGATATTTGAATTTAGTATCCTTTTACCTTTGAAGTTATTGTTCAGTGGTGGATATTTGAATTCATTATACAAGTCTTTGATTAGCTTGATTATTGCGAGTAGCCACTTTCTGTGAACTATCCTTTATATGGATTCCCACTAATTTTCCAATGGTGATATTTATCTGCCAAATATCTTCCAATGGGTATTTATACTTCATTGTGCCTAGATTTTCCTAACCTGGATGTTGTGAGTGGATTGAAACCTCCAGATGGGCTATTTGCCACTTTGAACAAGGGTCACCTCCTCTCCTTCCTTCACCATCCCCTGTTTCTATACATGAAAACAAAGAATATGTATCATGTATTCTAAAAGCTACAAGACTTTGATGACTTCATTAAGGCATTTATTTTGCTGCTTTAACATTCAGAAACAAATGTGTGAATAACTTTATGATTTTTTAATGCATATTGGTGCTAATATTATTCTGTATCCGAGTGAAATTCAGACTCTATCTAGCATCACTTGTTGTTCCGTGTGAAATTCAGACTCTATCTAGCTTGAGTGTATGGCTTGTGTTAGCTTGATATGTATCTCTTTTAATTGTTCTGTTATGTTCTTAAAGATTATATTTAGGAACCTTTGTGTGTCAATATAATTAGTGTTTTTATAGTTCGATTATTATACATTTGTGTGCCTTAGCTTATAAATTTCTATCTAAGTTTAAAAAATGGGTCTTGTCACATAGTATGAGTCATACCACACCTCCTGCACCATCAACCCCTGTACCAGACAAGGCCAATTGGGACTCTGCCCAAACCAAAGTGTTTGTTGATCTTTGTGTCGAACAAGTAAATGAAGGACGTAGACCTGGTTCACACTTCACCAAAGAAGGTTGGCAGAAGATAGCTGCTGGATTTTTTGAGAAAACAGGGAAGCGATATGATCAGCCACAATTCAAGAACAAATGGGACAATCTGAAGAAGGATTACAAATTGTGGAAGAAATTGCGCCTTCATGACACTGGGACTGGATGGGACAATGTCCGTAACACCATTCTTGCTGACAATGACTGGTGGGAGAGAAGAATTAAGGTAAATCTATCAATTTTGTCAATTTCTTGCTATATGTTAATTTTATTGCCACTATCCCAAAAATAGGTCAATTATCTCAAAGTTTTATCATTGTTTAGGACGCTTTGAATGTATATAGGTTGCTATGTGAAGTTGTAGTCAATTTATACAATCTGTTAAGCATGTGAAAGGTACACTGTTTGATGTTTATGTATCCAGACTATACCTTATGTTCTTATAATCAAACTGATATGCATTAACTGGACCTTTTAGTAGGACACTTTATGACTTTTATTTCAATGTTTCTGCCTATGCATACACATATGTATATCAATACTTGATTCAACACCTGCACTTTAATAAGCATTATAATAAATAATATCATTCTAATACATTTCAGGAAGACAAGAAGGTTGCAAAGTTTCGAATCCAGGGACCAGAAAACCTTGAGCAATTGGAGGCACTATTTGACGGTCAATTTGCCACTGGTGAATTTGCAATGTTTGCAGGTGCATCACACCAAAATCCAGTCCAAACTAATGAAGAATTGCTAAGGACCAGCACTGGTGAGGCAATTGTAGCGGCTATTACGGGGGTGGCAATTGTTGCGGCTGGTGAGGCAATGTTGCATATTTCACGTACACCTTGTTGGACATCATGTTACACAGGCCATATGTACATGACGGACTTGTTACGTGGTAATAGAAAAAAATGTTTGTCTGTTTTGAGGATGGATAGAAGGGTGTTCAGGGAATTGTGCAGTGAATTGAGCACGATGTATGGCCTCGAACCATCTCGTCAACTAAGTGTAAAAGAGATAGTCGGGATGTTTGTTTACACTGTAGGAAATGGTGTCGGCAATCGGAATGTGCAGGATAGATTCCAACATTCTGGGGAAACAGTTCATCGCCAGTTTCATAATGTATTAAGCAGTTTGATTCGGATGTCAGACGATATTATTAGACCAAGGGATCCAACATATTCGACAGTCCCGAAGTACATAGAAGAAAACGACAGATATTTTCCCTACTTTAGGGATTGCATCGGGGCAATTGATGGTACGCATATTCATGCCTCAGTCCCGAATGATGATCGAACAAGATTCATTGGGCGAAAAGGTGTGACCACGCAGAATGTGATGGCGGCATGTGACTTCGATATGATATTCACATATGTGTGTGCGGGTTGGGAGGGATCGGCGCATGATTCGAAAATTTTTAATACGGTTCTCTCTAATGGAAACTCAAAGTTTCCCCACCCTCCACTAGGTAACACATATGAAAATATTTATCATAAACTACTTTGTTAATTCAAATTTCGTTAGTAAGTAACATTAATTGTCTCAATATTTTATAGGAAAATATTACTTGGTTGATTCAGGATATCCGAATCAAAGTGGATATCTAGCACCGTATAGGGGACAGAGATATCATCTAGAGGTATTCCGAAATGGTCCAGATGTATCGACGCCACGGGAAGCCTTCAATCATGCTCACTCATCTCTCCGCTCGGTTATTGAGCGCACATTTGGTGTGCTAAAAAATAAGTGGCACATTCTATCAACAATGCCTCCTTACTCATTTCGCACTCAAGTGAAGATCGTGGTTGCCTGCGCAGTTTTACATAATTTCATACGATTGCGGGTATTGGATGACCCGGACTTCAATGCATATAGTGAGGATGACGACCTTGTTCATGTCTCAGGCATGGAAGCCAGTACCAGCGGAGTTGGAGCGAGTACTTCGGAGTACCAACCATTTATCAGTGAGGACATACAGATGTCAGCTATCCGCGATATGATTGCGGCTGAAGTTTTTGCATCGTATTAGATTACATTTTTTCCTTAATTGTCCTACGTCATCAAATTATGTAATGTACTTTGTGTTAAACTACTATGCAATGTAAATATTTGTTAATTTATATCAGTATTATTAATTATCTAGTGAAACATTTATATTAATATTATTAATACTATTAATTATCTAGTGAAACATTTATATTAATATTATTAATACTATTAATTATCTACTGAAACATTTAAATTAATATTATTAATTTATAATAATATTAATATTATTAATTATCTCATATTATTAATTTATATTAATATTATTAATGAATTATGTACACAAAACGCGAAACTGCGGTTGACAACACCTCACCACAGTTTTGAAAGTGATGCGCCAAACAGCTTTTACGTTTCAACTCACCACACAGCACCACAATTTTATAACTAACAGCACCGCACCGCACCACACAGCACCTCACAGCACTCCCAAACAACACCAGTATGTATAACCATTGAAATGAACGAACTAGTAATGCATTTGGGTCATTGGTTGCTATTAGAGAACTAAAATAGTTACTCCCCCGTAAATAATTTTCAGAGTGAAAAAAATGGGACAAAGCCTTGGGATTTTTAACAAAAATAATAATAAAAAGAAACTTAAAACTATGTAATTTGTCTCCAACTTCCCTTTAAAGGATGCTCCTATTCTTACACCAAGCACAACTACCCATAAGCATCTACAGAGAGAGAGAGAGAGATGGGCACAGTACAAGTTTTTTCTGCAGATGATGAGGACTACATTGACATGGAAGTGAGCTCTTCATACTCATCCAACTACCTCTGCTACTCCTCTATTAGTTCTCCACCTCAAACCAGAGAGTTTGAGTTCCAATTAATCTCCTCTTCAGTTTCTCAAGATAAAGAAGCCACAACTTCTCCTGCCGATGACCTCTTCTACAAGGGAAAACTCCTCCCCCTTCACCTCCCTCCACGCCTGCAAATGGTTCGAAAGCTCCTCCACAACTCAGAAGAACAGCAACCCTTTGAAGATAACCCTTCTACTCCCTTTGTTAACACCTCAGAATCTTGCAGGGTCAGCACTGAAATAAACCCAGACGACTACTTGTTCGAATGGTCAAGTACTGAAATGAGTGCTCTGATTAATGCTGATCATAATCTTCCTAAGAAGTCATGGACCAAGAAGCTCAAGCAAATCAAGCAATACTCTGTGCTCAGTCAGAAGCTTAAGGCGTCCAGAGCTTATTTGAAGTCTTTGTTTATCAAGTCTGGTTGTTCAGACGAGTCCTCTGCCCGAGACAAGGATTGCTTGAACAAATGCATGAAGGTGCCAGAGAAAAACCCTTCTGGGAAATCTGATAATATCGACAGATTCAAGCTTGTTTCGAGCTTTGACAGAGAAATTGTGGAAGATGTTACCACTGCAATTCAAAGAAGGTCCTTCTCGGGTGCTATTCAGTGGCATTCTTCCACCACTAAATCTTCTTTGTCTTCTTCGTCATCTACCACTTCTTCTGGCTCTTCATCTTTTTCATTCAGTTCGACCGGAATTGTTGATGTGCATTTGCTGAAGAGTAGTAGTAGTGCAAATTCAGAGATTGAGGGTTCCATCGAAGGAGCGATTGCTCACTGTAAAAATAGTCTCAGCAACGTATTTCCGGTTTCTAAAACTGAAGGCTGAAAGAATTTTGAAATCATACCCTTCCTCCGTCTAGAATGCTTATTTTCCCAAAAACACCAATTGAAGGCTTTTTTTTCCTACTTATACAAAAAAAGATCAAAAGTTGTCCAAATGAACATGGTCTATCCATACTCTCCAGTCCAGTGTAAGCTTCAAACAAATGAACTTAAGCATCCCCAAAAATTACAGTATTTGAGGATACTGCATTACTTACTAGTGTAAAGCTTCAAACTAACAGCAGATTTTTTTATGTATCCACTTCCGGTTTAATTAAATCAGGTACCCCATGCCCTGCAGGAAGTAATTGCCATATGAGTAAAATTAACCATATCCACATAAAAAATAACTTGACCATATGACTAGAAGATATATATACGTTCTAATGATACCGGCTTATGGTATGCACTATGCAGTGCTTTCTTTATGACATTGAATTAAACGACTAAAACCACAAGATCTCATATCCAATTCCAGCTGCTGTAAAACTTTCTGAAAAAGTCAGATGAAACTTTCCCTGTACTATGGTCCTTTTTCAATATATATGGCAGTATGGTGCTAGTAGTAGTGCTGGTGCAGTAGAACATGAAATTGAGGAATATAAACTCTCTCTTTTTTTGTTACTTTTCACTTTTGAAAAGTTAAAAGTGGAAATTCCTTCACATGAACATCAATAAATAAGAAAAAGATCTGCTGTGTTCATCATCTCCGAGACATTTTAAGACCCAAAAAATCAGGAAAAAAAACCTCATGATGCAGATTAACCAAAGTCAATTTCTTTACCTTTTCCCCTGTTTTTTTTTCTTCTTTAATCTGAATATTATCTGCATTTTTTTTTATGAGAAGCCATGTATTGCAAATGATTTAACCAAAACTGACATTAAGAAGAAGACAAACATGTAGTCAAAGGGCAGACAAGTTTTCTAGCTCATTACTTCTCTTTCTTCTTATGATTCTGACTAAACATTAAACTCAGCAACTATGTCTGCTTGATTTTTGACAGGATTCAAGAGGAAAAAAATATATTAAAAATAAAAAATACCCAAAGCTCTAAGTTTGTTTGGCTACAAGCTTTCAAATGATTAACCAAATAAAATACAATTCTAAATCTAGCGTATTAACATGCATATATACAAGGAAAGAATTATGTAAGAGACATGTACATGCACATCAATTGATCCAGACAAGATGTGTAATACATACATACACATACATATATACATACATATATATATATATATATGGTGATAAGAGAGAAAGAGAGATAACTGCTGGTGTCCATTAGAAGTGCAGTTATTGATTAAATCAAATGAATATTTCACAAGCTATATAAATAAATTTTCCAATAAAATAGTGAGGGTTCGAATATCATAATAATCGATCTAGGTGGATTTGAAAGGCATTGCTGGGACCAGGTAGCCAGAGGAGCATGTGAGTAACGTCAGGGAAGATTCAAGGCATCAAAAACATGATTTTCTTGCAGAGATTTCTGGACTGTAAATCTTTTGGTAAGTGTAATTGTCATCTTCTCTCGGACTTTATTCTCAGACTGATGCATGACCCTCTCTATATCATAACAATTTTTGGGTCGACAACAGAAAAGACGGGGACGACACCGTTTGCAAGAAGTTACCATATTCAACTTAACCATACCAACCAAAAGAAGAAATATTTTTTCTGTTATAGTAAAGCTTCTATATATTTTATGATTCATATGCAGTCCAGTTGAGGGATTGAGGCACATTGCCCCTCTTTTTTAGTGTAAAATAATTTTTTAAAAATCTCAAAAAAAGTAATAAATAGAAAGTACGTAAGGTTTTGACCGAAAAAATATGTTACACTTTGCTGCAATCCAATGGTTTTCAGATTGTTTACGTATTATTTTTTTTTAATGAATTTGGTTTTTTATTCAACGTAGAATACAAAGGTTAGATTCAAAATTGTGGATAATTATCACTTATTATATATTGAATGTTTTAAATAAATATAAATACGAAAAAATAAAGAAAACTGTGATTGGGGATGCTCTTTTTTACCCCAATCAGAGTTTGAATTGATTATGATATCGTAAATTGGTAATAGTTTTATTATCATTTTGTTGGCAAATATAGTCAGTCCACCAGATAGACCGAGACCACCGATTACTATATATGCATCACAACAAACTCACTACATATTATTATCATGCTTGCTATGCAGCAGGCAGCAGCAAGAGCTAGCGCAATCCTTGACCACAACGCCAATGAATATATATATATATATTCCAAAAATATACTAAAAATGGTTTGAGCAAACCAACACCATCAAACTCAAGAATTATTTGATTTCTTGAAGACTTGTGGTCTCTTGCTCCTTATGCCCTAATTTATTTCTCCAAATAATTTTTTTTTTTTTCCTCCATAAATATTAAATAGCGTTTAACACGTCGTAATGATCATCAGAAACAAAATGAAATTCGAAAAAAAAAAGAAGCAAGTAGGAGAAGACCAGAGGATGTGGAAACTCATCTTGTTAATTCTGTAATGGTGTTGGAGTTCCCACTGTTAGGCTCAACCAGCGGGGTCGTTGTTGATTCTCTCCTCCGACTCCGAGACCCTCGAAGATAAACTGAAACTGCAAGATTCTAAACGCGAGTCATCATATGATGAGTGGCCCGTGATGTTAATTGGACCTGGGGCTAGGCCTGTGAACATATCAGATGGGCTTTAATCTAAAGTCTTGTTTAAAAAAAATCAGCTGGGCCTCAAAAGGATTAGCATATATTTAGAAATTCTTGGTTGTGATTATTGACTGACAAAAAAGTAATAGTATTATTATTTCTACGGGAGAAACAAACTGTACTTGATAAGCCATTATGTTCGCAATCTAAACTTGATGGTAAAATACAAAAGGTGGAATGTGAATGCTTGCCAAAGATTTGCTTCGTCTGTGGTTGTTTTGGCCACATGAGTGGGTCTTGTCCGACAAGAAGTTCCATGGAAAATCAAGGGGAAAAGTCTAATGCAGAAGAAACTCATGGTGGTGCCGATGATACGGAGGTGGCGACGGAGGAGAACCCTAATTTCGGCCCCTGGATGCTTGCGTCTAGAAAGGGAAAGCCGAGGAAATCAAGGGAGGTGTATCAATCACGGGAAAATGGGAGTTTGACTGGGGAAAGGAATCAGAGAGGATCACGGTTTAATGTTTTGGAGGAAATTGAAGTCAACGAGGAAACCACTTTGAATGCCAATAATGGGGTTTCTATAAATGCAGTTATACCCAGCCCCACATTCCATTATAACCAAGCCCATCTCAAAAGGCCTAAGATGAAGTCTATTCTGTCCACCCGAGCACAACCCAATCCTCCCAAACACTGACCCAAAACGTGACCCAGCCGTGCAGAGCCATAATGCCACACGCAAGTCCAATGACCTTATTGCTAATCGTAGGTATACCACTGTTATCCCATCTAGCTCAACCCTTGATCCAACCAAACATACCGTTGTCACCATAAACAATACCAAGAACCAAAAGACCGTAGCCAGACAAATCCCTGCTCTTAAACCCAATGAACCTTTAACTCATGATGATAATGCTGTTGGTGAAGGTGGTTTTATTAAAGAGCCTCCTGATTTACATGATATGAATATAGATGATTGTGGTAAGGGTAATGGTTTTGAAGATAATGAGAATGACGTCTTTGAGAGTGAAAATGAGATGGATGCTTCAGATGCGGATAATACTTCCTTGGTGCGGGAGACGATCGATGGAAGAAGGTGTTGTTGCACAGGACGTGGGAACTTAGTACTTGAAGGTCCTATTTTTTTTATTTTTTCTCTTTATTACATCCGTTTATGGATTTATCAATAATGTTATGGAATGTTCAAGGTGCCTCTTCACCTGGTTTTAGAAGGGCTTTTAAAACTTTAATTCAGACATACAAGCCAAAATTATTTGCTTTGTTTAAACCTAGATGTAGTGGGATCAAGGCAGATGAGTTTATCCGTAAAAGTGGTTTTGAGCGATCTCACAGAGTTGAAGCTGTAGGATTTTGAGGAGGGATTTGGATTTTATGGAATGAGTTCCTTAATGTGACTGTCTGTGAAAGTAATGGTCAGTTTGTACATCTCCGCTTGATAGATATGGATAGGAAAGTTAGCTTCATTACAGCAGTTTACGGAAGCCCCAGTTCCTTGATCAGAAAGCAATTGTGGTTAGAGCTTCAGAGGATAGCAAGGAATACCTCTTATCCATGGCTCATCGGAGGGGACTTCAATGCCATTCTTCATACTGAAGATATCAAGGGTGGGTCTCATAGGAGGAGAGGGTGCAAGTTGTTTAATAGTTGGGTTTCTAATAACCATATTTGTGAATTGGGGTTTAAGGGTCCTCGGTTTACATGGTCAAGAGGAACAGTTTTTGAGCGTCTAGATAGAGCCCTTTGCATTACTAGTTGGTTTACAAATTATGGTAATAGCTCCGTAGTTCATCTTCCCAAATTTAACTCTGATCACCGGCCTGTGCTAGTTAATTATGCGGATGCGAGAAACAGTGGGCCAGTGGTGAAGCCGTTTAGGTTTATGGCATCATGGCTGTTACATGAGAATTTTAACCAATTTGTTGCGGCGAGTTGGGAAACTACTGGTGACTATGTACATGCAGCGGAAAGTTTTGTTCGAAAAGTAAAGGAGTGGAATCATAACATTTTTGGGAATATTTTCAAAAAGAAGAGAAGGTTGCTTGCTAGATTGGCAGGTATCCAGAGGGCTTTAGAGGTACACAAGTCGAGCAACCTAGCTAGAATTGAAATCGAGCTGAAGAAAGATTTAGAGGAGGTTATGACACAAGAGGAGATTTTATGGTATCAAAAATCAAGGAAGGATTGGATTCAGTGTGGTGATAGGAATACAAATTATTTCCATAGGAAAACTTTGCAGAGAAGGCAGAATAATCGGATCCTAATGCTTAGGGATGGCGATGGAAAGTGGATTGAGGATAGTAATGCATTGAAAGAATATGCCATAAATTTTTTCCTTAATATTTACTCAAATCCTGGTGAGCATTATATTCCTTATTGCTTGACAGGTTTCTTCCCTACTATTCAAGATACTGATTGGATGAGAAGGGATAGAATGGTGGATGACCAGGAGACACGGACTGCTGTTTTTGATATGAAGCCTATGAAAGCCCCAGGCGTGGACGGATTACATGCAATTTTCTATCAAAGTCAGTGGAGTGTGGTGGGCCCTTCTTTATGCAAGTTGATCAAGGAAGTTTTTATGGGTAAAGAGGTTCCAAGGGATATTAATAAAACTCTGCTAGTCTTAATTCCTAAGAGAGAGAACCCGGATTACTTGAAGCTTTATCGTCCTATAAGTCTCTGTACAGTTGCTTATAAGTCGATAACAAAGATTATAGCGAACCGCTTGAAATTGTTGATGCCTCATCTAATCAGCCCGAATCAAACAAGCTTTGTGCCTGGAAGACATATATGTTATGGATAATATAGTTATTGCTCAAGAAGTTATCCATTCAATGAGGAAGAAAAAAGGCAAGAAGGGTTGGATGACGATTAAGGTGGATCTTGAAAAAGCCTATGACATGATTAGGTGGGATTTTATTTTTGAGACTTTGGTGGAAGCTAGGCTGCCTGAAATGCTTGTTAGAGTGGTGATGGAGTGTATTACTAGCCCAACTATGCAAATTCTTTGGAATGGGGAGCTAACTAGGGAATTTATTCCTACACGTGGAATTCGACAAGGCGACCCTATTTCTCCGTATATTTTTGTTCTTTGTTTGGAACGTTTGGGGCATGGTATTACTCATGCAGTGAATATGGGCCTTTGGAAGCCAATAAAACTTGGCCGACAAGGAATTCCTCTATCCCATTTGTTCTTTGCGGACGATCTTCTCCTTTTTTCCCAGGCGAGTATGGACCAAGCTCTCGTCATTCATGAGGTTCTCTCAAGTTTTTGTAGAAGCTCTGGACAGCGAGTGAGTAATGATAAAACTCAAGTATTTTTCTCAAGAAATATTGGTAGTAATGAAGCCAATATATATGTTAAGTTCTACTTTGGGTTTCAATAGGACGAATAACTTGGGTAAATATCTAGGAATGCCTTTGCTTCATTCAAGGGTCTCCATAAATACTTATAAAGAAATTCTCGAAAAGGTCTCCAAGCGGTTATCAGGTTGGAATGCAGTGGGGCTTTCTTTGGCTGGTAGGGTGACTCTAGCTCAATCAGTAATTCAAGCTTTACCGAATTATGCTATGCAAACTACAAAGATTCCAGTAGCAATTTGTGAAAAGATTGACAAGGCTTGCCGCCATTTTATTTGGGGAGGGACATCAAGTCGGAAAAGCATGAGTTTAGTTGGGTGGGAGTCGGTTTGCAATCCAAGAATTAGAGGTACGTGGTTTAGGTTTGAAAGACTTGAGAAGCATGATTGAGGCCATGATTATGAAACTAGGATGGGGAATTATTACTAGGCCTGGTAGCCTATGGGTACAAATTTTGACCTATAAATATGGTGTTAAGAATGATTGTATTTATGGAGAGTTATCTGGAAGTAATAGCTCCTATCTTTGGAGGAGCATAAAGGGGGTTTGGAATAATGTTAAAAGAGGGATAAGATGGGCTTCGGGAGATGGTACTTTGGTTCGTTTTTGGCAAGACTGTTGGGCCACAGATGATAACCTCTGTTTAACTATGCTATAGGGCCAATTCAGTCAGACATACTCAACAACAAAGTTTGTGATTTTGGCAATGATGAAGGAGGCTGGAGATGGGAGTTGTTTGCTAATTTAATACCACATCATTTTCTTCTTGTTATTGCAGGAATAAAGCCACCCACAAAAGATGGTGGTCCAGACAACATTTTTTGGGGCTTCTCAAAAAGTGGATCATTCACAGTTAACTCAGCATATAAATGCATGAACGAACAATACTGGAATAAGGAAGAAGATATGTGGAATATAGTGTGGAAATGGGCAGGACCTGAACGAATTAAAATGTTCCTTTGGTTAGTCTTGAAAGGGCGTATTCTTACTAACAAGGAATGAAATCGCAGACATATTAGTAATGAAGTTAACTGTGCAAGTTGCCTTGTGGAGCAGGAGGACATTTTGCATGTGCTTCGTGATTGTGCTTTAGTTCGACAGTTTTGGAATAGGTTTGTCCCCTTGCAATATAGAAGGGAGTTTTTTTTCTCTGAATTTAAAGGATTGGATTATTATGAACTGTTTGAACAAGCTAAATGTTCCGTGTAGTTCTGATTGGTGTTGTGTTTTTGCGGTGGCAATATGGCGGTTATGGTTCTGGAGAAATCAGTGTGTCTTTAATGGAGTGAAAGGGTGTGTAAACCATTGGGTGGAGGATGTTATTAATAGGTCTTTTGAAATTCTTAGAGTTAACAGTACTCTTGGGGACCAAAAGTGGACAGGTAGCAAGGTAGAGAGGCTAATAGGATGGAGACCACTGGATGTCTCATGTGTCAAGCTTAACACAGATGGGGCTTTTAGTTCATTCACAGGGCTAGCAAGGGCAGGAGGGCTGATAAGGGACAGTCATGGACAATGGATAGGAGGTTTCGTTATGAACATCTGCAAATGCTCCATAACAGGAGGGGAGTTGTGGGCAATATTTCAAGGTAAGTTTTGGTGCTAGTTTGGAATAAGGGTTTCAGGGATGTTAAAGTGGAAGCTGATAGCATGTGTGCTTTAAGGATCATACATAAGCAAGAAAGGGCAGCCAACATCCACCTTTCCTTGCTTCAAGGTATTTGGGAGATGTTAGCAATGAATTGGAAAGTTGCTTTTGTCCATGTTTATCACGAAGGCAATCGAGCAGCAGACTACCTTGCTGGAATTGCTGTAAACTTTCCCCTTGGATGTCATCAACTGGACCAGTCACCAAATGAGCTTGTTACTATAATGATGCAAGACTGTATGGGAGTTTGCTTCCCTAGAAGTGTAGTTGTTTAGTTCTTTGTTGAACTCCTTTTTTACCAAAAAAAAAAAAAATTGCTTTTGTAGACTCATAAATATATATATTATAGTGTGGTTGGAAATTGGAAATTGGAAATTGGAATTGGAATTGTTGCTTTCATTGAGATACTCAATGATGTTAGGAATGGTCCAAATGGTTTTGAAAAATGGCAGAGGTAGGTTAATTGCATGTAAAGCCAGTGTCTGTGACCCGGCATCTAATGTATGTGTGCATTTGCTTGCATACATGAATAATAATGTCAACTGGTAGGTGGCATCTTTATGAAATCTTGATTCAGTTTTTTGAAATAATACTCCATGCATATCCAGTCTACATTTGTTGCTTTGGAATCATGCATCTCTTCTCTAATTTCAAAACATGAATTATATTTTCCTTTGGGATTTATATATGCTGTGCGTGTTAGATGTTGGACCACGTCTTCTTTCCAAACACATTGGTTCACCATTTGAAACTTACTCGCCTTAATTTCTTTTCCTACAATTTGCAGCATCCTGTTCCGGAAAGCAAGCCATATTCCCATCCCCATCTGCTAAAATCATTTTCACAAGTGTATGTACGGTACGGTTGTAGCAACTATTTGTTCTAGCAATTATTATTATTTTGTTGTGGAATATAATATAAATAGAGGGGGACCGAAGCAACCATATTAGTCAAGAGACCTCTCAGTCTCCACAAAAATTTTGAACCCAACACTTGGCTGGCTGGCTGGCTGGCTGGCTGGCTGGCTGGCTGGATGGTCTTTACACTTGACAAATCAAATCTTAATATCTCATGCATGCATCGTTTGATTAATTGAACACTATATATAGTACTAATTTTCTCTACCTTCAATTTTCTTAATTTCTCGTTGCCGGCTTAACCTTATACGCAATTAATTCTCATTGAAAGCCACAAGCCTTTGTTACATTATTTTATTTTATTTTACAATTAAAGTCTGGTCAAGCGATTATATTATATACTCCATGTGCGTATCATATAAATAGTGATTTTATTGCCTGCATAGTTTGATTAATTCAATTGATCAGCTACTTTTCTCTCTTAATTTCGTGTTGCCTAATCTTACACGCAATTAATTCTCATTGAAATCAACAAGTTTTTGTTACATTGCTTTTTCTTTTTCTTTTTTTCTTTTTTTACATTTGAAGTCTGGTCAAGTGATTATATTATATATGTGCTAATGTGCGTATCATATGATATACACACACATGGATGTGGAGGCTACGCAGCTTCTTAAGAGTGACAAAAACATTTAGTACAAAAAGTTATAACAAATACAAGGAGAAATCTTTAAATTAATAAACTTTATATATTTTGAGATTTATGTCAAATATATTTCTGCCATGACGAAATTGCATTGGACGAACAAGACGTTGATGACGAGGAAGAAGAAGAACAAGTACCAACCCCAACAGACCCCGTCGTCGTCCCTAAGAAAAGGTCCGAGAGGTGATTGACCACGTCTTCAGGGGCAAATCTGACAAATGACCCCAAGTTCCTCCGCCTCTGCGTATCGTAAAATCGTCTGTAAACCTCCACCACCTTTCTCGCTAGGGACATCTTCATCTCATCCCGCAGTCTCGGGTCCGATACGACGCACGAACTCTGCTTCCGGCAAGCTTCTTGGAAACACAGGTTGAATCTCTTGAAACGCTCCTTGGCTTCCTCTGCAGATACCGTCGCTGTTGGATTCTCAGGCAGTGACTCCATCACCTTCCCCCACGCAAGCCTCTCGTAATTCGCCGAGAACTGTCTCACCTTGGCTTCGTGCTTGGCGATCCACTCTTCACCGAGCAAGTAGGATATGTTAGATGTGTGGACTCTAGATACCACATGCTGGAGATTGTTTGCTAAGAAGAGATACGACATTGACACGTCCTTGTAATGCTTCGCTTTGCCGTCGAGCTTGCACACAAAGACCAAAATTAGCCAAGCGAACCGCAAGGAGATCGTCGTCGCTCCAGATTCATCTGAATGATCTGGACTGTCGAAGTAAAATTCCGGTGAGGGTGATTTCGCTGGGGGTTGCCAATCGGTAATGATGTCAGGTAGGACGTTACTGTAATCGGCGAGGAGAGAGACGTAATTCATGGCATAGACAGTCAGGGGATGGACTCCACCTCCGGGAACCACTAACTTCGATGAGTCCTTCTGGATAGTTGCTTCGAAATCAGATAGCAATGTACGAACCGACTCTCCAAGCTTTATTAGTGAAGTTACTGCTTGTGATCGGACGGCCGAGGTCGATTCAAAGGAGAAGATCGATTCAATCTCCGGCCAGTTCTGGGCTATAGCAGTGTACATATCAAGCACGCCAAACATTTTATTTTCCTGTGATTTCTTGGATCTAGCAACAATCTCCGGAAAGCCAAACAGAATCGTTGCTCCGTGTGCAGATATTTCAGCAAAGCATGATTCTTTGATGGAATCAGAGACGGCGAAGACATGATCGCAAAGAATTCTCTCTCCCTTGAAGAGAGTCGTCATTGAGATCTTTACCGCCTCCAACCAGTTCTTGATTCTCAAGTCTAAGGTGTGCGAGTCCATTTTGTTGATCTTGGAAGAGCTAACTCGCTCGATGCCCAGCCTGTAAATGCCTTCGTCGACAATGGACTTGCGGATGATCTTGTAGATGCTTATACACTCCTTGGCATAACCTGAGGAGATCATGCACTCCGCAATTGATCTCAAATCGGCCATGGCAATAGAGGACACCTGTTCGACTTCCGAGATAGAATCAGCGGCCGCGCGAACATCATCCTCCGGTGAATCATCGTCTTCGTAATCGGAGGTGCAGGACCTGCTGGTGGAGGCCCGTGAGGAGACAGATTCTGGATCCAAGTGAGCACGGTTCATGGAGAGAATCTGGTAGAACTCCTTCTGCAGTCGCTTCATAGCGATCTGCATCAAGGTTTGAGCTTGGACGAGTATGTCGGAAGCGGAATCCTGGGGCTGGGAGGCTAATAAATGCATGGCCTTCTGAAGGTCGTTGAGGCACTTCAAGAAGAGCATGGCCTCTGTCTTGTTCTCGTAGAATAGAGAAGTGACGTTGGCATAGGCGGAGGTCTCAGGGTTCCATTTGGTGATCATGGAAGCAGCAGCAGCGATGGTTTGGTCGATCATGGAGTCTGAGAAGGTAATGCGGGGAGGAGTAGTGGCAGCGGTGGATAGGGAGGAGGCTCTGAATGGTGACTTGGATGGGAAGCAAAGGCTCCTCATCCCTCCCTTTAGTAATTATAAACTCAAACTCCCGTCTCTCTCTCTCTCTCTCTGTAGACTGTACGTGTTGTTGTTGTTGTTGTTGTTGTTTGTGGAGGGTTTTATATCTATATATATATATATATATATATAGAGAGAGAGAGAGAGAGAGAGAGATCAATGAATAAGACTATAGGAGAGTTGGATGGTGGGATGAGGGAAGGGGCTATGACTTTTTGAGTGGTCAGAGAAAATAATTGTGGCACAAGTAATTTGACTTTTTCATGAATCGAAGCCAAATATTTGGCTTTAGCGATAAGACTAACTCAAGAGTCCCTCCCTCTACCAACAAGTTGTCTGAAAATGGTGGATTTCTTTCGTCTTTTTCTTTGTTTCTTTCTTCTCCAGGGAAAAAGTCCAGCATATTAATTAGCGCTTCTGAATAAACACAACTAGAGAGTCATGTTGTTTGACATCAATATCAATGTCATCTTTGGAGGAGGGTTTATTAGGGAGGTCTATCACTAATTTAATATATATGGTGAATCTAGTTATCGTTATGATTTTGTCCTCTAATTTATTTTTATTTCAAACATAATAAAGATCCTTATTATATATGGTTTCTTTACTATTCAGTTTTTCTTAAATTTCTATTAAATCATATTTTTTTTAAGGGTGAAAAATTCGTGGTATTCTAATCTGACATCTGTTTGTATATGTATATATAATATACCTATTCCAAGTTGAAAATTGAAACTTAATTTTCACGAGATTATTCTTCAACTTCCAAGTTCACACGTGGAACATATAAACTTGAAAACTTCTAAATTAATACTCGTGTTTGAAAAAAAAATTGTTTGTATACATTCCCATAAATCAACTATCTATTTCAAATTATGACGAAAAAAAGTACCTTCATCAATCATCATAATTCTTGTATTCATCTATATTCCAGTCATATGTAGCCAAAAAAAAAAATGTCTAAAAAAAACCCTTTTTTGATCCATTTAAAACATGGTCATATTGAATCTCGTCCTACCTAATAAACTTCAATTACATTTTCTTGTCACACATGCACCATGCAATTACAAGATATTTATCCTTGGGAGTGGATCCAAAAAAATTTGTTTGAAGTCATAGTTGAATCTAGAGACTAGGACCTCTTACAACAAAAGAAAAGAAAAGAAATAAAAATACGTCATTTTCAAATAACACGTTAATATTTTAATCGTGTGGTTAATTAGTTCCTATTATTGTTGATTTCTCGCGCGCCAACTTTGATACAGACATAGGCCCAAATAATTGGGCCCATACCAGCCCGATTCAATTTTTTAAAATAAATTTGGAAAAAGAGGGCCGTGAATGAAAAAAGTACATCATGTACAGTCAATTCCGAATGAACTACGTTAATAGCCGTTGGATTCTGAGTACCAAATCCTCTCCTATTTTTAGCAAAAATGTTAGGCATCCCAATAATTCATCTTGTCCATTGATTGATGTAAGTGTAGGGGCTTAAAAAACTTAGTGACATGTCAGTCACTAGGATGATTGGGATCTCATTTACTAAGATCCCTATCACTTTTGTATTTTTAGTTCATTTCAAGCTATGTAGTGTCTACACACGACACGATGTAAATTCGAGAAAATTGGTTAATTATATTTTTCAACTCCAAAAGATATGTCTTATTACGATTTAGTCAGTGTAAGCCGATGTGTTACGGACTTATTCACTGAATGTTTGGAAATGAGACAAAACATTGACCGAACATATTTCAACAGTCTCCGGCAGACTTCCTGCTCATCTGGCATTAAGCCAACAATTCTTTATCAACAAATACTTATGTGACAATATAAACTATTTTTAAAAAACTAATGTGGCAAAATTAGATGCAGGTGAATGAAATGACGTCATTCATTCATTTGTGCTTAAACAGTTCCAAAATAGTCATGGAAAGATAAAAATAAACATGGTTTGATGTGAAACATTTCGTCCATCTCCCTTAAAAACACTTGCGACACAAACTTCTAATAAAAATAAGAAATGTTGTCTCAACCTCCAACTGAAACATTCTCCTACCAATCCTTTGGCCTCCTCGAACTTGTCGTCAACACATCAAAGTAATCGATGAAGAAGGAGATGGTATCGACGGTGTGTTTGAAATTGACGTTCGACATGAGTCACTGGTGAAACCCAAGAACAGTACGTCCGTCCAGCATCTAGGGAGAGATGAAGTACCAATGAATGTGGGAGTGATATGAGAAATTGAGGTGAAGTCTTTCTGAGTACGAGAGAGAGAGTCTGTGTTGGAGAGATTTACTGGATCTAGGCTCAAGGTTGCTGTTCTTAAAAGGACAAAGACCTGGAGAGAAATTACAATTTGGGAGAAAGACATGAGAGTTTGAAACAAAAAAGAAGGATTTATTTTATTTTTATTTCAAAAATAAAAAATATCATATAATGCCATGTAAGCATACGCTAACTATTTATACTGTCCATAAACATTTGTTGACGAAAATTTGTTTGACTTATTGCCACATCAGCAAAAAAATCTGCCCGGATGGGCGTTTCTTTTCATTTCCACACATTGGGTGATTAAGCAGTAACAAATGAGCTTATGATGATGACTGAATCGGAACAAGTCCCGATTGTTGACAAAGTGGGGGTGGTGATCTCTTAAGTTGGAGCCGAAAGGGCGGGTGGGCAGGGACATAAAGGGATTGGAAGAAAGAAAGCCTACGCATCTGATTCCATGATAAAAAATAAAAGAACTTGTGAAGGAGAAAGAGACTTTGTGGTTCATCCATACAGAGTGAAGAAGCAAAATTCCAAATCGCCTTTTATTTTATTTTTATCTGGCAGCATTTGTTCCATTAGAAATTAGAGAATCAGAATAAAATGGACATGGTCCCGAATTGAATTATTAAAGCTCCTTTTCTATGCATCTTTGGCTACTTGATGTTTACATTTTTATCTCCGTCTCTATTCTTCTCTTTCTTTTTTGGGTCTTATATTAAGGATAAATGTTTAGGGTGGGTTATTGTGGAAGATCTTGTAACCTTTTATTGAACCGTTGTTCTGTCTCATCCGACTACAAAATTGATTTCATAAACAGAGTCTCTGCAAAACGTTTAATAAGTAGGCCATGGACAACTGTGCAGGCATTTACTTGCAAATACTACGATAGTTGTTGTTTTCTATGAAATCCTGTTAATTTTATTGAACTAGATAAGCGCATTTTATGGTGACGCTCACATGCCCAGTACAAAAAGAAATTGGTAAGGACAGAGACAGAGTACTCTGTTTTTCCATTTTCTTGCTTGTCCATTTTCAGTAACATACAAATTAGCCATTAAATACTTTTTCCAAAAAATATATAAAATTTATGTAACGAATGTCATAGAGATTGCAACAGAACAATTTCCACCAAATTTTAAAAAGAAAATGAAAAATAGCTATGCTTTAAATTCCCGGAATCACTAGACTTTATGTAATGTTATTGCGAGGAGTTGAATTTGGATCCGAACATTATTAGCTTACATAATCGGTGTTTAGGTGAAGGGATAAATAAAACACTTGATTGGGTTCTCTCTCTTTTTTCTCTACCCACCACTCAAATGAGTTTACAAGCATAAAAGCAGAACAGGCAACCTTCTCTGGAGCTTCTTTTCTCCCTCTCTGTCTCTCACATACCCAGATTCGCTAAACCACTTGTACTAGTTCCACTACCATTGACACGAAAGGAATAGACAGACATGTTGTGCACATCTCAAGCTTCAACAGCCATTTGCTTCAGCATGGATGAAGCCTCCTCCTCCTCCTCCATTCAACTAGGTGGTCGTGCCATCGACCGCCACAACCCCATCATCCGAGATCAAAAACGACTCACCAGAAGAGGTGGCCTCCCCGCAGCACCCAGTTCCTCCCCCTCCGCTCAGCCACCCATTGATCCCAAGAAGAACTCAACAACAAGACCAAAAAATAATGATCGTAAAGGCAAGAAAAGCTCCTCCTCCAATAAGCCAAAGAGCACTTCTGATAAATCAAGTAGTGGTAGTGGTAGTGGTAGTGGTAAGGCACTTGAATATCATCGTTTGATTGCTCCTCCTCTTCGTGACTCGTCCAGATATCTGTTAAGCGAGACTGCCTTCTTTGATGGGTTATCGGATTTTGACCCTGTCTTGACTATGGTTCCTGCTGAAGCTGAAGCTGAACCCAATAAGATTACTAGTGTCAGTACTGAAGCTCTCTCTAATCCAAATGAACAGATCTCTTCAAAGCCCTCATCTTCCCAGTCAGACAAGTCTTCTCCTCCTTCTTGTTCTACTTCTTCAGACCAGGTATTGCTTTATGATTCTGATAAATTACATTACAAAATCTTTATTTTCTATTTTTACATGGATGTGGTTGCAGGTGGTGGTGTTGAGGGTGTCCCTGCACTGCAGAGGCTGTGAAGGAAAAGTGAGGAAACATCTATCCAGAATGAAAGGTAACGCCGCCCATGAGACCAGACCACCACCTATTTTCCCTTCTGTTTCTCAAACATTGCAATTTGTCAAATATTTACAAGACTGCCATTCTTTTTTATCTCTTTCCTTTATTTCGTGAGTATTAAAGAGAGGCCCATAAGCAGAAGATAATTAAATGGACGGGGCCCGGATCATAGCCCATGACCAGAAGATACATCATCATTTATGTGTTTGTGTTGTGATAATTGTGTTTTTGTGAAATGGGGTTTAACTTATGAGCAGGTGTGACATCCTTCAACATAGACTACGCAGCAAAGAAGGTGACGATTATTGGGGACATATCACCAGTGACTGCCCTGGCAAGCGTCTCCAAGGTCAAGAGCGCACAGTTCTGGACAGCTTCCGCTGCCCAAGCCCAATCGTGTGCTTCTAAGAAATAATTAACATGAAGTATTTGTGGGTTTAGAGAAATACTACGTACTTATGTTTACTGCATACTTGCATAGTTCATAATCTTAATTTGTAGCTTACAACTTAGAAGGGACATAGCAAGGGTTCTTGTTTCAAGGGCTTATTGTAGATTCTTTGATCCAAAGAGGATGAGGACGGATGAAAAGATTTGCGTAAGCTTTCTTGTTTCGAGGGCTCTGCTTGTTTTCTTATTATTCCAGTATCTCCTTCAGGACAGATGAAAAGATTTGCCTATGCTTTCTATATGTTATTTGGCTTAATAGTACAGTTCTAGACTCTACTATGTACATCAAACACTTTATCTTAACGAAATGTAGTTGAAAATGATTGATTTCAAGGATAATGTTCCTTTATTTGCGAATAATGCACAATAATAAGCCACAATCCCACCAGACTTTCTTCCACCTCCATCTACTGAAAGCTAAGATTAATAATTTAAGTAAAATTAATTGACACTGTTGCACCTATAATACTACACTACAGTCAACAGTTTTCTTTCCTTTTTCTTTTTTTAAAGAAGCTTCAGGTTGGCATAAGAAGCTAAACAATACCTCAGTCTCAAACAACAAAAGATTAAAATCCAGTGGTAGACCATTTAAGATCTGCTGAAGGTCGACTCCATTTGGGTTCAATCCAAAATGAATTTCCACGAGGATTACCACAGGTGTGAGGGCAACTGCTCTTGTCCCAAAAATGCCAACCAACAAGTTTATGACCATCTACTGATGCACAGCATGCACCTATTGGCAGGGTATCCACCCAGAAAATACCTCCTTCTCAGTTCTCTCTGCATTCTGCTTTCTTCCTTTGCCAGGGGGTATGGTAATGATTTTCTCACCCTTTTCCGTTGAAAAGACAACCTGCAATGACTTCTCAAGCAACGCTTTTGCCACAAGCCAATCTTTAAAATCTTCAGGTTTGCGCTGTGGTATAAATCTTCCATTGAGCAGATTTTCTTCTTGGGTTTCTTAAGAACATGAGCCAAAGTGATTCGGTTGTAAATTGCAGTGGGCGGCAAATTTTTGACACCAAACGCCAGTCCTTACAAACAGCACGAAAAGAAAGATGATCAGCAATGGTCAGTTTCTTTCCTATCAGGACCAGGACGTGATACGGTAGATCGACCAGCATCTCATAGCATGAACTCTTTTTGCTGCATTCTCCATCTTCAATAGGATGCTTTTCTATAACCCAAGTCAGTGAATCACCAAGGGGTTTGGGATAAAAAGTACCTAAACATTAAAATAAAAATAATATTGGAACGTACAGTGGAGAGGTTAGCTTCATACTATTAGGAAAAAGAAGTTGGTTCCAGTTACAACTATATAAACTCTTCCTAACTTTGTCTTTGCAGATTCATGTATTGTAGCCTTATTTGGATTGCTTCTTCTTTTTCAACAAAAAGAGCCTATCATGACGAGAGGTTATCTGATATCAGCAGCAACAATTTATTATACAAAATGGAATTGTCAAATCCAATCTATAACCCTTTTACTATTACTACAGAGTGAACTAATGAAGAGTAGTTGAAGAAAAAGCAACTAATTCATCGCAAGAATAAAGCTTTTCCACCACATAATGATAATTAATACCGTCTGATAAAGCAATACTGAAGAATGGGATGATAATAATGAAAATTAAATAAGAGAGAACATATATATTATTATTGAGTTATGCAATACAATAGTGTAATTAGGTGAGCTAAATGGTCGTGGACGTACCCTGACAAAGCTTAAATTTGTTGTAGATCGGGTTGAAATTGACGACTCTCCCCTCCTGCATTCAGTTATAGACTGAAAAATCACGCAAGGAGAAGCGATCGGGTTGCTAGATGGGTGATGGATTGGGTAGGGAGACTGTCTAGGGCTACTTCTGTTCTTTTGGGATTTGGTAATTGTCGATTAAAAGGAAATAGTTGGTTAATATTATTATTGTTCGTAAGTAAATGGGGGTTGGGAAAAAGAACCAGAACCAGAATTACATCATGGGCTTTATTTGCATCATATTTCTATTTCTATCCATACATTTGATCCGATATACAATGCTTACAGACCAAAGCCCATCAGCGGCCCATTTGCAACTTCTCTTCCTATGCTTGACTGACAACATACTCTATAGTCTATACACCCGCCGGCTTCGTAGGGGTTATAACTTGTTCTCTTCTCCGAAAGGACGTCTGAAAGGCAATTGAAGCCATGGCCATAGCCGCCGTCATCTCTCTATCCATCACGCCCTCCCAAGCTCTCGGCTCTCTTCCCCACCTCAACACCCTCCGATCTCTGCCTTCTTCTTCTTCGTCCTCGTCTTATTCGACTCTTCGTTTTAGTTCTATCAGATCGAACGTTTCTTTGAGGAGCACCAACTTCCAAGTGCGTGCATCGTCAATGAGCATTGAAGCTCCCGGTAGAGTATCACCGGCTTCGTTTCTTGACAAAAGAGAGACCGGATTCCTTCACTTTGTTAAGTACCACGGCCTAGGCAACGACTTCATTCTGGTAATTTTTCTATTCCCATCCTCGAATGCGTATAGCATAATGAGAAAGTTTAAGCCTTCAATCAATCAAATTTAACACAGTGACATGATGCTATTGATGCGATATATAGGATGAAACGAAGTAGACTTGCATGTGGGAAAAAGTATGTGAAATTGAAAATGTTTGAGCCTTCACCCAGTTAAACTCAATGCGGTTGTTTACCTTAGATGAGTTTTTTTTTTTTTTCTTCAGCAAGTCTTCTCCTTGCCAAACACTGGACTCAACGACAAGATTTCAACTGATTGGTTAATTTTCCTTCGTTGAAAGTACAAACTTTCTTTCATAAAACTGTGTTGAGCTTTTGGGTGTGACTATTTCTGTTGTTCAAATGACGTGCTCATAAAATTCGAAGATTTCTGAGAGCAATTACTGTGCTTTCACTTGCATTAGTTGCTGATTCTTGCTTTTTATGTTAGGTTGATAATAGAGACTCAACAGAACCTAAGATCACTCCAGAGCAAGCTGTGAAGTTATGCGATCGCAACTTTGGCATTGGTGCTGATGGAGTGATATTTGCCATGCCTGGAACTGCCGGCACCAATTATACGATGAGGATCTTCAACTCTGATGGCACCGAGCCAGAGATGTGCGGTAATGGTGTTCGATGCCTGGCCAAATTCATTGCTGAGCTCGAAAATTTACAGGGGAAGCAAAGGTTTACATTTCATACAGGAGCCGGTCTAATTGTTCCTGAAATTGAAGACGATGGTAGGGTTAAGGTTGATATGGGGGAACCTATACTTAAAGCATTGGATGTGCCCACGAGATTATCTCCAAATAAAGATCAAGCTGTTGTTAAATCTGAACTGGTCGTAGACGGAGTTACCTGGAATGTGACTTGTGTTAGCATGGGAAACCCTCACTGTGTGACCTTTGGGATCAAAGAAGGACAGGTGCGCCTTTTGATACTCGATTGAAAACTATGTGATTGACCTTGAATTAGACTGTAAAGAATATTTCCTTTTGATTTATTTCGTGTTTTTATTGTGTAAGATTTGTAAAAAAAAATACAACCACAATGAGTGAACTGTTCTATTTTTAAGCTGCTGATTATGGTTTTATCATTAAGTATAAAGTGTAAAGCATACTAAACTTAAGGCACAGGTTCATGCGTTGCGACTTGTTAGTTTTTCAAGATTAGAATGAACTGAGGAGGACTATGGATGGTTAATAACTCAAACTAAGGGTGGTAGCGAATCTAACTATTTCAACCTAATTTTTTGCAGTCCAATAGAATTGATAATATTTTGTATCATTTCTTTTGTCAGTGCTCCACAGTGTCAGGCTTCTTCTTCATCCTTGTGACCATGCCACACATATATTGGATAAAGAGATTGATTGTTGTTAACATCTTGCCATTAGTTGTTTGTGTTACTGAAATTCCTTCAATCGCTATCTGCTTGCAACGAAGCAGAGCTTGCAGGTTGACAAACTAAATTTAGCTCAAATTGGTCCCAAGTTTGAGCATCATGATATGTTCCCAGCTCGAACCAACACAGGTTAGATATATCTTTGCATAGAGTTATTATTGTGATTGGAATCAGGAGCAAAACTAATTTTTTTTGTCAGCTTATCTTTCTAGACAATGGAAGTTAGTTTATTTTATCTGACTTACCATACACCAAGTAACCTGCAGTAGTTAGGTTGTTTGTATGCTGTCATAAGTAAACATTATAGCTACTATAATCATATTAAATTGACAGTTGGCTTTCAATTTTCAGAGTTTGTGCAAGTTTGCTCTCGTTCGCACCTAAAGATGCGTGTTTGGGAGCGAGGGGCAGGTTGGCAATTTATACAGTAAAAGTTTATTTTTTACCTTGTGGAATATCTTTACTTCGATATGTGCTGCTTACACGATTTTGCAAACGTGCAGTATTCCAATGTTAGTTCCATGTTATCTTGCAATAGACTAACTTCTTCTTTGTTTGGATTCACTCATTTATTCTTCAATATAGGAGCAACGTTGGCCTGTGGAACTGGAGCTTGTGCAACAGTTGTTGCGGCAGTCCTCGAAGGTCAAGCTAACCGAGTAAGTTCATGATGTGATGTGTAGAAATTGTTACAAAATAGCGACGTAAAACATTCAGATGAAACTGAGATATCCCAACTTCTGGTATTACAGAATTGCACGGTTGATCTCCCTGGAGGGCCACTGGAGATTGAGTGGAGGGAAGAAGACAACCATGTGTACATGACAGGCCCAGCTGAAGTAGTATTTTATGGATCAGTGCCCCTATGATTTGCCTAAGCTCAGTCATCTTTCGTTAGAGTGGCGTTAATTATTTGAACTGATCTAAAACCGTAGATCATTAGTATTTTGAAGCCTTATTTATGTCAAGTAAGTGATGTTACAATTACTTGCACAAGACTGAGAACCAACTGTTGCTGAGTTTTGAAATGATTAGTTAATGTTTGGATTGGTAAAAGAATGGTTTTCTTTCAATTTATTTCTTTAGTTATGTAATGCACTTATGCCTACATATAACATATGCAGCAGTTGCCCTTTATAACATTTAAAAAAGATTCCTGATTCAGTCATAAAAAAACATCAAAAAAAGCCGTAGATATCCATTTTCGCATGAACTCATCATTCCTTCCTAGAAAACTACAATGGGAGTTGGAATGATCAACAGGGAATTCAGCTAGCACAAGAAACGATGTTACGCTTCATTGATAGAGCAAAATACATTTAACAAATTCAACTCAAGGAAAATCGAGCTTAAGACATAAACATCGTTAAGGAAATCAAAGAGTTACAAAGTTTGTCCTCAAACACCAAATAAAATAACAGGAAACTCCCTAATACATAATAACTCTCTTAAGATATATCGAGATTCTACCATTCACACCCAAATTGTTCAGTAGCTGTAAAATAGTGATAGGAAGGTCAATGCAAAGCACCAATCATATAATAACAAATTAGTTTTTCCCACTACAAAAGGTTACCGAAAATGCACCCCCCCCCTCCCTCTTTCTGCCCCCATATTCCACCTGTTTTATCTAAGAACCACAGCAAGCTGATTTTTGAGCAGCTTGAGAAGCCCCTCCTCCCTGGTCTGGCTGGTTTATTTTTATTGTCTGAGGCTGCATAGACAATACAAGTGCTGTTTAGAACATAACATGTTAAACAAGGATGCTAACTCAGCAATATTTATCAATGAATTCTGACATTAATTCATGGACAACTCTAGTTTTGCTGAATGAATTACGTCTTGCCGAAAGGCAGACATGAAGGGAGGCTTGCAACAACTCTTACCTCAGCCTTGGAGTCAGTATCTGCAAGTCTCTGCTTAATATCCCGAGCTATTGAAAAGAAAACCTCCTCCACGTTTAGATTTGTCTTTGCACTCTGTAATACAAAGAATATTCCACATATAGAAAGATCCATTCGTTTGGAACAAGTCATCTCAACATCAGCAATAGCTTATACTTACAGTCTCGAAGAACTTAATGCCGTATTCATCAGCAAGAGCTTGGCCCCTGGAAGTAGGAACAGCCTGGAAAGTATCTCAGCAAACTTTATCTTGTGCATGCACAAACGCGCACACACACACACAGAGAGAGAGAGAGAGAGATAACTCACCCTTTTGCTTTCGTCCATGTCAGCCTTGTTACCCACCAGTATCTTGTTGACATTGTCAGAAGCATGTTGTTCAATGTTACGAATCCAATTCCTGATGTCTTTACATGAAAAGTCATGTAAAAACATTGCCAAGATTGATAATAATATAAAGAAGTCAAAATTCACCATTGGTAAATATGTCTCAATAATGAATAATCAACTTCAAAAGAAATAACGAAATCCAAAATTTTCAAAACTCAGTGCAGGTGGTAGGAAAACATAGATTCAATCACGAACGATGATAGCAATGAAAGAAGTAATTACTATTGAAGGATGACTCATCGGTAACATCATACACAAGCAAAATACCCATGGCTCCACGATAGTAAGCTGCAGGAAAAGAAAATAGTTATGCAACTGTTGGAAAACCAAATAAAATAGGGAAACAATACTGCAGAAACAGAAATGAGTAATAAACAAGACTAGAGAAAATGATTTCTTATGTTACTCCTTTATGCCAACCACATAATTTAAAGGATTATGCATTGTGGGTTGCCAGGGAAGAAAACTAAAACCAAAGGAATAAAGAAAACCACATGGGAAGTTCATTAAAGAAGAAGATGCCACGGGCAACAGTAAGCTATACAAACATTCTACTAAGCTCATTCACCAGGTCTTAATAGATAATTAGATACTCATACAAGCTTCTAAAGAAATTGAAAATGATTTTTTTCTTTTTCTTCTCTCTCTCTTTTTTTTTGGAAAAAAGAAGTCATATTTTTTCCAAAATTCATGCAATCTTATATCTATCAACAGATTATAAAATCATATTAATTACTTCCCAGGTCAAATGTCCATACAAAAAAATTGAACTCTTATTTTCATGTTAAGAGGGAGGAAGCAGGATAAGAAATTTTGGGAAACTTCAAAGTCATGGACGCAAGGAGAGAGAACATGGAATGAGTACAAAGTGTTGTTTATGTAATCAGTGACACAAGGAGAGAGAAGACTGTTTGAATGCAAGAAAACTATCAAAGTAGTAAAAGAAGAATGATGACACACCTTATGCCTTTTGGTCTAGCAGAATGGTAAATGCTAACGAGGAACTAGTTTTTAACATATTAGGATTAAGAAGGAGATCAAAACCTTTTCAAATGACGAACATTAAAATGTGAGCTTTGACAAGAATAGCCTTCACAGAGACATTGCACCAAACAGTATTACCTTACTTTCACTATCTCACTTTCCTTTTAAACCACATAGATGCTTAATGAATTCATTGAAGGACTCTTTAATTTCACATAACAAGATAGGACCACAACTAACCAGTGGTAATCGTTCGGAACCGTTCTTGACCAGCAGTATCCCAAATTTGCAACTTGATGCGTTTTCCATCAAGATCAATGGTCCTTATCTTAAAATCAATGCTGCCAACATTATGTTCACCCACAATGAGATCAGAAAACGCTCAAGCCAAAAAAGAGCAAATGTTGCCTAAAATACACCTACCCAATGGTTGTGATAAAACTAGTAGTGAAAGAACCGTCTGAGAAACGTAGAAGAAGGCAACTCTTACCAACACCTGCCCACTCACATACAAAACAAAATATAAATAAATAAATAAAAAGATGCATCAAATCCACCCAAAAAAAAAAAGTTAACCCACATGTCCAAGGCAATATAAGAAAGACCATGTGAATACAATTCAGTCATCTAAGATAAATTAACTCGTACAACAAAATTTGGTTAGATAAGATGTGGCAGGTCTAAGGAAGACAAGGGTCTTGAATATCTCTATCTTTTTTTATTTGGAATGCAAAGGAATTTTTATTGAGGGGCACCAAGAGAATGCAACACAGAAAGCAAAATACAAGTACAATGAATACCGAGAATACAATAAAAACAGAAAAGGTACTACACTACATCAAATCTTCAGAATTTCTAAAAACTTTATGCAATCCATTGATAACCAAAACCTGGTCATATAGAGCCAGTTATCAATGAATAGATCTATATCAATAAAGGTAAACAACTCCCGTACACAAGGCTTCCGCAGCGGGCATGGTTGGGGGCAAACAGGATATAAGCAGACCCCACATAATATGTGAAGAGGTTGTTTCCAAAAATTGAACTTGTGACCTCTATATTGTAAGCAACATATGACATTCCATCGACATGGGTTTATGTCATTGATCCTGCTCTTTTTTTTGAAGGAATCATTGACCCTCCCCTTGACCACCATAGTGATCAATTAATAAAGAATTATATGTATGTGAAATGTTTGACTGTTAGTGACAGTGTAGCATTAGACAAAATTGAGTGGAGAAAGAGACAACACACATATGAATCTTGTTATTTTGTTTAAGGATTCAAGATGCCATCCAAAAATATTTGGGTTAAAGCTTAGTTGCAATAGAGGCGACCAACATGGCATGATCACAAGGTATCATTTATTTTAATAAGGGATCCTATGATGTGCAATATGTGGACTCAAGCGATACACAACAAATGAAACTATTTAAGTCATATTTTCAAGAAAAAAATCAAGTCTTAGGATTGCAAATATCCTACTATAGTTGTTAAGAATCTTATAAAGACGACCAATTTCAATGTAATTTTTAGAATGGATAATATCTTGAAACATGTGATCCAAGGAGAGTGTTTTGTGGGACAATATGCAAGTGTAGGTCAAATAATATATATCAAATGTCAGCCACGACATAGGCATTCTAGTTCAAAAAATCACAAAATATATTTGTCGTAGGATAATGGCTATCAGGCGGCCAGCATCTTATTAGCTAGTTCAAATTATTTATTCACGCACAGTGCATTGGTATAAATTTATCAAGAGAAAACTGAATGTAGAAAATTTCCCACTGATTATAAATGAATAAAATAGATCCAAAGTCCATGGCATAGCAGGAATGAACTACGATCAATCAACGACTATCAGGTGTTGTCACTATGTACTTTTCTTCTTTGCGTTGCTCGCTCTAGGTGCCCCTTAATAAAATTTCTTTTGCATTAAAAAAAAAGTCTGACAAAAATACTCATCATAATCAGAGAAACACTGGATTTTGACCCAATTATGAAGATAAAACACCACGCAGCCCAGAGCCCCAGACCATTTAAAAAATACAAGTGGCACCTATTTATCCTTCAAACTTCAACAACATCCTGGAGCAGTTCAGATATAGTGCAATATGATAACATCAGTCTTGCAATCTCAATTCATTCTTCTCCAATACAAATATCAATAATAAAATCACAGAGGTCAACGTAAACATAAATAACAGGATCCAGAAATATCGAATACAATTGTACATAACGTACAAAAACTTGAGAATCAAATACTGCGGTTATTGCTGGAAATGCACATGCGTCAAATCCAGGAAATGGAGATCACACAAGCATTAGCAAATTAGAAATACGTGTAAGCATTATCTGCATGCACATCATCAATAAAAGCAATAACATTATCCAAGTAGCAGAGTCAATAATCAGGCAGAAAAGACAGGATCACGTTCTTCCTTAAGAGATCATGATACAATAGACGAAGAGATTGCACAGACGTAAAATCATACCGCTATCACCAATCAGGAGAAGCTTTATGAGGTAATCGTAATCAGCTCGAGCTCTTGGAGCAGCCATTGAAGAGCGAAAAAACCCTAGAGAAAATCCTCCCTCAATAAACGAACAAATGAATAGAAAACGAAGAAGATAGTAGAATGAAATCGGTAAAAAATGAAATACCAGATCAGGGAAGAGGACAGCAAGATCTACCAAAGGAAACGAGAGAGATCGTCTCTACAACGTCACCACTCACTCGTCGGCCGTTGAATAATTATGATATTCAACAGAGAGAGGGGGGGAGAGCGAAAGAGTGTGAAAGCAAAATAGATCCAGCAAATAACAAATAGGTTACGAGCTCACTTTAAGACCGTTGGATTATATATGTATAAATAAAGATCTGAGTCGATCGGACGCTCAGTATTTAACTCTTCGATGGGAGTTTGAAGAATTATAAAAGAAGAGGGCAGTGGAGGTTTCCCTTTTTGTTAAAAAATATGTATAAGCCAAGACAACAACACCACAATATTTGTCTATTCCAGTTGATTCATTCCTATTATTTGAGCTGGACCAACCTTATATATATATATATCTAATCTGTATGTAGATATATATATATATATATATATGACAAGTGCGTATGAATTGGTCAATGAATAAAGTGACCATTAATCTGACGCGCTTACGAAAATAAGCACTAGTTTGATGTATTAAACAAACCTGTATCATAAGTACCCATAAATCACATTATTTGGTTTTGCTTAATCGACGTGTATAAAAAAATTGTATGTAATCGTACGGTACCTTGAGCAGCTCAGCTCATGAGTCCCTCCATTTCACTTGCACAATACATTTACGAGGCTTTTGACCTATGAAGGTGACTCTAAAGAAATTAGTTGGATATGAAAGTTGAATCCAAAATTTTATTATTTTTGATAAAGTTGATCATTATTCGTATTATGTCCCAAGAAATGTAAAGTCATACCGGTTTTATCGGGGCTTGGTAAACCATCTCGAGCACTCATGAAGTTGGGATCACATGTATGGCCTAAAATGCATGGTGGGAAATAACAAACGAACATAATATGTTGGTATGTGGACATTCTCCAATTTTATCATAAGGTTTGATTATTCAAGGACGTTAAGTCTATTATCCAAACACTGACAAACTTATAAGATAATTTGTTTTTCCAAATATGAACTCTACCAAAGATAGCTTATGTGAAAGTTGAAAGCGAAATTATACTTTCATTTAAATATATATCAACATATATATTACCCTTTGATAGCATCATGGGATTATTTCAAAATAATTTCCAACAATGATGGCAATGCAAAGGTTTCGAATGTTACAAAATATAAATATATTTTCCTGAATTCTGAGTTTGAGATTATCGCAGCACTTTTGTTATAATTAGTGCATAAATTAAATAGTTTGTTGTGATTTATTAGTCCATTACATAAGCGCAGAGTGGAACGGTGAGAAATGGAGGCTGAGTTAATAACCGTGGGAAATAAATGAGCTGTGATTGTTTGATAGAGTCAGAGGCCAGGAGGATTGAAGAAATTAATGTCCGTGAAATTTACCAGACTCGGTCACTTTATTTTATTTCTAGAAAAATATGCTGCCTCACCACTCAAAAGCCAACCCAAAACGTGTAAAGAAACAGAAAAAGAAGACCTTTTTTTAAAAAAAAATATCAAACGATTTACGCCTATATGATGATTCATTTTTTGTTTTTAGGACAACACCATTTTTGTTTTTTATTTACAGCATAAATAATAATAATTTACTTTTCTTTTAGTTTATGACAAACAAAAAAACATATATTTTTGGGAGTGGCAAGTGAACGGAGAATTAAAAAACCAAAAGAAAAAAGGAGAAAAACAAAACTAGAGAAAGTGATTCCTTCTGTCCTAACTAAGCCCCACGAATGTTTGGAATTTCGTCTGTCCTAATTGAGCCCCATTCTAACCGCATTGAAAGTTCGTAAAACATATAGGAAGTTTTCTTTTGTTCCTTAATTTTTTTTTAAGAAAATAAATAAATAATTTAGAGTTGAAGGTGGTGTTTATAGAGCGTTGAGAGGGGTTAGGGAGAGTTGTAACCTTATTTGGGTGAGTGTGGAGGTGGATTGGGAGGTGTTTTTAATTCTTTCAAATTGTATGAACTTATAATTATACCCTCACTCGTTATTGTTTTACAATCTCTAACTTATATAAAAGAAATTGACAATGTTAGAGGCTCTCAAAATTTGACCCCCAAAAATCCCCCAAATCTATGTAGCATTAAAATAGTCATTGATTAAAAACACATATGTAGGACCCACTTCACATCCAACCCTCCATATTAAATGGGGGTATTTTGGAGGTCACTTTTTGGGGGTCTCAAACATTATCCAAAAGAAATTGAAGTATGATCAATATGTGTTCCCTGCCCTTGGTGGAGGAGCTGAGTATTTCAAAAAAAAATCATGAGTGGAGTATCAAATTGCTTGTAATTGTACCATTATTAGCCTAATGACACGCTCCCAACCCCAACCCCCCTACCATAAAAAGCATCTCAATCATCTTAGTAGTGAATTTTGTCCTTTAATTAATGTAAGTGTAGGGATCTACAAAACCTTATGATTCAACACATCCACTACTGAGAGAGAGAGCAATGCTTTTTTATCACTTTGAATGTAGATTGAATGGATCTTTATTCTGAGCGGTGGTATGTATGTTGGAGTAAGAAGTTACACATATTGGTTAAGATATATAGGAAAATGGCATCAAAGTAGTATATGGTATAATTGGTTTTCAAGATAGATTCGTTATGGCAATGTTGACTGGTATATATGAAGTATGTAAAGGAAGACAAATACAAAAATTCTGGACTTGTTGTTTTTAGATGCTTGGGTGTGTTTGGAAATGGTTTTGGTTTTTTGCTTTCAAAAGCTGATTTTAAGATTAGATTTTGAAAACAATTTTAAGAAATAATGATGAAAACAAAATTCATTTGATCGAGGATTTTGCACGGAGAAAGAGGAAAGATGAAAGAGAAAACAGGACATAATTTTACAAAACTTCAAATAACAGTTTTGGTTTTTTGGTTTTTGAAAACCAAAAACAGTTTTCAGTTTTACAAAATCATTTCTGAAAACTTCCACCCAAAAGAATTTTTAAAGCTAAAACAATTTTTGAAAACAGAAAACTGTTTTGAAAATCCTAACCAAACACACTCTAATTATTTTCTCACTGTTTCCTTGTTGCCATTCTTTCTTCAAGCCAATCCTGTACAGGGATGCTTGATGATTTTATACTTGGATCGTTTATCCCAGTTGAAAGATTTGTTTCTACACAATTGTCTTTAGTAAAAAAGTAATTTCTTTGGATAACAAACCAAATATTCTTATAGGGGAGATCATGAACGCATATTATGCAGTAAACATACAACCGAAGTACATCAACACTACTGTCGTGACCAAATTAATTATTTATTGGAAGTAATAAAGAAACTAAAAATAAATAATCCGAAAACTAGAAAGTGGTTGTGTATATCCATTAGTCAGTCACATGTGTCCGCTTTTTACCTCTAATTTTTTGCTCAGAAAAAATTAATTCAATCCCAAATATCATCAGTCCTCAGTCACCTGCGGCTGCGAAACCCATAAACCCTTAATCTGAGTTGTCTCCATCCTTCTTCCTAAAACCCTCGTCACATCTCTCCTTCCCTTTGGAACATATTAACAAACACATCATGAGCTCTTTCACCAGCGGCACCACCAACTTCGACAATCTCCTCCTCCAGACCTTGATGGGCCGTCTACAAATCCAACCACCACTACGACACAACAACCCTCTTCCTTCCCAATCCCTCGAAGACCTCCTCTTCCACGCTGCCAATCTCTCTGATTCCGACGATGATGGCAACGAAAACAAGACCCAGCTCGCCAAAGAAGAATCTAAGCTCGAGAAGGATATTATTCGCCTCATCCTCTCGGGAAACACTGATTCCTTGAAACCCAACTCGGGCCAGGCGGTGACAATAGGGGAGCACCATATTTGTGTTGCATTTCATGAGGAGAAAGGATCGGATTATCGGGTATGGGAGTGGCACGGCCATATAATGTTGTTTGATGAGGAGAATGGGTACACGCCTGAGTATATATATGGGAATTACTTTGAGAGATTGCAGGGGAAGACTCGCGGGCCCACGAAAGAGGAACTGGAGGAGGAGGACGAGGATGAGGAGGAAAAGGTGGATATAGTGGGGAACAAGGGTCTTAGGGAGTTGATCGATACAGGGGATTCATGTGGAGCTCGCATTCTTCACCGGAATATCAATGCGGGCTCGCCAAAGTATGTATCAAAATCCTTCTCTCGTGCGTGATATCTACACATCTGTGTTAAATTTCAACTACTAGATTCCATCAATATGTTATGTGCATATTACTTGGTCAATCAGTTTGGATGTTTGATTTCTTATTGCTGGTGTTCTATTGATCTTTATCTTGAAACCTTTCATTAAGGGGTTCATAGTATATTATGTTATAACCATAGTAGTGTTCCTTAGAGAACTATGCAGAATTGGTAACTTCCAAAACACTGTAAATATGAAGGTGTGGCAATGTTGTTGTGGTTTTCTTTATTGATAGCTGGAGACTAATGCTGGAAATGGTCTTAGTTAGTTTAGACACGTGCTAATAAAGGGATAGATACCTATTACAATTTTCTTTCTCCTCCCTTCCTCTTGATACCAAACAAACGTCAGCTCTTATTACTTTGAGTAATGATTGTTGCTGTATGAAGTTATATATCCTTTTGTGAAAGTTAGTTTAGAGTCACATGGACAAACATAATTTCTAGCAAGATAATGCCAACATGAGAAAATTGAATTACCTCCTTCTAGTGTAAGAGATGATATAACATAGAAACTTTTTGTTCAATGTTGGAGCTATTAGGTAGCTAATTCTGAGATAATCTTGAAACCATCCAATTTACTAGTTTCAGTAGGTTAGACACCTATATATGTAATCATACAGATAGTGAGCAAGGAGAACACAATGGGCAGTCTTGTGAGTTGAAAGACAGCTTTGGTGGTCGATTAAAGACCAAACACAGAAATAATGGCATTTTTTCGAAGATTTGGAGATTGTGTGAAGAAGTGTGCCAAGTAATAGTTTAAAGTGCTGAATACTATCAATAAGTGCCAGATGTTTAACTGAACCTAGTTCTTATACTCAATCACCCCCTATTGTTGACTGCTTGTTCCATCGGGTAACCAGCTTAAGTTAAATGGCTGGCTTGTTAATCTGATGGCGTTTTTGTGTACATGATTCTTACTTGCACCCACATTTGAAAGGTTTTGAAAGGTGTGAATGTATATGACTCGGTCTTGAGATAAGAGGGTTATGGCCTCTAGTTGGATATGTTATATGCACTATCTGTAAGATACCAGATCATAAAAATATCCCGCTTTTGTTAACAGTAACACCATGATGGGCAAATACCCTGTTAATAATCTCTCTAACACCCCCCTCCCCAAACACTCCCTTTTCCATCATTTCGATGGTCTTTATTATTGTACCTCATAATTGAATATGAAGTTTCCCCTGGATAATCATTTGGCCATGTAAATTTGCAGAGATCATATTCTTCTCCACCAAAAGAAAAAGTTGCAGAGAGCATAGACTAAGAAATGCATTGTCACGATTTACTTTATTTTTATGAAGCTACCAGCATATCCTCATGTTCATCACATTTATGTGATTCAATTCTTGAACAAATGGTAGAATGCAGTACCATGTTTGTTGTATCAAAAAATTATTTTGCACCATGCAATTTCTGTATTCATTGATTTCATTTTTAACTTCATATTGTGGTGCTCTGCTAAAATTCAGGTGGATGTTTCTCCAATCTCCCTTGTATAATTTTTAGTGTTAATAGTGTGATTTGAATTATGCTATCTAAACTCATATATGCATTTACATTTTTTCGTCTTCTGCTGATATGACTGACAGGTTTTAGCTGAGAGAATGACTTGTTTAAAGCAAGAAGTTTATGTGTTGAAGTGGAAGGCTGCTTTCAGGATCACTTAGTGTCTCATCCCAATTGCCCGCCGCAAATTGGGGTACTGTAGATCATTTGCGCAGTTACTGGCACTCATCTGGTGCCTGCTGTAGTTTCTCTATTTTGAGTGAAAATATATGTTGGACAGACTGACCGACCACAGTAGTTGGTTTTTTATTCTGAGACATTGTTTAGTTTGATAACTTTTTTGATTTAAAAAGCTTAAATTTGTGCATCAATTCAGACATGTAAACCCTTGTTGTGCCAGTGGAGTTGGTTGGTATATATTTTCATTTGTGTGTTGATAGTACATAATTGCTTGTGTGCTTTGATTTAGGTTGGGAACCCTCTCTCTATGGTCAAGAGTAGCTAGCCCCTTGATCCTATCTTTGACTGGAGTTTCATTGTTAGGAGCTCAACTTCATGAGTCTGTAGCTGAAAGTTGCAGCATTCTTTCTGTTTCGTGCATCCTCTTGGAATATAGTTAGAAAAATCAATCATTTGCCACTGAAGTAATTATTGTGGCGTGACACTTAATGAAATCAAAAAAAAAACCTCTGTAGGGTTGGTTCAATCTGGAGATGCATATGCAGGCGAAGGGAGCAAGTTTTGTCATTTGTGCTAATTGTGTGTTGTCAAGAGAAATTGAATTTCTAAACTCATTTCTGTAAAGCAAAATGGAATTTGGTTCCCAATAATGGAAACTTTAGTCATATCCCGGTTTTTATTAAAGACACTCCAATTTATGTTGACCATATTTAATTAAGTTGATCATCCCGTTGACGATGTGTCTTTAGTAAAAATCGGGATGTGACTAAAGTTTCAATGATACAACAATATGTATTTGTATAAATTTGGCCAAACCCAGAATATTATGAGAGCCACATCGGCCCACCCCATCTCACCCAAATATCTTGCCAACTCCGTGGCTGTTTCTATATATATCTAGGGTTTGCGTGTCATGGATGATTATCACTAAACGATTCTTTTGGCTTTTGGTTTTGGGTCTCCATCTCAGTACGATCTCAATTTCCAGCTCTCCCTGTTTCAGTCGAATTCCTTTTTTTTAACTCTTGTCGGGAAAAGGGTTGCCGCAGCTAAGGTTTTCGCGGTAATCGTATAGGGTTTCGAAGAGCATCGATATAATGCCTTCGGTACCCATTGAATTCTTATTGGTTCCTTATTCAACGCTGTTTAATGGTGGATTGTACTCTCATCGTTTGAAACATCTTGAAAAAAGTGATCGACGTGGTAATCTTTCTTAACATTAGGGTTTGATTAGCTTCTTTTATTGTTTTCCTTCATTGTTCTTCTAGGGTTCTCGGTTTCTTCTTGTTTCTTTTCGCCTTCGTCACGAGAGGAGAGGACTACTGAGAAATTTGGCCGGGGAATCACGTACAAGGTTACTGTTGTCTTCACATAATCGAAGGTATTGTCTTGTTTTACATCCGTTTATGATTTTGTTTATTTAACCCTTGTTATTTGTTAGAATTCTAGCTATGAATTCGTGGGATTGATTATTTAAGGGATTTGAATTACTTGTCTGTTTATGAAATCTACTTACTGTGGTTTGTCGCCTTGACATCGTTGAAGGTTATGTGTCTTATAGTTTTTGGTGGATTTGCAAGGAACTAAGATTCAGAATCATTTAGAAAAAAACAAAAACTTAACGTACAATGTTTTCCCTCTTTGGATTTAGTATTTATAATATAAAAATACTGCTCCCAGTTTCACGTTTTCTATCTGGCATGAAAATGGCTAGCTCTTATATGTGGAAATTAACACATTTCCACTTTATTGTGTGAATTATGCATGATAATTGCCATATAGCCTTATCACATCCGTGTGATAATGTTTACTGGATAATTTTTCGGTGTGCTTATTGTTAGTCTTTTGTTCCCTTTCTTTTGGTTACAGCAAGATGGAGACAGTCTCTGACTTCGACAGCCCACGTGGCAAGTCTCGTGGAAAGCAATGTTTCCGTGAAACTGCTGATGATTTGGTAAATCACTTTGAGAGCAATCTTGATGAGTTCTTGAATATCGAAGAACAGGCTGCATCTGCTTTTGAAGACGACAGCAACGCGGTGGAGGAATATGGTGAGCTTAGTACATATCAGACTGAAATTGGTCAGAAGGTTTTGGGCAAGAGTGCAACTTTCCCAGGTAATGGTAAGATGCTATCTTCTATCTCCTCTTCAAACGAAGAAGACGATGATCCTGAAGCAGCTTTACGGCAGTTGTTCTCAGAAGAACGGATGCAACGTTCAACATCACTGCCTGTAAGTTTTCTCTTGTATTTTTCACTGGCTTTGTGATGTGATCAAATTGTTGGTTTCATATTGTTTCTTGGTTAATTAGACTATTTTGTATTGCTTTATTGGATAGGATGCATCTCAAATAACATAATGATACTTTTTGTTAGAAAGGGTTTCTATGTACTTTTATTTTACAACGGATGTGTACGTGTTCGTTTACTGGTTGAGTTTCCTGTTCTTTGTGGAATCTGTCATTTTTCTTCATTGTATCAATTTTCTCATCTGCCTATTTTGATTGAGGTGTAAGTAATCTTTGAAAGCAGCAATTAGGTGGTAGATATTCATCCATATGTTATCAATTAGGTGATAGATATCCATCATATGTTTATGTCCTCGCTACTCCTATATCTGATGATGGAAACATAGTTGATAGTTGATTGCCTCTCTTATTTTGTTGTCTAATAGGTCAAGGTAGGTTTCCTTCTAGCTATAAATTGATAAGTTGCAAGCTAAATGCTTTCTCTCTCTGAGAGACTCACTTCCGTCAATATCTTTATTAATAGTTAGCTAATCATACTTGTGGGCAGATACACTCTTTCTGAGGTTTGGAAAAGATAGGTTGGCAATGATTTTTGTGAATTTCAATGTGGCAGAAAAAGTACATGTTTGTAGCAGCCATTTACTTGGGAAGGATTTATAAAGTATATATACATATATAATCCTACGTAATTTTAGTGATGAAAATGATTTTTGCCATTGTAGTAAATGCCAAGTTGTGATCATATTTTCCTTTTGCAGCTTGTGTCTGCCATGAAAGGAAGTCGGGAGAAACAGGGGCTACCACTCACGAAGCTCGCCGTGAATTGGGCCGCTGATGTGTATGATCCGCCCCCTACCTCTTTATCACACTGTATCAGTAGAGGCACAAAACAACGGAAGTGCAGGAAAGGCAAGAGTGATGACGAATATAACAAGAAGAAGAAAAATGGAAAGAAAGGGCAGAAAGGCAACTTCTCTCACGGTAAAGAGAAAAAGCAACAAGTGCGCATGGTGGCTAGAAATGACAAGTCCTATAGATCATTGGATTTGTGTCCTCCTGATGATTCTGATGGTTTTGGTATTGGTAGCCCCGACTATTGCGGGAGCAGCTTCCTCAAGAAATCAGTCTCCAATATGCATTATTCGGTAGCTGAGGCTTTATGAGCTTAAGCCTGATTTCAGGACATTATATCTGGCTTTGTGGATAAATAATTTTTGTGCCATGTGAGATTTGGTTAAAGTAATTGAACTTTGGATAGCTTGTCAAATATTTGTTGTTAAAAAGACCCCTTGAGTAGGAAAATATATTGTTTTTCAGTATGTAATGATTTTTCGATGTTCTACAATGTTTGGGACAAGCTGACATAGTTTATGGCAGTATTTAGATTGCTAGCACTTAGCAGACGATTCTTTTGACGCAGAATAGCTGAATGCTCAATCCGTGACTGGATTTGATGGTTGTGTCATGATGATTGCATGATTTGAGAACGAACTGGCTTATTTTTTTCTTGAACGGTCGAACAGCTTAGGATGGTAAATGTCTTTCAAGATATGCTGGCGTACCCTTTTTGAATTGCTCAATGCATTTTTGTAATACAAGACTGGTGCAGATGCCACAATTTGTAGTAAATGCCACTGGAAATAACCAATGAGTGGTGTGAAAAAAATTAGTCATCAGCCGCAAATTCCAATCAATAAATTTCTCATACTTTGTTTTTGAATCCGAGAATAAATTTCCTATGCTCAACCTTAGCACTACATTGTTTTCGAGTAAAAGCATTCAAAAGATCTCAAATGGATCATAATTAGAATCAGAAAATTAACATGGAGTCTGGATGAAGGCGGATCTGAATCAATACAGATGAGGTTCAGAGTTCTATTTGTTACAAAATAAATCATCAATAATCCCCGCCTGTTCAATGACCGAAATATATATCTCTGGCTAATAAATAAGGATGCAGTGTTTTAAGCACCTTCCAAACAATAACAATAATCACCCACACCACCCAACTGTCTTGTTTGTTCTGAACCCACTCTCTGAAGGCTCTGGCTCTAGTTGAGCTGGAGGCCTGGGCTCTCTTGGCTTGGCAGGGTCGACAAATATAACCCATCCATCCAAAAACTTAGCATTCATCCCTTCTCTAGCCTTCTCAGCCTCTTCTACTGTTGCATAAGAAACAAAACCAAACCCCTTTGATCTTCCAGACATTCGATCTTGTATCACTTTTGCTGCAAAATTATCAAGGCAGTAGTAGTCAGGAAGTGAGCAGTATAGGGAGTTTAGTATTAAGTTGGGTTGTGAAAACAACATAACGCATCTACCTTCAACAAGTTGGCCAAAAGGAGAAAATGCGTCTCTGAGCTTCTCATCCGTTGTTAATCTTGAAAGACCTGTTCATTTTAGCAAATGATAGCCAATCATAAGAAGCACTAATGATGCGTAATATAAATGGAAATATAGCTGATACTTGGTTACTCATCACCTACAATTATCAGCATTTTTTCTGTGAATACAAAGATTCTCACTAACAAAAATTAAGAACTGATACAAGGGTAGACATTTTCAAACAAGTCAGCATGTACAACAAGGCCAACTCTCCATACTCCATGAAAAGTAGATTTCTTGCAACTAGATAAATGGATAACAAATTAACAATAGCTATCACAATGAATCTGGCAGAGGAATCCAAGTAAACCTACATCAACAATGGCTTGAACACAAGCCTTGACCCCGCCAGCTACAGCCATCAAAGTTTGTCATTTAGTTATTTATATTCCCTAAAGAATCCACATATATAAGTGACTGATAAACCTAACTATCTGTCTATCTCCATGATTCTCAACTTAACCAAGAAGAACGTGTCCTATAGAAGCTTTAGTTTGTGGATCGAGTGAGCCACCATACTACCATAGGAACGCTTCATGGAACTCTAGTGAGTGAACAACATACACTTTCTACGGGATTACAATGATAAGAAATATTAACCTAAAACCCATCTACTATGGTGACTCCACTACCTTCATTCATAAAATATCCACAAAGACAACTCTCATTTTCAGCAGTCTTCCACGGGAATGGGCATCAGACAAACTCATTTTTTCCAACTTAGAAAAGCTAGTAGATCTACTTAGATTTTAAATTTTTTACGGATCAGACGGACGCCTCCCGACAAAGAATAAACAAGGAAATCAGGAAGTCAGCGTCCTTCTGAGCTACACAAACAGGTAACCACAAATCAGTAATAATTCAAATAAAGCTGGGAAGCAACATATAAGTGGGTTCATACAAGCTTAATAAATAAATTTAAGGAAGAAACAAGAGATAACAAGAATCCATAACATTTGTTTTGCAGGAATGCTTGTCCAATTAAATTCAAATGAAAGGAGTATCTAGCCTCACACCCATGGGTTTGTCCGAGCATTTCCATAGCAGCCCAATCTCCTTTAACAGCAACACTAGTGAGAGAAATTCCATTGTTTGTAATTATAGATCTTTATGTAATAAAAGTTAGATACACTTAGTTTACATCAAAATTAGCAACCCTGTAAGCTTCTCCTACATGCATAACTAGGAAATGGGTCGCATGAAACTATCAATGATAACAAGATCATTCTGGATTTCGGTGCAGCAACAATCTCCCAAACTTTTTTTCATCGCCGACAATCTCAAATCACCCCACTTTTCTTGAAATGCACCAATAGAAAAAGTGTCAGTCGATTGTATTAACGTGTTAGAAATACCTACAGCGCAAGGAGAAACAAATCGTGGTAGTGAAAAAAATCATTCATCTCACTGCACCCGAACATATATCATATACACAAAAAAGAATAGCAAAACATGCAAACCCTGTTACAAATTTCTCTGAGGGAGAAAGCACAAGGCTCCCCTTGCTGAACCCCAACTTTCAGGAGAGAATGAAAATCGGAAGCTTAGATTGTTAAATTTTGCTAGCGTGTTCTCCATTGCTTTCGAAAAGGAATCATGAAAACGACTCTACATGAGAAAAATTCAAACTTGGGAGATTTGATTCGTACCACTGACAAAGAGTTTGGGAGAGGTTAGTGTGGAACTGAATCGGATGGAGCCGAATTGTAGAATGGAGGAAGTCGCAGAGGTTGATGCGCCAAGCACGCGTCTGAAACTGGAAGCAAATGCCATGGAAGTAGGACGGAAGAATCGGGGCTCGGGGTTTTGGGCGACGATAATAGCGATAAAACCCTAGTTCTTCTATGCTGCCTTGGTGGGCCTGCCCCGCCCATACGGCTAATTTTGAGGGCCGGGCTAGGTCTGCCCGCGAAGAACAAACATCATACTCAGCCCACCAAAGACCCTAAGGCCGGGTATATTTTTGTATTAAAGGAATTTGTAAATTGGAATAATTGAACGAATTTCATATTTATAACAAATGTGGCTATTACACCTTTTGGCAAAAACAAATTGAGAATATTCTTTTCTCTCGAGAAGATAGGCCAGGCCCAGGCCTGCTTCAAATAGTCTGGATAGTCATACTAGAGCCACATCAGTGTCCTCTGACCTATCACCAACTCTTTTTCTTTTCTTTTTTCTTTGTAATTCAAATCATCTATTTGATTAATATTATTTTTGTTTTGGTCCAAAAAATTTATTTATAGAGGTTGCGTTGCATCAACGCAGAAGGGAATCTCAGTGGACCCAAATTTTAATGCGTTTCGATATTCAAAACCTGAGGCGATTTGCCACTCTTTTAGAGGCTGCGGTCGGTTTGGTTCCCCCGAATTCGGCTTGAAAATTTGAAATATATTCGGATAAAATTTAATTTAATTTCACCAAATAAAGTTTGTTTACTACTGTAATAAAGAAACGAAAAAATTATATTTTTATTTTGCGATAACTTATTATTATTATTATTATTATTGCATCAGAAAAAAGAAAACAATTTTTTTGCTTATATGTAAAGGTTGAAACAAATATTAGGGTAACACTAATAAAATGAATTAATGATATTATCTTAATTAAGTTGGGATTCGCTAAGCCGGGGGGATGGGAGCTTGGCTGGCTTGTCGTGTGTTTGAATAAAGACTGCTCACACCACCCCCTTGACGCTGACGACAGTACATTCCCACTTTTGTCCTAAAAATGGCGTGTCATTTTTCAGATCATGACACGTGTTCAGAGACTCTTATCAACCGTAGGATATCGTCTTTCTGTATTCCATTTCCACCGATTAAAAGGGGGCTTCTTCATCTCCGCTCAGCCCTTGTTGATCGGAGAGAAGACTCGTTGCTGTTTCTTCTCCTTTTGTTGATCGCGTTCTTTGTAACTGTCTCCTAGCAGCCGAACCTAATGGTAAGCTGCTTTTGGACTCCTTTTCTGCCTTTACATTTGAATTATTTTCGGTTTTCTTACTGGGAAGAACTTTACGATTCTTATTGTCTTTGTCGTGATTTATTAGCAACTAAACAGATCTTTTCTATGAGTATTTTTTCTTTATGATCTCTTGTTTTTCATTCGATGTTTGATCTGTAGTCGATCTGATTGTTATGGGCTGAATATAAGAATTGTTCTTCTTAATTAATTAATTTTTTTTTTTTTTTGCATCTAGTGTGGATTTTCTTCGTGTAATCCTTATAAGAGTTTGTTAGCCATCAGATCTGCAGTGATATATATTTGATGATTGGATCCACCTATCGAGATTGATTTTCGAGCTTTGGTATTATTTCATCTTACTGAGATATGGTCTTTTTTTTTGCTAACCTTGTGGTCATGAAGAGTAGGATTTTAGTTTTTAAGTGGTGTCGAACGAGACTATATTTTGTTTGATTGGTACCTGTTCCTGGATCAATTTGATGGATTGTTTTAGCAGCTATCGCTCTTTGTACAAACTGTGGTGTTAGAAACCTGTTTGGCTTCTTTGGAAATGTAAAAAAGAAGAAAAGATTGTGTTTTTTATTTTGCTGTCGAACTTTCCTTGGAATGGATAGTAGTACAAAACATAAAGTATTAAATTTTGTTGTTATTATTAGCTGGTGTTAGTCCTATATGTTTGAGTTCATCAGAGAATGATGATTAGTATCAAGTGGACAGAAAGTTGGCTATTGAAAAAAAAAATTGGGGCTCAAAATTTTTATTAGTTATATCAATTTGGTAATGGAGTTGTGATTTACAGGCCAATGCAGCGTCTGGTATGGCAGTCCATGATGACTGCAAGTTGAAATTTTTGGAGCTCAAGGCGAAAAGAACATATCGGTTTATCGTATACAAGATCGAGGAGAAGCAAAAGCAGGTTGTTGTGGAGAAGCTTGGGGAGCCTGCCCAAGGCTACGAGGATTTCACTGCAAGCCTTCCTGCTGATGAGTGTCGTTATGCTGTCTATGACTTTGATTTTTTGACTGAAGAGAATGTCCCAAAAAGCAGGATTTTCTTCATTGCATGGTAATGTTAATTTTCAAACTTGTTGGTTAACCATTAATTTCATTATTTCTAATCATTGCACTAATCACTCAAATCTTATGTGTGAAGGTCACCTGACACCTCAAGGGTCAGAAGCAAGATGATTTATGCAAGTTCCAAGGATAGATTTAGGAGAGAGCTTGATGGAATTCAGATAGAGTTGCAAGCCACTGATCCAAGTGAGATGGGTCTTGATGTCTTTAAAAGCCGTGCCAACTAAACATGAAGGATAGTTCTTCAGGCAGGAACTTCTTTTATATGGTCTACTTGGGTGAAATGTTTATAGTTTTTTGGATGATAAGCTTGGCTGATTTCTATGGTACTGATATCCAAGTCTTACTGTAATTTTTTACTTCATCTTGAACATGCATCAGTTGTCTCTGGAATCTTGTTGTGATTGTGATTTGTAAAACCCTCTCTCTCTCTCTGGTTGTTCTCTTAAGCCTTATTTCTGAGAGGGTAATATGTATCGGTCTGTGAAGGTGTTGCATTAGATGCCACTTTTTCTATAAATTTCAAATATTTGGTCAGTTTACCTTGGAATGTTGGAAATACTTTCCATTGAAGTAGGAATATTGAGAGGGCTTTATTTTTTGGGGTGATTTGCTTGTTTTATTGTCTTTACTTTGTATTGCACGGAGAGTATCATCATTGAATCTACTTGTCTTATGTCTCGAATTCTCTAGGTAGAACTTTGTCAACAAGATCAAAGTGTGATTGATTTTGGATTATTATTAACACTCTTCAGGTGTTGAACAAAGGGTTATCAACTATCAAGGATTGATATGGTGATATGTGAGACTAGTTATAGATTATTTATTGTGTTACTGTTTAGCAGTGCATCGGTGATGGTGAATCTTATTTCTTGTATGTTGCATGTTTCTTTCAGTTTTGGTGAATCTTGTGTTTTCTGTTCAAGTTGTAAGGGTTCAGCCTGTCCTAAAACAGGATAATTCAATGAGAGCCATTGAATCACGTGCTTTGCTTTCTTGCGGTCGTAGTTGATAAAACTTGGTGTTAATGCTTTCAATTATCTAGTAAATCTTCTGAAGAATCCTTGCAGTTTTTTTCTCCAGTGTGTGTGAACAACTGAACATGTACATCTAGCTGAATCCACATTATCAATGTAACTAGACTAGATTAGTTATTACAATTCAACATAGGGATATGATAGTTTGTTGATCCGCAACAACAGCAAGCCAGACCAACTAGAGATATAAAAATATGCATGTACTAATTATTTTCATTTCTCGTTGCTATGCTTCTATATGGGCTTTCAGCAGTGACAACCGAATACAAATGGACCTTAACACTTTTTAAGCCCAAATATGTGCTGGGCTGGGCTGGGCAAATACTCAAAGAACCTCTGTAATAGTAGGTAAGCTCACGCTTGGAAGCAAAACATGTTTATCTTACCTGCCATTCAATGGCCCATTGAGTATGACACCGAACTTAACTATCTATTTGATTTCAACTCTGCAACTGCATACAAATAGAAATAACTCGGAAGCGACTCACCGGGTGATTGCGTTTGGAAAATGGCCTTTACCTTGAAAGCTGTGAAGGTTCCGGCGAACTCGATTTCTCTGGAGGAAGCCAGGGTCCGGATGTTTGATTTCTTCAGATCGTCCTGCAGATCCATTCCTAGTGTAATGGAAATCTACAACCTTCAAGACGTCGTTACCCCCTCCCAGCTCCGCTCTACTATCGCCTCCGAGATCCGCAAGAACTCTACTGTAACCAATCCCAAGGTATTTCCTTTCCTCCCCCTCTCTCTTGGATCCTTTCTCTTAGATGTGAAGTTGATTGTTACTCAATTGCGGGCGAAAGAGAATGAATTGAATTGAGAGTTAATGCACGAATTAATGTTAAATTAGAGTAGACTGGCTCGTATTCGGCTTAAGATTTTCTAAAGTTAGGAAATTGATGCTGCTAGAGTTGAGTATGTTTGCCTCTCTCTGTGTGTTTCTCTCTTCTTTCCTTTTTCCTTCTGTGTTTTGCAAAACAAATGTACTGCTCCGAAAGTCAGGAAATTTACATACAGTTTATCAGTCCTATGACAGATGGTCATCTTCCCGACTTCCCGTAGTATGTTCCAGTTTTGGGTTTCAAGCCACAGGGTCTTCTGGTAAATATATGTTGGTTGTTCATTTGTTCTGGAGATTTAGAATTGAATAAAGTAGTATTTGGTGGTGGGTAGTGATGGAAGCATATAGGGCTAGTAGTGAACGATGGATGATTCAGCATATGAAAATGCTGTATTTTACACTCCAACTTAGAGAATTTGATGAAAAAGGAGAATTGTTACCACTTACCAGTTTATGTATTATGTGTAGTAGGAATAGAGTAGTGTTTTTGTGGTTTGTTTGGAAGGCAAGAAGTGGAAGGGTTCTTGAAGTGGGTTGAGACACTGTTAAGAGTTACTGAGCAAATATGATTGAATACTCCATATTTTTTGGTTTAGTATGAACGTCAATGTAAATCGATAAATGTGCTAAACAATGTCTTAGAACCTCGTTCTGTTGGTTTGTTATGGGTGGTACTGGCACCTACTTGGTGCCTTGCCTCTTATCAATAACTATTCCTCACCGTTCAATTAAAAGAGATTTAGCAATGGATTGTGCAACGTGGAGCTATGAGAGAGTTTTTCTTAAATGACTAATGTCTAATGATCCGTTTGGGTGCAAATGAGTGCATTTTCTGAATAGTGGCATCGTAAACTATTGTTTATATGTGAGCAAGTTGGGGTGGTATGAATGGCATAGGTAGAAGTATGTTCACTTGCCGGATGAATTCTATTTCATTTTATGTTATTAAAGGACCCGAAAGAAATCTTCTAGCTTCTTAGACGCTTGCAAATGACTGTTTAACATCAGTTGAGTGGGTAGTTGTGGCACCAAAATAAATTACTAATCTTTAGTGACTTAAATTTAGTGTTATTTGGAGTTAAAGAGAGCCTCTTTTTATATTGCAATTTCTGAAGAAAATATGAAAAGATGGAGCTACTATTTAAAATTTTGCCCTTCTGCCTGATTCTGCAGGTGATTGATTTGCTGCTTTTTAAGGGAATGGAAGAACTGAACAACATTACGGAGCATGCAAAACAAAGGCATCACATAATTGGGCAGTATGTACTTTGGTCGGCAAGGTCTTGTGCAGGATTTGGATACCAAAGATGAGGGATTGTCTGGATTTCTCAAGAAATTCTATGAGAGCAACTACTTTTGAGGTTAGTTGTTATGGACATCCCTTTCAAGCTGTTGGCTATGGGTTTGGAGTTTGGACCTTGCAAATAAGAATAAGCTGGAAACTGATCCATATTTTACTGCTGAAAAACCTCCTTTCACCAATTTTTTACCATCGTCATGAGATTGGATTTGTTCTCACAAATAAAGTAATGAATGAGCTAAGTCTTAAAGTTGGGTTTAAAACTGCTGTATCTTTTCATTGCTTTGAGAGTGCATGTAAATGGATGATGCCATTGAAGAGGTACATCTTTAGAAGAGAACAGTCCCAGAAACTGCATGATGGTCGCAATTTCTGCCTGGATAGCAGTTGAGTTGTTTTCCATTTTTCTGAATTCTGGCCATAATATTTTTATCTTGACACCGATATGCGTAGTTTTATTCTGCAAGGAAAACCAAAGAGAGTACATATTAAATATTTGCTTTGGGTAGATGAGGTATTCTGGACTGTATACGGTACTAGTTTTAAGAAGATTTCCTGCACTTTGAGCTTAGGCCAGGCCTGTAGTGTGAGGTTGTGTCTCGTTTACGTCCCAATCAATGATCAATGAGGAGTATATAAATTTTAAAACACGAGAGGTGATGGGTAAAATACAATAATTTAATTTTTGGTTATGACACTGGGATATAAATTTAAAAGACTCTTTCAATGACACGCTAAATAAATTTGGCAATTGAGATTTCGTGTGCATGTTCTTAATGGGTCTGCTCAAACTGCATAATGAAGTCATGTAATTTTTCATAATACCTAAACATCACGAACGGTGGCTCTTTATAGTCCTAGATTTCTTAGTCAACTTTTGCTAATAATGGTAACTAGAAATGCTAATAAAGTCATAAACCATAAACAAACAAGCCGAAAAGTAAGGCTACCCTTATTGAAAGCAATAAAATATGGTCAAGAGCTAATAAATGGGAATTGGTATCATTTAGTGTCCTTGATTCAAGGGAAAGTCTTAATGCTACCAATATTTTTGTTTGGAATGTCTCTCACGTAATCTTCCAGGATGCAGGAAATCTGCATGCCTTCCATATCAGTCTAAGCATTCTTCAGTCTCCTTCCTTGATCGTCTTGGCTTTTGACTTTCGGCAAACCCCATTAACTTAAAAAAAACATAGAAGTATTTTCTTTTAAGCGACAATTACCAAAACAACAGAAGTAGCCCTAGTGTATTCTACCCGGCCATCACCCATCTGACAAAACGATCGCTTTCTCAATTTCTAGCTCCTCCTTCTCGTCCACGACAATTTAGCTCAGGTAATCGCAAATTAGTTACACCATTTTGAATATGTTTTTTTTTTTCTCTTATGTAATTTTCATCCAATTGATATTGTCATCATCTAATTATTCATTATTGCTTTATCAGATGGTATTAATTATCATTCTATGGTGGAAAAGCTTTATTCTTGCGATGAATTAGTTGCTTTTTCTTCAACTACTCTTCATTAGTTCACTCTATAGTAAAAGGGTTATAGATTGGATTTGACAATTCGATTTTGTATAATGAATTGTTGCTACTGATATCAGATAACCTATCGTCATAATATCTAATCAAAAGCTTTTTTTGTTGAAAAAGAAGAAGCAATCCAAATAAGGCTACGTGAATCTGCAAAGACAAGTTAGGATGAGTTTAATTGTAACTGGAACTAACTACTTTTTCCTAATATGAAGCTATCCTGATGCGGAATCCCACATCGGGTAAGAATAGGTTCAAACCGCAGTATATAGTAAGGAGCAATCCTTACTCTAGTAGCCAAGGTTTTCAGGGGGATTTGCCCTCTGGGCCTTGGTTACAGCCGGCCCATGCTTGCGTGTGGGTGTCGGTTGGGCTTTGGCTGCTGTTGTTTGGCTGGGCTGGTTTGCCAGTTCCCTCTGGTGTGGGCCTGCTCAGACCTTGTGGATTGCCACCCTTCGCTTGGGCTCGTGGCGTGCGTGTGCCGTGCTGCATCAGTTGGTATCGGAGCCTAGGTTCGTCCCGTGGACTCGGGAGGCCCCCATCCGTGGACTCGGGTGGGTTGTTGGCAGTACGGTCGCACGTGGACGCGCGAGTTCTAAGTGGGGGAGTATGATGCGGAATCCCACATCGGGTAAGAATAGGTTCAAACCGCAGTATATAGTAAGGAGCAATCCTTACTCTAGTAGCCAAGGTTTTCAGGGGGATTTGCCCTCTGGGCCTTGGTTACAGCCGGCCCATGCTTGCGTGTGGGTGTCGGTTGGGCTTTGGCTGCTGTTGTTTGGCTGGGCTGGTTTGCCAGTTCCCTCTGGTGTGGGCCTGCTCAGACCTTGTGGATTGCCACCCTTCACTTGGGCTCGTGGCGTGCGTGTGCCGTGCTGCATCATATCCTCTCCATTGTTCCAATATTATTTTTATTTTTAGGTACTTTTAATCCCAAACCCCTTGGTGATTCACTGATTTTGGTTATAGAAAAGCATCCTATTGAAGATGGATATGAGATGCTGGTCCGATCTACCGTATGACATCCTGGTCCTAATAGGAAAGAAACTGACCATTGTTGATCATCTTTCTTTTTGTGCTGTTTGCAAGGACTGGCGTTCGGTGTCAAAAATTTGCTGCCCAGTGCAATTTACAACCGAATCGCTTTGGCTCATGTTCTTAAGAAACCCAAGAAGAAGATCCGCTCAATGGGAGATTGGGGACCCTTCCAGTGGGTGCATTTATACAATTGACGCCCCATTATTATCTGCTAGGACTACTCGGTGTTTGCTTTCTAAGCATGGCTGGCTCCTACTAATTTCTACAAAGCCTTCACCGTCACTGTTTTTCTTCAATCCATTATCACAAGCACGGATTGACCTCCCTTGGTGTGATGCATTCTCTGGTTTGAATTGGGATAGACCAAAAGACCCATCTTTGCCAGTGTTTGCCATATCGTCACCTCCGACATCTCATGATTGTGTTGTATGGTCTGTTAGGATGTTGGGAAGAGTAGGTAGATACGAGTGCTGTATGATTGGGAGGGGTGAAAACAACTGGAAAACGAAAAGACGTGTAAACGAAAGGATAACTGGTCCCATTCTCCATGCCTTGTTCTATGAAGGTTTTTTTTTACTGGAACACTAGGGAGTCTGAGATTCCCTTCCCACACGGTCCAGAAGTCATGAGAGACAAGTTATTGCCAAAGAAGTTACTTAGGAAGGCATTCAAATGTATTTCATCTTCTGAAAAGTGTGAAAAAATCATTACCATATCCCCAACAAAGGAAGGAAGTGGAAAACTACTGAGAGAAGAATACCAGTTCTGGGTGGATACCCTGCCAGTTGGTGCATGCTGTGCATCAGTAGATGGTGATAAACTTGTTGGTTGGCATTTTTGGGACAAGAGGAGTTGCCCTCGCACCTGTGGTAATCCTCGTGGAAATAATTCATTTTGGATTGAACCCATATGGAGTCGACCTTCAGCAGATCTGAAATGGTCTACCACTGAATTTTAATCTTATGTTGTTGGAGACTGTAGTATTGATTAGCTTCTAATTTATTTTTATTTTATTTGTGTTACAAGAACCGAAGAACGCTTATAAATATTGATCAAAGTAGAGCCTTTATTTATTGTTAATGGAATATGATTGAAATATGAATCCTAAGGCTAGTTGGAATTTTGTTGTCTTTAAATTCCTTGGAAATGTAAATGTTTGTCGACCATATGATGGATCCAGTGCATTTTGACATTATTTGCTTCTACTCTGAGTCTTGTGATGGAGCAATAGCTCTTCAGCAATCCTTGTTTGAATATTGATGAAGGAAGGATATGAAATTGACAATGAAACAACTTATTACCTTGTGAGATTTTTCTCTTTCGTTGATTGATGAAAACTAATTTTCTTCATATATATAGCCAATATTTGAGCATCATCGTTGAACCTTAACAACTTCCCTGTATTGTAAATGTAAATAAATAGTACCCTTAATGCACCCACTAGGGCTTCATTCATTAACAATTGCTGGGCCATCCTTGGGAAAAGGCTGGCTAATTAGGGAAATAAAGGCTGGCTAATTAGGGAAATAACTCAAGGCACGAGGCCTCGCTAACACAACCCCTACGAACACGACGCTAGCACACACTCAACGAGAGAAATTACGAAACAACGGACACACACCCACGACGAGAAACAACGAAATAAGGAACGCTCTATCTTCAGGTCTCGTCTTCGTCTTTGTCAGTGGAGCACACCTCGAAATTAACGGGCTCCACCTGGAATTCACTGCTTAAAACATTTTGAAAAAAAAAAGAAAAAAGAGTTAAACAATTTGCAATGCACAAATTCTTAAAACAAAAAAGGCTAATTAAATGAAACCAAACCACCTCCATGTTAAGTTGTTGTCACTATCAACCATGTCATGAAGCTTCCCATCATATAGATGCTGAGTAAGTCCACCTCTCATCATGGCCTTGATCTCTATGTTCTGTTGCCTCAGCACCGCATTTGTTGCCTGACCTCTTGTTCGCAGGTCTGGATTTTGGAGGAAATGGTAGAGTCTCCTGATCCTGTTCTCCACCTGACTATAGTTGGAAAAATTCCCAGTCTCTAGTGTAAATGTTACAGTCAGCTTAAACCGACAATTGATTTCATCAGTGACACCAGCCATCACACACAATTTTGACTTGAAAATTTTCGACTGCTGTAGTGAGCCATCTCAACACAATTTATAGAGGGTTTGAGACGGGAGGGATATGTGATGAAAGCAAACTTAACTGACCTCGTCGTTATGATAATAATGAAGCTGAATACTACGTGTAGCTTCAAATGGGTAGGTGATGAAATCAAATTGACCTTTGAAAGCCGTTGGAGAGCCAAAAAGAGAAGTGGGCAGAGTAGTCGAGGAAGGAAGGGAGCTGGTTGAAATCGACGAGTTGGGATTTAGACCTCATCCTTATGATAATAATGAAGCTGAATACTACGTGTAGCTTGAAATGGGTAGGTGATGAAATCAAATTGACCTTTGAAAGCCATTGGAGAGCCAAAAAGAGAAGTGGGCAGAGTAGTCGAGGAAGGAAGGGAGCTGGTTGAAATGGACGAGTTTGGATTTTGACCTCGTCCTTATGATAATAATGAAGCTGAATACTACGTGTAACTTGAAATGGGTAGGTGATGCAATCAAATTGACCTTTTAAAGCCATTGGAGAGCCAAAAAAAGGAGGAGTGGACAGAGTAGTCGAGGAAGGAAGGGAGATGGTTGAAATGGATCGACGAGTTGGGATGTTGAGCTCGTCCTTGTGATAATAATGAAGGTGAATACTGCGTGTAACTTGAAATGGGTTGGTGATGAAATCAAATTGACGTTTGAAAGCCATTGGAGAGCCAAAAAGAGAAGTGGACAGAGTAGTCGAGGAAGGAAGCGAGCTGGTTGAAGTCGACGAGTTGGGATTTTGAAATAGATCGATATTGGAGCTTTAAAAACTAGTGTTTGTTCTTTGTTGTTGTCGTTGTTATCTGACTATAAAGAAGGGAATCTTATTTAACAGTGTTTGTTTTGTTGCCGATATGGAATGAATGATGCGTAAAACCCAGCCCTCCCTCTATTAATCAAATCCATGGAAAAAGTAGGGTTAGTTGATTTTCTTTTTCTTTTTAAATATATATACTAATTAAATAGGGAGTAGTTAATTAGTAAGAAAAAGTGTAAGGATCAAGTCAACCACAGTTAAGTTAATTTTAATAAGACCAATAAAAAAAGATGTTACCCTCATCAACTACTCCCCATGGCATAGATACAAGTAGAAGATGTGGTGTCGCACACTTGGCAATAACCACAAACACGAGAGAGAAATAACTAAAAGTAAATACACACACTTGACTTGTCTTGGGTAGTCGGGTGAGTTTAATCACACACTTTATCTTCCATCGGGCTACGTGTAATGGACGATGCTAGGGAAAAGAGAGTACATTTATCGAGATTGAAATCGACTTATGTTGAAAAGGAAAGGGAAATGCAGTAGAACCCAACACAACACAACACAACACTGGTCTTCAAGTTTCAACACAACACAACACTTATCCAAGACATGCATGTCTTTTTCAAGCCTGGCCAACCTCGACATTCACTAGGAATTCACTAAATAATACGTAAAACACATTGAAAGGATTAAAAAAGATTTAGATGTACAAATTTATGCAAAACTATAAATATACTGTATTAAAAATCCAGGAATATCTTAATCCTCATACTGGCTCTGGGTTGCACACTTGCATATGAATCATAAAATACATACTACAAATTTTACATATATATATATATATATGCACTCGATCTGCATGGCATGGGTTTGGAAAGGAGACGTGGTCCAATATTTAACAGGCACAGGCACAGCATAAATCCCAATGAAAAATATAATTCATGCATGCTTTCAAATTAGACCAAGAGATGCATCATAATTTCAAAGCCAACAAATCTAGACTCGATGCGTTTATCCATTTACGAGAACCTTCAAATTAAATACTGAATCAAAATTTCTTAAAATATGCCACCTAACACTTTCTCATTAACTAGGTCTAGTGCTGACGAGAATATAGAGTATCAAATTCCAAGATACAGAAGTAGTCCAGCTGGAGATGGAGACTGGAGAGAGAAACTGAGCACCATATTGAAACGGTCAGAGCTAGCTTGAAAACAACTACATTGAGTTTTGAGGTTTTGAAGGATAAATCGACTCCATCGTCGGGATTGGGGACTCCATCGAGATTGGAGTTTCGACAAAGTTGGTTAATTGATAAATGATTCTTTTTTTTCTTTTGGTAAGCAAGCTTGATAATGACTCATTGCTTGCAGTTGAGTTGTAATGCATGCAGTGGAAGGATTTTAAGACACAAAATCGACTCCATCGTCGGGATTGGGGACTCCATCGAGATTGGAGTTTCGACAAAGCTGGTTGATAATGACTCATTGCTTGCAGTTGTGTTGTAACGCATGCAATGGAAAGTATTTTTAAGTGTATAAATATATGTATCGGTTGGACATTTGGAGACAAAGGAGTAATGGCGAACTTCACTGTAACTTTTAAGGTTGAGGTGATCAAAACACTTGATTATCAGCGTATGCCAGAAGACATCCACACGCTCCGTGGGGTTTTAGCCAGAGCTGTAGACAGAATTGTGGGAAGCGCGAATCAGGCCCGTTACGATGACGAGGCTTTCGAGCTTATCACATATGAAGATCATATGGGCCAACTACATCCTCTTAGGAACGATAGGGACTTGTCGAGGATGAAGTAAGATATTTCTAGTCAGTCTCTTTGATTCATTTTTCTTTTACATATAATCTATTTTAATCTGGCATACATTCTTGGTCATTTAATTTCATTGCAGCAACGACATAGGAAATGTGAAGATGTTAGTGGTGGGGAAAGAGCCCACCATAGATGACGATAGTTCCGAGGAATATGAGATGGATATGGAGCGTGATGATGATGCTGAAGAAGGAGGAGAAGGAGAAGGAGAAGGAGAAGGAGAAGGAGATGATGATGACTAGAAGAAGGAGGAGGTGGGTATGTCACCAACCGGGGGAGGGGGGAGTTTAAGTTGTTTTCTTTCTTTTCGTTACGTTTGTTGTTTTTAATCCTTTAAAATCTACTGCTAGACCCCTCCCTCTATTAATCAAATCAATCAAGAAGTAGTTACTTGATTTTCTTTTTCTTTTTCTTTTTAAATATAATTAAATGATTAATTATTTATAACCAAAAAAAAAAGTCTCAGGGTCATTACAATTAAGTAGTTAACTGAGTATTTCTTAAAAAAAAAATCAACAAGACCTGAAAAACAGTTTACCCTTGTCAAACTACATAGATATGATGTTGCACACTTGGCTTGGCTTAGCAGTTTCTGTCATTAACCAAAAATACTAAAAGTAATCAGACGTGCCAAATGTCCTAGATGAAGATGAACTTTCAAATTTAATGTATATTCTCAATAATGTTTTGGATACTCCACCATTTAGAAGATCAAATCTGTGAAAGAAGCAGCAGCATTGAGATTTGAAACCATTTCCCCAACCAGCCCGAATGATATAATTAAAATGCTTCCAACAAAACAAAACAACAAGTGAAAAAGGGAAGGGGCTTCCAGAAGTCATGGCCCATTGGGCCTACTTGTTAGATATGGTCTATTAAAAAGCAGGATATATGAAAACAGTAAATCAAGGCTTGTAACCTACCAATTAATATAGTAATCATATTTATAATAAAAAAAAATGTCACCAACAATATGTCATGAAAACAAGACCAAACACCTAATCCTATTTGCCCGATAATTTAGCTTTTTTATTTTTTAAATAAAAATAAATTGGAATACTTCAGGGCTAAGGATATCTTCTCACTAAGATTATATAGTTATATTCACAACAAAGACCTCAAGCCATATAGTCTAGCCCAACAGGCTTACGCCCTAGACTATATTCTCAACAAAGCCCACATGTCATATAGTCAAGCCCAACAAAGTCACGCCTTAGGTTATCTTCTCAGCAAATCCCACAGGTCAACGCAAAATTAACCTACAATCCATTGGCTCATGGCCGGAATCACAATCTACCAATATTTGGAATATCCTTTAGAGTCAATAGCTAATTAATAGGAATTGGTATCCTTTAGGGTCCTTGCTAGTTGATTCAGGGAAACTCTTCATTCTACCAATATTTGGAATATCTTTCACGTAATCTTCCAGGATGCAAGAAACCTGCGTGGCTTCCATATCAGTCTCTTCTGCATGAGCATCGCGGCCCAATTATAAGCATATTCTTAAGTATATAAGTATTTCCTTTTAAGCGACAATTACCAAAACAACAGAAGTAGCCCTAGTCTCCTCTACCCGGCCATCACCCATCTAACCAAACGATCGCTTTCTCAATTTCCAGCTCCTCCTTCTCGTCCACGACAATTTAGCTCAGGTAATCGCAAATTAGTTACACTATTGCAGCACTTACGAATATGTTTTATTCTCTTACGTAATTTTCATCCAGTTGATATTGTTCTCATCCAATCTTCATTATTGCTTTATCAGATGGTATTAATTATCATTCCATGGTGGAAAAGCTTTATTCTTGCGATGAACTAGTTCCCTTTTTCTTCATTAGTTAACTCCGTAGTAAAAGGGTTATAGATTGGATTTTGTATAATGAATTGTTGCTACTGATATCAAATAGCCTATAGTCATAATATCTAATCAAAAGCTTTTTTTGTTGAAAAAGAAGAAGTGATCCAAATAAGGCTATATGAATCTGCAAAGACAAGTTAGGAAGAGTTTATATAGTTGTAACTGGAACTAACTACTTTTTCCTAATAGTATGAAGCTAACCTCTCCACTACTGTACGTTTCAATATTATATTATTTTTATGTTTAGGTACTTTTTATCCCAAACCCCTTGGTGATTCACAGACTTGGGTTATAGAAAAGCATCCTATTGAAGATGGAGAATGCAGCAAAAAGAGTACTTCATGATATGAGATGCTGGTCCGATCTACCGTATCACGTCCTGGTCCTGATAGGAAAGAAACTGACCATTGCTGATCATCTTTCTTTTCGTGCTGTTTGTAAGGAGTGGCGTTTGGTGTCAAAAATTTGCTGCCCACTGCAATTTACAACCGAATCACTTTGGCTCATGTTCTTAAGAAACCCAAGAAGAAAATCTGCTCAATGGAAGATTGGGGACCCTTCTAGTGGGTTCATTTATACCATTGACGCCCCATTGTTATCAGCAGGGACTACTCGCCCTCGGTGTTTGCTTTCTAAGCATGGGTGGCTCCTACTATATTCTACAAATCCTTCACCGTCACTATTTTTCTTCAATCCAGTCTCACAAGCACGGATTGACCTTCCTTGGTGTGATGCATTCTCTGGTATATTGACATTAAATCCTCAAATTATGGCATAATTTGTTCCTCAAATTATGGCATAATTTGCTCCTCAAATTATGGAACCTTTGTCCCATAATTTGCTCCTCAAATTATGGAACATTTGTCTTAGGGTGTAATGTTTGATCCCTATATATATGAGGTTGTAATTGTAATGTTAAATCAATATACATACACACCAAATATTGCCTCTATTCTTCTCTACAATTGCTCCTATTTTTCTACATGGTATCGGAGCAGGTCATGTTGTAGAAACATTACAGGGAGATATGGTAAATTACACCTCAAATCCAATTTCCCTTATAAATGAGTTTGCAACCTATCTTCAGGAGAAGGGAAGAGTAAATTACACCTCAAATTCAATACATGGAGCTTCTGGTATAGGACACTCTAATTCCACAACCCTCCTTGGTAAGTTTGTTGGGTTCTTATCAGACTCGGGACATCAATCCAATGACAACCTTGAAGGTATTTTCAGTGCATTTTCTACTGCTATAGAATTTAATACCGTGCATGATTTTTGGATTGTTGATTCTGGTGCCACCGATCATATGAAAAATAAATTAACCAATTTGTCTGACTTCAAAAAATTTTCTACTCCATCCCATGTGTCAATTGCCAATGGGAATGGTGTTCCTGTTCTTGGTGAAGGTAAACTTAAATTGTTGTCTAAAGATGTGACTTCAATGGCTTTATATGTTCCATCTTTTCCAGTCAAGTTACTTTCGGTTAGAAAACTCACTCAAGCTTTAAATTGTTGTTTTATATTTCTTCCTCATGAGGTACTTTTTCAAGATCTTGTCACCAAGAAGATCATTGGTAGAGGATTTTTTCTACAAGGTCTCTACTACTTCTCAGGAAATTTTCAACCTAGCAAAAGTACTCAAGTCTCGTTTTGTCCTTCTTCCTCGGCAGATCATGTTCTCTGGCATCAACGTTTAGCACATCCTTCAGATAATATTCTCACTAAATTGTTGCCAAATGTTGATACCAATTATTTTTCTTGTGAAATTTGTCATTTGTCAAAATCTACTAGATTACCTTTTGTGTCTTCTTCTTCTAGAACTACTAGAATGTTTGAACTTGTTCACTCCGATGTTTGGGGACCTACTCTTGAATCAATTGATGGTTTTAAATACTTTGTTACATTTATTGATGATTTCTCACGTGTTACTTGGGTGTACTTGTTGAGATCAAAAGGTGAAGTTATGAATATCTTCAAAGATTTTCATATGCTTGTTCAGACTCAATTTTCCTCTAAAATTCAAACACTTCGTTCTGATAATGGCACAAAATTCATGTCTAAAAATATGACACAGTATTTATATTCTCATGGCATTGTGCATCAGACTAGTTGTGTTGGTACTCCTCAACAGAACGGAGTAGCAGAACGCAAAAATAGAGACTTGTTGGAAAAAACTCGTGCTTTGATGCTTCACATGCATGTTCCAAAAGTTTTTTGGTCTTATGGAGTATTAGCAGCAGTTTATATCATTAATCGGCTTCCGAGCCGAGTGTTGTCTTTTAAATCTCCCCTTGAAGTTTTGCAGGAGAAAACTATTGATGTGTCTCACTTGAAAGTATTTGGTTGCACTTGCTTTGTGCATATACAAGCAGGTCATCGTGATAAGCTTGATGCCCGAGCTGCTAAGTGTATTTTTCTGGGGTATTCTTCGACCCAGAAAGGGTATAAATGTTATCATCCTGATTCTCGAAGATTATTTGTCTCCAGAGATGTTATGTTTGAAGAAGTAACACCTTATTATACAAATTCTCAAGATGATTTAGAGGACGTGTTTCCCTTGCCTATATCCGAGATTATTTCTGAAGGGGTTTCTCACAAGCCTAATATTGCTGAGTTTGTTCCGCACCAGGCAGCTGAAAATCCTCCAACTGGACAGGCTGAACTCCTTCCAAATGTGCTAGCTGAAAATTTGGTTGAAAATGCTCCAGCCGAACAGCCCGAGAATCTCCAAGATGTGCATGTGCTTGCTTTCACTAATAATCATGAGGTGCTTGCTTCCATTAATAATCATGAGGTTTCACCGTCATTGGTTCGACGGAATCCTACTCGAAACCGCGTCCCTCCAACAAAACTTCAAGATTACGTCACTTTTTCTGCTTGTCATCCTCTCTCCAAGTATGTCACTTATCATTGTCTTTCCTCAGCTCATGTGGCATTTCTCACCGCTATTTCTACTGTTCATGAACCTAAGAATTTCAAGGAAGCAAATTCTCAGGAAATATGGCGACAAGCTATGGGTGAAGAGCTTCAAGCTCTTGCTGAAAATCAGACTTGGAGTGTTGTTAAACTTCCTCCTAGAAAACAACCAGTGGGGAGCCGCTGGGTATATAAAACTAAATTTCACTCGGATGGCACCATTGACAGGCATAAAGCTCGCCTTGTGGCCCAGGGATTTACTCAAACCTTTGGTGTGGATTACAAAGAGACGTTTGCTCCTGTTGCTAAGATGAATACAGTGCGTACTCTCCTCTCAGTTGCCGTAAATTGTGGATGGTCTATGAGTCAAATGGACGTCAAAAATGCTTTCCTTCATGGGGATCTTGAAGAAGAAGTCTATATGGACATCCACAGAGTTCGGATTCTTCTTTGGTTTGTCACCTACACAAATCAATCTATGGGTTGAAACAATCTCCGCGTGCTTGGCACGCCAAGTTAAGTACCGTTCTTCAAGAGGTTGGTTTCTCTCGCAGTACAGCTGATTCTTCTTTGTTCATTCGTCATTCTTCCAATACTATAGTGGTGGTCCTAATTTATGTTGATGATCTTATTATTGCTGAGAATAGTATTGATGCTATTTCTCAACTCAAAACCACTCTTCAATCTCGATTTCCTATTAAGGATCTTGGTTCCTTAAATTACTTTCTTGGCATTGAAATGACAGTTTCCAGCAAAGGTTTTCTAAATCAAAGGAAGTATATTCTTGATTTGCTAGAGGAAACCGAAATGATGAATTCAAAACCAGCATCCACTCCACTGGATAGCAAATTAAATCTTGATATAGCCAGTGAACCTTTACAAGGAGTTAGTGATTACCAACGGTTGGTTGGTAAGCTCATTTATCTCACTATTACTCGACCTGACATTGCTTATGGTGTAAGTCTTGTTAGCCAGTTCATGCACGCTCCTACTCTTTTCCATTTGGGCATTGTCAAACGAATCTTACGTTATCTCAAGGGTTCTATTGGTCGTGGCATAGTTCTAGCTAAGCACGGTCACTTACGAATTACAGGATATAGTGATTCTGATTGGGCTGGAAATGCCCTTGATCGAAAGTCCACTTCCGGCTATTGTATGTTTGTTGGTGGAAATCTTGTTTCTTGGCGTAGCAAAAAACATGTGGTTGCTCGTTCTAGTGCTGAAGTTGAATATCGTGCAATGGCATCCAGTGCATGTGAACTAATATGGCTTAAGAGTTTGCTCGCAGATTTGGGTTTTCCAAGTAGCCTTCCTATGACTTTTTTTTGTGATAATCAGGCTGCTATGCATATTGCTGCTAATCCCGTGTTTCATGAACGTACAAAACATATTGAAGTTGATTGTCATTTTATTCGTCATCAAGTTCAGAATCAAGTTATTCAAATAGTTTATACTCGAAGCCATGATCAACTTGCTGATGTTTTTACAAAGGTTCTGTCTTCAGGTCATTTTCACCGATTATTGTCCAAGCTTGGTTCAATCAATCCTCTTGATCCAGCTTGAGGGGGAGTATTGACATTAAATCCTCAAATTATGGCATAATTTGTTCCTCAAATTATGGCATAATTTGCTCCTCAAATTATGGCATAAGTTGCTCCTCAAATTATGGCATAATTTGCTCCTCAAATTATGGAATAATTTGCTCCTCAAATTATGGAACCTTTGTCCCATAATTTGCTCCTCAAATTATGGAACATTTGTCTTAGGGTGTAATGTTTGATCCCTATATATATGAGGTTGTAATTGTAATGTTAAATCAATATACATACACACCAAATATTGCCTCTATTCTTCTTTACAATTGCTCATATTTTTCTACATCTGGTTTGAATTGGCATTGAGCAGAAGACCCATATTTGCCAGTCTTTGCCATATCATCACCTCCAACATCTCATGATTGTGTTGTAGGGTCTGTTAGGTTGTTGGGAAGAAGAACACATAGATTTGAGACCTGTATGATCGGGAGGGGTGAAAGCAACTGGAAATGGGAAACTCACCCATACAAAGCGATGCAACGTCCCATTTTCCCTGCATTGTTTTATAAGGGAGTTTTCTATTGGAAAACGATGACACGTTGTTTTTCACCACGCAAACCTAAAGATTATGAAGATTATAAAGATTGGCTTGTGGCAAAAGCGATGCTTGAGAAGTCATTGCAGGGTGTCTTTTCAACTGAAAAGGATGAGAAAATCATTGCCATACCCCCTACAAAGGAAGAAAGCAAAATGCAGAGAGAAGAAGGTATTTTCTGGGTGGATACCCTGCCAATAGGTGCATGTTGTGCATCAGTAGATGGTCATAAACTTGTTGGTTGGCATTTTTGGGACAAGAGCAGTTGCCCTCACACCTGTGGTAATCCTCGTGGAAATAATTCATTTTGGATTGAACCTAAATGGAGTCGACCTTCAGCAGATCTTAAATGGTCTATTACTAACTTTTAATCTTGTGTTGTTTGAGACTGAAATATTGATTAGTATTGATTAAGCCTTTTCTTTTAAACTGTTGTGTAGTGGTATTATAAGGGAAACATTACCAATTAATTTTATTTTAAATTATTAATCTTAGCTTTGACCCTAATTTATCTCATGGGGTCGATTTTTGGGCCAAACCTAAGCCCACCAATAATTATTTTCGGTCCTAATTTTCTTTCGGACTTGGGCCTGACCTCGATCCACGGGCCATTTTGTGAAACTAAACTTCATCATTGTTGTTAAATGAGAAAATTCTAGGCCGGTACTACTTGTGAAACTTTTAGACACTTAAGTCGAGTCCAAAAAACTTTATCCCTCTAAGGTACCATTAATATGTTAATTACTTTGTTACCCTTGTCTTTCTAGAAGGGTATTAATATGTCCAAAAACTCATGTTCCTTGCTCTTATTCATCAGAGACAACCAATCCTCTCTGCCTAATACAAAATCCGCAGACCACCACACTCCTCCAACTTCAAGACATCAAAATTGCTCAACAGGTTTTTGTTAAAATGCCTCCATGCTTTGCCTTAGTTGTTTGTTAAAAACTTCTACTTTTATCCAATCAAATCCCGTCAACTGAACTGCACTCCACCACTACCAAGTGTCAACAACAAAGGTATAATGTAAACCAAAGTGGTTCTTCTTGTGTCTCTATTCAGTTTGGAATTTTCTTTGCATGAATTATGATATTTGCATGCTTTATTCAATGGATTTATACTTGGCGGCAAAGTTGCAATAATAACAGGAGGAGCCAGATAGTTGGTTTTGGATAGATGTTGTAGGTACTGGTGATGGTGGGGGTGGTTGTCGGGTGGTGATGGTTGTAGGGGAAAGGTTGTCGACGAAGCAACACTTATTTTCCATTTTCTCTCACTAGCTTTGGATCTCTCATCTCTCTTCCCCAAATCCATCTCGGCCAATGTTATTATTTCAAAACAGTAACATTGGTCGGCAAATGTTATTATTTGGAAAAAACTTCAGATCCGATCGATTTCGGTGGCGGTTCGCCATACCACCTTCACAGTTGGACTCCCCTCATTAAAGCACACAATGCCCAGTCAGGTATGGTCCAAAATGGCCACCAAATATGGCCATTTTAAAATAGTAACATTGGTCGGCTAGTGTTACCAATGTTACTATTTCAAAACAGCCACATTAGTCGACCGGTGTTACTATTTGGAAAAAACTTCAGATTCGATCGATTTTAGAGGCGGTTCGCCATACCACCACCACCATTAGAATCCCCTTACTGAGACGCACAATGCCCAGTCAGGTACGGCCCAAAAAGGCCACCGGATATGGTCGTTTTAAAATAGTAACATTGATCGATCAATGTTACTATTTTAAAACAGTAACATTGGTCGACCAGTGTTATAATTTGGAAAAAAAAACTTCAGATTTGGCCGATTTCGACGACAATTTGCAATATCATTATCACCATTAGACTCTCCTCATAGAGACACATAATGCCCAGTCATATTTGGACCAAAACGATAGCCATAAAAAGAGATGAAAGAGACAGAAAGACGTAGTAAAGAGAGATGTAGTAGAAAGAGAGATTCAATAGGAGAGAGAAAGTTGTTGTGATGAGAGACAGATGCAGTAGGAGAGAGAAAGTTATTGTGATAAGAGAGAAATGCAGTAGAGAGAGAAGATGTAGTGAGATAAAATAGATGTAGCATATAACAAGAGAAAACCATATTAGATCTAATTCTCTTTGAAAATGGACAAAAAAGGAATAAGATAAAATTTAAATGATTTAAATATTATAAAAAATAAAAATGGACTTATGAGGGATAAAGTTTTTTGGAGTAGATCTAGATGTCCAACAATTTTGAAAGTGGTATTAATATGTCATTTTCCATTGTTAAATTGACTTAGATATTTTAGAATAGATGGTGACAGATATCAAATGGATAGTAAAGATGATTCACCACCAGATGACTTGTAGGAAGGGAAAAAACCTTCCGTATACTACTCGACCTTCAGTGACTACAATTAGCAGGGACTAGGGATCGATCCAATCATCAATATTACAAGCAAAACCTTCTAAGAAAAATAGCCAACTTGAACTTTTTTATAATTTGAAATAAAGTTTCATTAAAACGAGGAAACCAAGAGGAACAGATGGTTGACAGATCGATCCCAAGGCTAGGGTATGAACCTAGTTTTTAAAGAAACAGAGAAACTAACAATAAAGTACAGATGTAGGTGCGTGCGTTTTCAATGAAAGCACCAATGATGAATACCTGTCACACAAGATGGGGGCTCAAGTCTAACATCACAAGTTTGGGCCTAACTCTCTATTAAAAACCCAGATTGATAATATGAGGTTTGTCATCCCTTATAAATAAGACTCCAAACCCACCATCTTTCGATGTGAAATTCTCATCAATCCTCCCCCCTTGGGAGCATGCACGTCCTCGTGCATGGCCTTGGATGTACCATTTCTACATATGGCCCACTTACTACCACAAGCCTTGCGAGCCAGGATCACATAGTCTTGCCAGGTCCAATGGATTTAGGGTCTTCCCAATTACTTTTAACGGCATTTTTCTTTCTCTTTTTTTTTAACGACTATTTTCTCTTTTCCAACCCGTCCACAATGGACAAGGCCCACTGTCTGCTAACCCAACTCCGCAAAGGAATGGGCTCTGGGGCAGGCCCGCCTACGATATTGCCAGCCTTCGGGCCTGCATGCAGGTGCGTGCGCTCTCAATGAAAACACCAATGATGAATACCCACCACGCGGGATGGGGGCCCAAGTCTAACATCACAAGTTTGGATCTAACTCTCTATTGAAAACTCAGGTTGACAATATGAGATTTGTCATCCCTTATAAGTTAGATTTCAAACCCATCATCTTTCGATGAGAGATTCCCATGGCTAGACAAACCCAGCAACTGTACCATAAAACAAAGTATATTCAAACCTACTCCAAAATTTCAAAATCCAATCTGTAACTCAACCTGGAAATGCAAACCACTTATTGATCCGCTTGGTTAAGAAAATGAAGCAGTGATCAGTTTTCAAATTAGTAGTCATGTAAACAACTATTCATGAAGGATACCTTTCATTGAACACAACAGCCAATATGCCATTTCGATTTTAAAGTTGTTGGACCTTAAAACAAGAGAGCAGAGCATATGAGGATTATAATCAGACAATATTTTGGATAATCCACCATCTAGAAGATCAAATATGTGAAAGAAGCAGTATTGAGTCTAAAATAGAATCTTTTTTCCCCAGCCTGCCCCGAATGATATAACATGCTTCCAACAAAGTCAAAAGGGCAGGGGCTTCCAGAAGCCAGGGCCCATTTGGGCTGCCTGTTTAATCTGTCTGTCTAGTCTAGTTGTAATTTACGTGAAATTGCTACATGAAAGGAACTGGTTTGCTTTATCCTTCTGAATTAACTAAGCTCTACCTCTAGCTCTGAATTGGTAATTAAGAGTATGGTTTCCATCTCTCTAAAATTACCTTAATGCAACCTTAGTTAATTCAACATGGGAACTATCACTAGTTAATCCAATGGGCTGGTTGGTTGGGCTCAGAGTAGCGATAACTGATAAGCCTCTCTCTAGCCCACAAACAACCCTATCATGGGCCGAAACAGCAACAATGTCAGGGAAGATGAATTATGAATCGATTAAGCATCATCGGAAATGGAAACTACAGCCTTATCCTGATGAATGAATGAAGTACCCAACAATTAATATAAAAATCATATTTTATTTTGTAAAAGAAAGAAAATGTCGACAACAATTTGTCATGGAAACAAGCTCAAACACCTAATACTACTTACTACTTCCGATAATTTAGTTGGTGTTTTCTTTTTTATAAGTAGCTCAAACTCTCGCTCTCCTACCTCACTATTACCTAAAATCCATCCTTTTATATAAGCCCTAGTCTCCTACATCACATTGAAGATTGAAGATTGAAGATTGAAGATTGAAGATTTGAAGATTTGAAGATGGAAGATGGAAGATTGAAGATTGAAGATTGAAGATTGAAGATTGAAGATTGAAGATTTGAAGATGGAAGATGGAAGATTGAAGATTGAAGCTTGAAGATTGAAGATTTAAGATTTGAAGATTTGAAGATTGAAGATGGTGAGTGCAAGTGCAACAGAAAGGGAAAGGGAAAGGGTTGAGGAGGATAGAAGGTATTGGTCCGATCTGCCCTATGACCTCTTGATGTGTATAGCAAAGAAATTGCCCCTTGATGATCATCTTTCTTTTCGTTGGGTCTGCAAGGATTGGTATTCAGTGTCGAAAATATACTGCCAATTGAATATCCCGGAATCCCTCACTGAATCACTCTGGCTCATTTTCTCGACTAAGGGAAGAGGAAGAAGAAGAAGATGGAAGATTGGGGACCCTCGTAGCGGGAGGACTTATTTTATTAATGACCCGCTAATTTGTGCTAGGAAAAGTCGGTGTTTGGTTTCTAAGCACGGGTGGCTGCTGCTATTAGTATTTTCTTCAGGGCCTTCCCCATCTCTATGTTTCTTCAATCCATTATCGCGAGCACGGATTGATCTCCCCTGGTGTGACACTTTCTCTGGTTTGAACTGGGTAGACCGGAAAGACCCTGTTTTGCCAGTTTTTGCCATATCATCGCCCCCGACATCTCCCGATTGTATTGTATGGTCTATTAGAATGTTTAGCAGAGGATATGAATATTATGAGACGAGTATGATTGAGAGGGGTGAAAGCGTCTGGAAAACGAAAATAAGTGAAACCAAAGGGGTGATAGGCCCCATTCTTCATGCCTTGTTCTATAAAGGAATTTTCTACTGGAAAACTAGGCAGTCTACGCTTCCCTTGCCTCCTCATTACAGTAACAGTAGTTGGGAAGCCAAAAAGGATCGGTTTGCTGTAAAAGTGTTTACTGATCAGGCATTAAATTGTATCTTCTCGCCCGAAGAGTGTGAGAAAATCATAACCATACCCCCAGAAAAGGAAGTAGGTAGAAAACTGGGTGAAAAAGCCCATTTCTGGGCGGATGGCATGCCAGTTGGTGCATGTTGTGCATCAGTAGAAGATGGGAGTAAATTTGTTGGTTGGCATTTTTGGGACAAGAGAAGTTGCCCTCACACCTGTGGTAATCCCAGGGGAAAGTGTATTTGGATTGAACCCAGATGGACTCCACCTTCGCAGGATCTCAAATGGTAGCACTGGCACTCAATAATTTTAACCTTTCTTTCTTAATTTTCTTGTTTTGATTAGGCCCTAGCTTCAGCTTGCTTGTGATCAGTTGTGACATAGCTTCTCTACTCTTTTTCATTGTGGATCAATTGTACTTGATTGATTTTAGTTAAAAAATTATTCTGGTCACCGTTTTTGATGGTTTTTGTTTTTGTTTTTTTTTCTTTTTTCTCTGTTCTGTTCTGTTCTGTCGTCTGTGTGTGTGTTTTTTTTTGTAACTAGGACTTGAGACTTGGGACTTGGTTTTATTATTCTTCAAAAGAAAGAGATACATGCATGCTTGAAAGTTGAAACTAGGGAAAGAGATACATGCTGAAACCAGCTAGGGATCGATACATCAGCTAGGGATCGATACATTTATTGAGATTGAAATTGAAAAAGGCAAGGATAATGTAAAACCCAACACTTGTCTTCTTCTTCTTCAAGTCTCCACTAGGTTGACTTGGAGATTAACGGGATCCGCCTGGAATTCACTAATAAAACACATGGATTCGAAAAGAAGATTAGATTAGATATTAAGGGAAAGGGTATTAAAAATTCAAGAATTGGAGTATGGAATCTTACTCCCATGCTATGTTGTTGTCAAGGAGGTCTTCAAGTGTTCCATTTTCGAGACTCATAGTCTTATTGTCCGTTATCTCTATAGCAAGCTGCTGCAGGTCTTGGTTTGTGGGATTTGATCTCCGAGGGTGGTCCGGGTTCAGAAAGTAAAAGCACAGTTTTCTAATTTTCTTCTCTAACTGTGCATAGCTGTTGAAACTCATGGCATTTAGTGGCACAATAACACTCATATTTAATTCACAATCACAATCCTTTTCACCAGCCATTTCAATATGATTTTGCCTAAAAATTAATTACATACCCAACCCTCCATTTTATACATACAACACATGATGATAATGTGAGTCATGAGATTGATACCTCCAATCCATTTTATACATAGAAATAGAAATGCCATCACACATAATAATAATAATAACAATGAGAGCCCTGAGATTGCTAGATATTAATTGCATTTCTTTTAAGTTGTTTCATAATGACAATGTGAGTCATGAGATTGCTATATTGCATGCCTTTTGAGTCGTTTCATGGAACTTAATTAGTCCAAGTGGTATTTTGCATGTCTTTTCAGTTGTTTATACATGCATGTTGTACCCTTTACAACAATTCTATTATTTTGCTACTTAAATACTATGAAACTATTGCTCGATTAAAGAGAGAAAGGAAGAAAAAAAAAAACTAACAATGGCAAAAAAATTCGATGTCAAGTTTAATATCAAAGTGACTAGACAACTTGACAATGTTCCCAACACCATACCCGAGTTGAAAGACCTCATTAACCAAGCTATTAGAGAAGTTATCGGCAATAAACGTAATGTATCATGTGACGTGGATCTAGATGCCATAACTTACCAAGACGAGACAAAGCTGCTCCACACTCTACGTACCAATCGAGCTCTCAAGTGGATGAAGTGGGACCATAAAACTTGTGTGATATTAGTTTCATTGTTACTTGTTCTTCGTTCTTTTTTCCTTGCTTATAGTTGGTTTTCTACAGGGAGGACGGATACGCTACTAAAATAGTCGTGGGAAAGGCTCAAACCGCATTGTAAACACCGGCAGGATGAAGATGAGGTTGATACACAAGACTCTCCAGAGGATGATAATAATGAAGACTATGGATGATGATGATGATGATGCTGGTTGGTGACTATTGAAATGAGAAGCACTTTTCAATTAATTAATTAATAGATATATGTATTATTGAACTGTTAAATTTCCTGTCCTAATCCTATGTACGTATTACCGTCCTGTCCTAATCCCATGTATTACCGTTCTGTTATGTTTTAATAAAATAAGATTTCTTAATCTTTTGAGTTTTTTTTTTTTTTAGCACCGTATAACATTTAGATGTACAATCTTTTGGGTTCTATTAATGGGCTGGATCCCTTCAATACAAATCCCAAGGTTAGGTTGGGGGGCCTCTTAGTTAATTTAAACTTATTGGGCTTCAGTTATACCTTGGTTGACTGGGTCAAGACTAATTTTGCCCCTTACAATTACTTTTTGATCTGTTAAGCCGACTACCTAACCCAAGGGAAGTATTCTGGTTCTGGTTCTGGTTCTGGTTCTGGTTCCTAGGAGGATGGGAGTACATTTACTATTCTAGTTTGTAACATCTATAAAACCTTAAGAGAGAGAGACTAACATTAAAGGAGTGTACATTTATTATTGAGATTGAAATATGCCGAAAAGGCTGTCTGAACTCTCGACTGCTCTGGGAAATATGCAATTGTCAATCCTGCAACCCCAGAAAGAAACTGTGACATAAAACCAATATTCAAACCTACACCATTCTAATCCTAAAATGCAAACCACTTAATGGTGCACTTGGGAATGTAGCAGTGATAAGTTTTCAAATGACTAGTCATTTAACTATTTAAGTAATTTGATAGAGCAAATCACCCCCCTAACATATACAAACCAAGGTTCTTAAAACCGGATCGGTCATCAAACCGGAAAAGTCTTTGATTCACGGTTCAAAAGTTCAACCGGGGTTCAAACCGGGTTCGAACCGGTTTTAATGTAATGAATTATTTATATATATATTTATATTATATGCATATAATATGTAAGAAAACTTCATAAAAATACAATATATTCAAATAAAGTACCATTTTAAATAAAGAAAATCTCATAGCCTAGTGGTTAAAACCTTTTTTAATGAACAAAAGGTCATGAGTTCAAACCCTACAAATAACAAAATTTCAAAAATATTTTATTAACATTAATAAATGACCGAACCGGTCAAAACCGGTCCGGTTCTGACCGGTTCAACCGAAGAACCGGCCGGTTCAACCGGAAATATCCCGGTTCACCAATCACCGGTTCTGGCACCTCAACCGGACCGGACAAGTGGCCGGTCACCGGTTGGACCGGTCCGACCGGCCGGTCCGGTCCGGTTTTCAAAACACTGATACAAACAAACTACTCTCAATAGGCGGAGGCAGACCTCCCCAGTAAATTTCTTCAGAGGAGAAACCGTAAGAATTGAATTGCCTCAACAAAGGCATCTCTTCCTTGATGTGATTATACAGTAAGCCAACTAATTCTTCAAGCTGTTCGGCACAAGTTCAGTTCCATCGTATTTACTAGTTTGCAAGACATCAATTTGAATACTAACCGCCATGTTTTGGGACACAAATGCTTCCACAAGACTATAAGTTGTTATCTCCACCTGGCCATTAGTATGATCACAATTTTATTACATATTAAGATTGAAAAATGATTTCACTTCACTGAAAAGCTTATGAAAACTGAAAAAAATAAAAATAAAAAATGAAAGCCTTGAGATGTCAAACATTGAACAAGTTATTCAACTACAGATGCAATAGGCACTTCCAAAAAAAAATAATCCCATAAAGCTTTTAAGAATGAAAAATAAGAAAGGAGCTTACAAAAATGCTCAACTAAAGGAAGCCTCCTCCTGTCCATGCGTCATCAGATTTTCCATTGTGCCCAACAGCCTTCTTGTCAGAGGTGCTCTGGTACAAGTTATCGAATCCATCATCTTTCGCATCATCCCAGCCAGCCCAACCATCGTTATTTTGTGAAGCCGCCTCTCCTCCAGCAGTACTTTCCTTCTTATCTTTCGGGTCCCAATCATCCCAAGAGCTTGAGCTATGAGAGTTATAATGCCCACTCAATGAGGACTGTCCACCAGCGGGAGAATTCCAGCCTTTGTTCTCCTGTTTAAATTCCTGATAATATCCATTTCTCTCACCGTCATTCTGTTGCCAATTATCTGCCTTGAAGTTCACGCCTTCTTTAGCGTACTCTTCAACCTTTTGAGAGGCCATTGCCATGACCCCTTTCATAATGCCCCATGTCCTTTGTCCAATCTCTGTTGTTTTTGCAGTGACAACATTAACAGTTTCATTCATCTTGTAATCATAGCCACCTTCCTTCACCTACAAAAAGAAAATAAAATTTATTAATGCTCATTACTTTCCAAGTGTCCTCAGTGGTAAAATTGCAGTGGTGAGATCATGGGTTCAATTCCTGGAAACAATATTTCCACCTATTATGTGTGAGGATAAGGTTGTGGACATCCTGCATGTCATGAAACCCGCCCATTGCGGGAGCGTAGTGCATGGGAGTTGTTTAGCTTGTGTAGCTACCTTCTCAATTTCAGATTTGGTAACTCGTGATTGGTGCTACAACAAGAGCAAGTTAAGGAACAATCTTTTACAAGATGTTCAAAATGTAAATACAAGAAGAACTAATAGAATAGAAAAGAAAGTGGACAAGAATTAAATGAACCGATCTCTTTGTTTGGATAGCGTAACAAAAACAAGAGTTATGAAATTAACATATTGACACTCAACTTGGTACCATTATGCTTAGCCAAGAAAAATCAATTCAGATGCTTCTCTCATCGTAGCCGAGTGGCACCAAATATCCCAAAAAAATCTATTTAGTTTGTCAACCCAGAAAGTGATATTTCATGCTCACTCATCCAAAAGAGTTCTAATCTTTTTCTACACTCCCAATCCATAGGCTTACTTTTATTCTAGTCATTAATCCAACACCATCCTCAATCCCCATTTTAGCTTCTAAAGTTCGCTTTCTAATCTAGCAAAGAAGAGACCCAGAGGTCGAAGATGATAGGGATGCACAAGAGAATAGATTCCAAGACAACGGGGCAAGTCATAATAACTACTTGTCTACTCAACACTTTGCTTTCTCTAAGCAAACATAAACATGACACTCTTCTTTCAATACCCAACCATATCATTAAACTCAACCTAAGGTCAAACAATACGTTGAGAAAATTTCCATCCCCGGGCAACACAACACTGAGTACACCATTCTAAATTGATCACTAAAGAGAGCAGTTCATGTGTAAACAATAAGCACATTCTCCAAACACTACAGTTAACAGATATTCCGATAATTCAACTACTCACTGGAAAGTTGTTATAACAATTTTCTTGTAGCAACAAGCCACGTGAATTACATTCTACATATGTGATGGATTCTAGGCAGCCACATAGAAAAAACAATTTTCACTTGTTCATAACAAACTATTTCCTCCCCGCAATGACTTCATACACACTGCTTAATGCAGAGCATTTGGAGGGAATCTAATAATATATTATCAAAAAAGAACCCAGAATTGCATAACAAAACGGTCTGTTAACAAAAACAAATTTATACACTCAACTCTCATGTACTTAATTCCTATCCTAATTACCTTTGAAAAGGCAAATCAAAATCAGAATAATACCTTAGAGGTGAGCTCCATTGTTCCTGCGTGGACCACATTGGCTGCCTGTTGAGCGGCAGATGCAGCAACCGAAGATAACCTACCAAATCCCTGCAGAAGTAACAGAAGATATAAAGAAGACTTTATAGAGGGAAAAGAAACAGGGCATGTAAAAACTGGTTATGTAAAGCAATTCCGGATGCATGAATCACCTGTGAAACAGCAGAAAGCATATCCCCGGACGAATCATTCCTCTGCGGAGGCGCAGCACTCGATCCGAATCCCACATATTTACCCCCTTGAGAGGGAGGGATCCCGTCGGGTCGACCTTCATTCTCGGCCATCCTCCTCGCGAAAAAGCTCTCCTTATTAGCTGCAGATGCCTCCAGTTGTGAACGCGTGTATATATCCTCGGTAGACTTTGACCTCACAGGTGCGCCTCCCGCTGCACCGCCGGCTCTCCCGCCTCTAAAATCACTCACCGATTGGTTCCTCCTCATGTCATTGGAAGATCTAAACCCGTCGTCATTGTCCCAATTGTCCCATCCTGCGTTATTCCCTTGATAACCGCCACTCTGTGCCAATGGTGGCTTCTTTTTGCTGCCACCTACGACCTCCTTGACAACGGGTGGGTCCCTCCACGAGCGATCCTCGGCTAGAGCCTGGATCCGGTCGCGATAGATGCTGGCAGCGTTTGTATTGTATTTGACGACGATATCGGTTTCCTTAGGGATGCCATAGTGAGCCAAAAATGCGTTGAGCCGGTCGTTGCCACCGGCCTCCATTTTCTTAATCTGGATCTGGGACCAGGAGTCCATGGTGACAGATCGGACAAAAGAGATGTGGACGCCGAGGCCCCGATGCTTGCCGGAGCATTCGAGACACATGAAGACCCCGTAGGATACGGAAGCCCATTGAGGATTCTTCTGGGAGCAATCGACGCAGATCTTGTTGGCAGGCTGTGCCTGGAGCATCCGAAGGCTATTCGCTGCCGCCATTGGAAGCCGATCCGATTCGATCTATCTCAACCGGATTCTCTAAACAAAACGCTTGAATTGAATGGGTGTGACAATTGACAAGAAAGAAAGAAAGAAAGGAAAGAGAATTGGACGGAAATAGAAATTGGAAAGAAAAATCAGAATATTTAAAAATAAATTTCTATGCCTATATGATACCGGATGCCGCGGGGAAGAAAGCGCGCGTCGCCGACACCGTTAAAACGGTTCTCTACCCGGTTAGGTTTTTTTAGATGCTACCGGACACTGTTAAAACAAGTCTGATCCAAAGTGGACATGCCTGCCACTTAACTTTGTGCACATTTTAATATTATATTAATTCAACATTTGGCCTTTTTTTGATTGGGGTTTAAAACTTTAAATGATAAGGATTGGACCATAACAAAATATACGTAATTATTGGGGCTTAAGGATTGGGCGTGTAGAGCTAAATAAGAAGTCCAACGATTGAAAATTCTCAGAAGTGTTTCTCAACTTTCGGGTTATTATGAATTGATGTCCCCCCAATCGTTGGGTGGTAAAAGCTAGCAGAAGGAAGGAGATTTAAAAAAACTCAAAAAAAGAAAAAGAGGATTGGGCTTGGGCTTGGGCTTGGAGAATGGTATGAAATCAGATCTAATAAAAAGTCCAATGATAGGAAAATTGGTTAAAAAGATTGGGCAGGTAATAAGAAGCCCCATGATAAAAACTAAAAAACCAAAATTCCGTAGATTGAAAATTCTCAAAAAGGCTTACAAGGATTGGGCATGGTTCATGGGCGCGCTCAAAAAGAGAAGGCAAAGTCTGCTCAAAAAGAGAAGGAAATTGTGAATCTGCTTTTTTCGTTCAGCTTTTGTATTCTCTCTCAAATTGGATTTGCACTTGGTTTGCTTAGTCGGACTATTGGAGTATCATGGACGAAATCGACGACAGGGATGAGGAGGAATTCGGATTCTCGAGAAACTATTTTCTGGCGAAGGAATTGGGCGGTTCCGGCAAGAAGTCAACTAACAAGCTCTCCGATATTGGCCTCGTTGACGAACAGGTGCCCTTTCAATTTCATCAATTGACATCTAATCGAATTTGTGTTTTGTTTGTATAAATTTCCCAAATGAATGTGCCTTTATTGTATTTTTTTTTTATTTTTAATGCGCAGGAACTGAGAGCAGCGATGGCTAACTCTGAACCTAAACATGAGAAGGAGGTTTCGGCTTTGATGGAAAGTTACAAGAGTTTATATCCTCAGTGGGTTTTTGAGTTGAGGTATGCATCTTGATCTAGTGGATTATACAAGGCGAAACGGTTGCTTTATATATATAATGAATTTGTTTGGTTTTCAATTCTTTTACCGGTTTCAGGCTTTCTAATAAATCGTTTTATATGGTGCTATATATTATATTGGGTATTTCACGGTCTTGAGGAGCATTGAAATGAATTGGAGATAATTATGAATTTATGACGATTAGATTTCCTGGACGTGATAATTTACAAAATTGGAATATAGAGTAAAATATATGCACATACGGGCACTTATCTCTTTGATGATTTTATGAAGTTTAGATGGAACTTGTCAAAAGTTATATGAACTCCCTCATCAATTGTATAGAGAACTATTGTTTGTAATACACCGTTCTGTTGAAAGAAATTAAGTTAAGCTCTTGTTCTATCAAAACTTCTCTGTCTTCTTCTCACGGTCCTTCCTCCCTTTCTTCTTTTATACTGTGTGATCAATCATGTATGCATTACTTTTGTTTTACTCAGTTCCAGACTACTTTTGTAGTTGATCTCTTTTCTTTCAATAGATTAAAATAGACAAGGTTGGTTCCTGAACTTAAGCATTAGTTTTTTGTTCTTTTCTTTATGACACGCCAATATTCTTTTTCTTGGGTTTTTTTGTCATTTGTAAATTGATTATGTCTGCAGGATATATCACACAAATTTGCTATTGTTTAGGCAGCCTACCTTATTTTACCTTTTTATATGCCATTCATTTCTCATTTCTCATGTGTCAGATGTGGTTTTGCCCTTCTTATGTATGGATTTGGATCTAAAAAGGCCTTACTTGAAGACTTTGCATCAATTGCATTAACGGAGTATTCTGTGATAGTAATCAATGGCTATCTTCAGTCAATTAATATAAAACAGGTATGATTTACTTAAATTCAGTTCCAGTACCATATATAATTACCGACATTGACTCGTGTGCACTGCACCCACACATATTTTCCACTGCTTTTCTCGTATGCAGTTTGGACTTTCAGTAGTTCTGTTTTTTAGCATTTGGTGATTTTCTGCTTTTGCACAGTCACATTTTTTTATGCTTCAAATTCAGGTTGTGGTTGCCATGGCTGAAGTTTTGTGGGATCAATTGAAAAGCAGTGGAAAGACTACTTCAGCAAGCCTGGGCAAAGTTCAACAACCCTTTAGTTCTCGATCAATGGACGATCTTCTTTCATTTTTGAATGGATCAAGAAAGCATGAAAATGACTTTGATATATGCCTTGTTATTCATAACATTGATGGGCCTGGATTAAGAGACTCTGAAACACAACAGTATCTTGCACAAATTGCTTCTTGCTCCCATATTCGCATTGTTGCTTCTGTCGATCATGTGAATGCACCCCTTTGTAAGTATGTTTTCGTCATTGTTTGTGTTAATAATAAGTTAAAGTGCGGCAATTCCAAGTTCGCTATAATTGCTTCTGCCTTTTCTCATAAGTCCTCTTACCAAGTCATTGAGTATTTCAGTTACTGCACATATGGCCTTGAAACTTGAATTGTATAATCACTTTTAGATGATATGTTCTTTTACCTTGATGCATTAAAGTATACAGGATGTTTATTAAGTTCTTTTGTCATTAGGAATTAGAAAGTCTACATAGGGTGGCTTTGGATGTACTTTTTTATTTTAGCACCACGATTAGAGTTTAGTATTTTTGTCATTCTTCATGCAGTCCTACTACTAAAAGAGGAAGCCTTTCATTGTGATTATATTGTGATTGTAGCACCACTACTTGGGTTTGCTTGCTTAATACTGCTAAAAGTTTTTCTAGTAAAATCTCAGAAGTTTTTTACTCTATAGTTTGCCTCAAGGGAAGAAGAAAAGTCCAATGGCAGTTGTTTGCTTTGTTTACAGTGTGGGACAAGAAGATGGTCCATACGCAGTTTAACTGGTATTGGAATCATGTTCCGACCTTTGCACCGTACACTGTTGAAGGAGTATTCTTTCCTCTGATTCTGTCTCATGGTAGTGCCAGCCAAAGTGCCAAAACAGCCACAATTATTTTACAAAGTTTAACTCCTAATGCCCAGAGTGTGTTCAAAATTCTTGCAGAGTATCTGCTGTCGCATCCCGATGAAGAAGGTAAGTAGTAGCATTGTTTGAAAGAACATCAGCTATAAAACTTTTCATCTTTATGTGTTCTCAGATTCATATTATTATATCTTTCAGGGATGCCAATTGATAGTCTGTACTCAATCTCCCGTGAGCGTTTTATTGTAAGTAGCCAAGTTACATTGAATTCTCATTTGACAGAATTCAAAGATCATGAGTTGGTCAAGACCAGAAGAAATTCAGATGGCCAAGATTGCTTATATATCCCTCTTGCAATTGAAGCCCTTGCAAAGACTATATCTGAGATCAGTCAATAGTCGTGTGTGTGACAATTTCAGTGCCTATCTTGGATAAGTTGTGCAGTCTGTTTATCACTAAATCCAAAGACAAGCTACAAGGTACGATTAGTTCATTATTCTCCGTGGGTCTGGATCACTTTAAAGATTTTACCTCATTAGCAAAAATGGTGACTTAGAGAATGGTAAAGAAATACACCAAGTTCTACAGAACTACAGAAGGGTTGAGGCACTATGGTTTATTTAAAACTTTTCAAGTCATGTTTAAATGGTGGCACAGATGTTGTTCACATAAGCATGATCATTGAATTGCTTGTTTGAAGTTGGAGGTCCCTGCTTGTCAGTTGTCAACGGCGTAATATGCTCAATTTAACAGTCTGCAATCTCGGTCAAGACTCATTTCTTTTGTTTTGATAAGCATATGATAAATCACCCATTCGCACGAAATGGTACTTCATTTTTTTTTTTTTGTTTCTTTCAAGCCCCTGATTTCGAGGCAAAAGACCTTCAAACTGCTACAATGTGCATGCAAATTTACAGGCAATTCTAGTAGTGAATCGGAACCAACACCCATAACAGGATCAACCTCCTTTGCATATACAAGCATCCTGTTCTGGTCTTCAAAAACCTGACAATATTAAGCAAATAATTTAGGCAACCATTAACGAGAATAATTTTCAACTTGTATACTCTGAACAAATTGGAGCCTGGCGGGACTTGATTAGTTTAATTATAAACACGACATACTTGTCATGGCCTAGGGTACTAATACATCGGAACCAAGCTGTTAATTTTCCTGTTGGTAACACTTGAACTTAAGACCTAACCAATATATCATGGACTAGGAAGACATACCTCAAGATGGTTTTAATACATGCACGTCTTCCTGGATTACAATCATATTGCGATCCTGAAAATAAAAAATAAAAAATAAAAAATAAAAAATAAATTCAGGTCCCAATAGCTATGACAAATCATGCCACCTCCCTAATAATTGATTGATGGTAATATCACACTTTGCAAGTTAAATGAGTGACATGTCAACATAAATGAACTGAGATACTCGATGATGAAAACATGAATTTTACACACTGTAGATGGTGATCAAGCTTGGTAGCACGTGTTGCTTTTAGTGTCTTATCCCTTCTATTAGAGCATCCCAAACAATGTCCTTATCCCTTTCCCTATCCCTAAATTTATGGTCACCCTGCAGGTTCCCATTCCCATTCCCCCCTTTCATATTCAAAAGTAGAGAATGTAAGTGATACCTTACATATTAAGCAGATAACCACCACAGGGAACAAAAAAATGGCTGATGTCGTGGCCACAATAGAATAAAAGCAACATAAATAGTACTATACCATCCCTTCAGACAGATGGAACTTTAAGTCAATATAAAATTATCAAAGATGTTTTAGTGCCAAATTTTATACTTCTTGTGTTTCATTGGGGAACATAATCTTTTTAGCACACAATGCTACTGTCCAGATTTGGTTATGTCAGCATCTAAGATGAGCAGCTACACACGTGAAAGAAAAAGACTAACCACATCACATATGGGGATTTGGTTGCGCCAAAAATGAAGTGGTGGTACAACTAGTCTCCCTGCAGTATATGCAAATAAATATACAGCTTAGTAAGCAAAAAAGCAAATGTAGAGAAAACAATAATTACTCATAGATAACATTAACAATAATTACTCATAGATAACATTTAGATAATCTACAAAATGGCATGTCATACTATTTTAAGTAGGCTCCTTTTTAAATATGTTAATGAACAAGCTCGATTTTTATCTTTTTGCCTTCACTCTCATATATACTAACTACTAAGTATTAATAACATATATGAACAAAATGATTTAACAAACAAGTTTTTATTGCAAGCTGCAAATAGCACTGATTTGAAATAACACAAATGTAAGCCTGGACATGTGTTCATTCATTTAATCTGCCCCTTGCTTACTTATATATTTGAAGTTCATAAATCCTTTGTTTAAGTACTTGTGACCAAGTTCATCAGATATCCATGAACAAGGACCACTCTTGGCTTGACAAAAATCATGTATACCCTACTTTTCAGCAAGTGAAGCCTAGAAAGTGGAAAGCGAGATATCATTTTACATTTGATAGCTGATATTAAAATCACCTGATCTGGATCTTTTACTGCTCAGGGATTCTGGGGAAACAATACATACTTCTCGTTTCTGAATAAGAGGACTTACCTGAGTAGACATTAAAATGAACATCATATTAAAAGAAAACCAGAAAAAGACAAGTGTATATATCAATAAATATATTTAGACAACCAACTTAACAAAAAATTGAAACTACCATTCAAAACCACAAGCAAAGGGAATAACTAATTACACATAGAAAACAGGCAACGGCTTACATGCGAATCAAAAATGATTTTCCTTTTAGATTTGTTTGCCGATAAGTGTTGTATCTTCCCTTTGCTTTTTGGTGTCCCCGACAAATTTCTTGACATTTTTCTGACAGACTGACTGGGTGTTGCCTCTGATGCTTCAATTTTCACCCTAGAGTGTACAACTGATTGTGATGAATAGCCCTTGGGTCTTTTGTCATCAGGGAGCGCAGCTACCTCTCTTATAAACTTTTTGTCTTTATCCTTCATGGAGCATCTGGATACAGGGTTCTTCTCTCTGTTTCCAACTATTTCTCAACTGCATCATGGGAACTGACATGGTGGTGTCAATATGATTTCCAGAAAATTCTGGAATCTTACGATTGCCAACAGCAGGAGATCTAGACCTGGATTCATGAATAACCCCAAGAAAGACATCGGAAATGTTTGAATCATTGACCCCACACAAATTATCATTGATACCTAGTATCACACCGTCAGGGCCCTTGGGCAAGGGTGCATTCTTCCTACTCCATTTTAGCTCAGTAGCATTTCTGCCATCCTCCTTTTCCTTGTCTTTCGATCTATTTTCCGGTGCTGTAAGTTGTTCTGTGCCTTCAAGGTTAACATCTGAAAATTTGGAATCTATACTGACACTTACTTCATCAGCAGATCTTGGAAATCTAGCTGCATTATGATGCAAGTTAGAACTTTCCAAAACATTAATTGTGATTTTCCACATACATATTGAGACTAATCTTTTCCTAAGGTTGATGTCATACCTATCTTCATTAACATCCTTGAACTTACTCAAAAGTCAAACTAATTTAGATTCTTTAAAGCCTGCAATCATAGGAATTTCCAAACAGACATAGAGGAAAGGAAAACAATGGAAAGCAATTCTTGTGAGTGACATATATGAAGAAGAAAAACACATTGTAGAATCTAAGTATTGACTAACCACAATGACAATGTATTCCACAACCAGGTTTGGTAGTTACTTTCTCCGCGGTAGAGATGTTTCCGAAACCAATGCCCTTAGAAGACTCTTCCCTGAGATACTTTTTAGCATATTCTTCCCAGTACGTTGGAAAACCAAATGAGAAATGACTAAAAACCTGTTCAAGTGTAAAGGATAAATGTAAATGTCCAGTTTCAGCAAGAAAAAAAATTACAATGAATTAGTTAAAGAACATTCATGCATTTATGTGTTTTTTTATGTTAGTCCACATGCTTAAGAGTTTAGATAGTAATTGCAAGTTGGGTTTTTTTTTTGTTCCTCTTTTCTTCGAAGAGAAATCCCAGCTGCTTGATGTACATTGATGACCTAACAATTTTCAGGTGCTGATACTTTTTGGAACATTCTTTTTTGCAGAGCAACTCAAAATGGGAGCTAAAAGTTTTCACTAGGTTCTGATTGTGTACGGCTCAAATATTAATAGAACTCAGGAAGACAAACTACTTTGGAGGTCGTCCAAAAACAATATCTTTACCTTCAAGTCTTATTACAAGAAATCCTTAAGGATAATCACAATCTCGGCAACAAAGTCTTAGATGTTCTACTCTTGGACTCCTTGTAGCCTCTGTTTGCACCTTTTTGGTGCCTTACTGCCCCTTTTAATACAAATTTTCCATTCAAAAAAAAGGATTCATTTACATATTGTGTTTTGACAGAATTTAGCCCAACACACAAGCTCGTGAGATTGTAGGAGAAACTTAATTCCTCACTACTGTTTATGCTGCTCAATGCATGTAATTGCTAAAGTATAAGGACAAAGGTAAGCATGTTTCCAAAAATCTAAAAATTCTAACAATGATAACCAAGGGAACATTAAATTCTAATCTCAGCCATAGAAGATGAAGTAGGCATAGGACTCCAATAGTGTAAGTGAATTACCTCGGAAGGAAACCCGTTTTCTACGGTACGCAACTTGTTCATGAAGCCTTGGATCATGATACAAATCCCATCGGCTGTCTCGAGGGTGAAGACATCAAATCTTCTGGTAATGGGTGCAGAGTAAAACACTCTCACTTATTGCTGCCTGTGGAGTAAACAGCAAAAGCGAGCATTCTTAAAATGGAAAGGAAAAAAAAAAATTCCCATATGCCTTTGCCAATATTTCTTCAAAATCAGCCAAAATGCATTACAAATACTTATAACGGACAACCATTGGACTGCTAAGAAACATATATGTACAAGATTAAATGGACCAATATAAACCAATACGACTTGAGCAATCACAAAGTTACAACAATTTGGATTCATCTAAACTATTAAAGAAACTATCGCTCCCCTTCTTTCGAAAGAAAAACTAATTCCATCCCCATGACCCCAAAATTTTTATCAAAAAAATGAGAAACTTAATAACAAACACGAGCAAGGCACTTCAAACTTCAAAGAGTTATAACTTAAAACAGAACCTGAGTTGCAAGACTATTAAGGATTGGAAAAAAGAAGACGAAAGAGATCATACCCTCTGGATGTGAAGCCCGCGACAGCCAATCTTTTCCCCTCAAAGTCCTTGTCGGCTTTAATCAACCACCAATCCTGCAAGCACACCTTTCCGAGACACATAACAATTAAAAAAATCAGCATCAAGTATAGGAGACAAACAAAAATGTTAAAACACACAGTTTTCTGGAAGTAAGATGAGCAGCCATCTTCATTGTTTCCATCGTTGTTGTTGGGGACACTTTGTGTGGGGAGAGGAGACGAAGCCATACAGATTTCAAAGGTGTATTGAATTTGATTGAGAAACAGAGCTTCCACTTCCACTTGTCATTTCCAAATTAGGGTTTGAAGGGTTTTTAAGGATTTCTTTTTCCCGCTAAGAAATACTGGGCACGCCATTGCCTTGTTGGCTTTCTTGTTATTGTGTGATTGGCCACGCCACACGAGTGTTTTTAAAAACGAATATAGCAATTTTAAAATCCCTTGCCAATTGCCATGCCATGGAGTTTAGCCGGAGATTCTCTTCTAAATCTACGGCTGCGTCGTCTTTTTCCGCTGCTAATACTCCGGCTACTGCTGATTTTGTTTGTATTTAGCTACATTTGATGATGGCTGAGCTGATGCAGTAATATCTTGACGGATGGTAATCTTTGCTGAATATACACGGCCGAGAGTTTTCCCTGGCAGGCAGAGTCTCGTGGAACTCACCCACCTAGAACTAGAAGCCGCTGATACAGCTTATCCATTGATCTGGAGGACACAGTGTCATCGGTGGACTAAATGTTTTGCTTCTGGAAATTTCAGAAATTAGGCTAATCCGTCCGTCAAATTTCATTTGCTTGTAACTATAGACTGGTGTAATATCTTCACACTAAAGCCTTCAATATGTTTAACAAATGGCCAAGGTTGCTCCTCCAATGCAATGGCCATGCTGACTTGCATTACATAATTTTTGTGCTCCCCCTGTTTTCTGTTGCATTATCTGTAGTTTCTACAATCAATTCTTTGGGAAAGCTTAGCTCTAGATTTGAGCTTGTCAAATGTGCACAATAACTCGTTTAATGGAATTTCATCAACACAAACTAAAAATTTATACCCACGGCCAAAGCTTAATTGGCATATTGCCTCGCTGTATAAGGACAACTCCCAATTATAGTACAACCATTATAGATCTGAAAGACATGGAACCTCTTGGTATAGTAAACTATAGATATAAAGGAAGAAACAAATCGCGTATTGGGAACTATAGATAAAAAGGAAGAAACAAAGCAGTAAATCAATTGATGAATCCTTATGGTACGTCTGGCTTAAAATTGCCCAGGAAAATAGCTACTTTCTTGTGCCCTCTGAAGGTGGAGCCTTAATGTATAGTTGCTCATCTGCACCCAAACAAGAAATCACATCATGTCTTCTAAACAAGAAAGTGATTATGCAAACCATCCCTTGCTAATGCTTCGCAAATAGCACAGTTTCCTCAGAAAGTAAACAGCCTGCATCCCTTGTATAAACACATGGCTATGCACTAGCGAGACAAAAAACCACTACTCTTATTGACCAAAACACAATATGCTGCAAGAACTCATCATGCAAAGTGAAGGCAAAGGTCAACTGGTTAACCTTGCTGTTGAGTAAGATGGACAAGCTTAGCTAAAACCATGGCTACAATATGAACTAGAGCAGAATAGATACTGCAAACCTAACATCCATCCAAATGAATTTCAAAACATCATCGTCATGGAGATAATAACGACCATGATACCATAAAGTGATAAACCCAGATAGTCAAAAGAAGATTACCTCTAAATTTCTAACTTTTTCTTGGTATTGGTTTAGCACAAGCTTTATATGTTGCACTTCACTTGCCTTATCCTCTCGCTCCAAATTGCGCTCTTGCTGAATTGAAACAGCTCTCTTTAAGATTGATTGTCATTTAACAAACTCAGTAGATGCACTTTCAGCAAAGAATGGTCCATCTGCTCCATGAAAACAGAAGCAGATAATTTTTTTCAAATGAACAAAATAACCACTTTGGCAAATATTACACATGATATCTTCCAACCCACAAAGAAGAACTGCAGAGACAAAAGTTTTCGCAACCTCTTTTGATGCCCTAGAGTGGGCAACTATGCTCCCTTCAAATGAGTCCAAAATCGTGGCAGCATGTCCCCTAGCATTATCAAGATCCGTAGAGTTCATCATCTCATGCACAAATAAATCCACCCACTTGGACCCATCCATTGTATTTTCATTATCAAAGGTTATTGCACCATCCCTAACACCTTCAGCCTCTTGCTCAGACCTTGGACTACCTGGTCAGCATATAACAAAAAGCACACAAGTAAGCTGGAATGGACCAACAGTTTGGACATTTATAACAATAAAGGAAAAAAACTCATTAAGAAAGACCTTACATGTAACTGAATCTTGACCAGGGATATCAGCAGTATTTCCGATCCTTGCAGAACAAAAGCTCTGTGACTTATTCCTTTCGACAGCAATGCCAAATAAAATTGCACGCAAACTCTCCGTTGCATCTTTAACTTTGTTGTCATGGTTTCTAAGAGTGGATTTTACCGATGGGATACAATTAAACAAAGGGATACTCAAGGTACAAAATATTTGACAATCTTGATATTTCTTTGAAACTCTTACACACTGAACAACTCGTGAGCAACACAGTCTAGTTCAAGCAATAAAGAAACCTCCAATCACCATCACACGTCAGAAGGAAAATGAACAACAAAGACAACATTAATCATAAATACATATAGATAATAGATAGTTGCACAATGTGATGAAAACAAGTCGGACTAAATACAGAACCAAATTATAATGCAGTTGCTTGTATTAAACCCACAATCAAACCAAGCTTAATGAAAAACATGAATTGGAAAAAAATTGTTGTAATTATGCACCAAAAGCAAGGATTATAGGTAGCAATTAACAAACGAGGCCCACCTCAGGATCTACGTCCGGGAACATCTGCAGCAAGGCCGAAACGACGTCTTCTGATCCGGACCCGAATTCCATAGTCCGAGTCGGGGATCCAAAATAAGAACGCCGGGATCTCTTGGCCGAAGAAGAAGAGGATCCGAAGATCTCCTCAAACGCCACCCGCTTCCCGCAAATCCCCGCAGACATAGCAACCTTAAAACCCTAGGGTTTCTCTTTATTTATTTACTTTTAGTTAAAAAATGTAAAAAGAATCGCAGAACCATTGATCTTTCTAGCCCAGACTTCTAGTTATCAGTATTATGTGATTATTATTCGTTTTGGGTTTTTCGTTCTCGTATCAATTGGGCTACGTAGAAACCTTCAGGGTAGATGCAAGAAAAAAGTGGTACAACCCATCACCAGTGGTGGGAAAAAAATTTGATTTGGGGTTTGACAATATCATAAATTTACGAAATCAATAATTATATAATTTTAAATACAAAACAAGTTAATAGAGACATTAGTTGAGAATAAAATAAAATTATAATAAGTCATCTTATATCATCAATCAATCTCTATATGGTTCGAATAATGAGAAGATATATCATTTATATGTAATAAATTCGAATATGGGTTTAAATCGAACGAGAGTTTTGTGTTTGAATCTTGACTCGGTTTTATATCGAACAAATTTTTTGTGTTTAAACTCTATTTTGTACATATAACTAATAGGACCCCTAACTAATATCCAAAATTGGTTTAATATGATTCGAACAAATTCGATTATCCGGATCGAATAAAATTTTGGCATTGCACCACATAAGACTGATAAGAGAATGAGGGATTCGAAAACACATTTGGTTTTATTTGATTGTCCAGTTTAGAAAATATGAGATTACTTGAAACAACTTACAAAAATTGAAAAACAAAATTTTTTTAAAAAAAGATGGAGAACAGAAAAATCAAAAAACAAACCAAAGCAAACAATCCTCTATATTTTGTTTATTTCCCTGCAGCTTATTCATTGTTTCTCAAGCCCAATTCGGAGGGCTCCTTTTAAAAATAAATAAATTAAAGACCCGTCTAATTTTTGTTTTCCTCTTCAATTTTGGCCATGAAATTTTTTTTAAAAAAGTTCAAGAAAATTTATAGTGGTTTGAATCTAATGGTATTCTCATATATTTAATCAAAAATCGAATCCATTTTTTTTTTAAAAGAAGTAACAAATATGAATTACTTAAAAGCGTTAGATGCAAATTGTGTAACACATATTATTTTATTTTAATTAATGTTCTGACAATCGAGAGCACGATGGAACTGTTAAGATCTTACAAACTTTTCATTGAGAATTTTTAGTTTTTATTAAAAATGGCTACTTATAAATCAGATAATCCATTAGCTCATGAATATAATGTATCTATTAACAGCAACGTTAATATCGAATATAAAAATAAAAAAGAAAGGCAACGTTAATGCGACTAGGGCTTTGGGAATATTCTAGTCTGCCACTGCCAGCCACCCCTTGACGGCCCATTGAGTCGCTTTTAGCTTCTTGTAGTCGTGGGTCGTGAGAGATATGGACTCGATTCCCGCGGGCCCTTTCTTGGATTTTCTTTTTGGGACTTTTGGAGGCCGGTACACCAGATTATACTTAATTGTAAAAAAGTGCAGTCACTAAAACATCCTTTTAAAAAAGTACACTGGGATCATCTTTTACCAAAATAACCTCAAATTTGATTTTCTCTCTCCACGAATTGTGATACAATAGTGATACTTTTAAATAGAAGATCCAATTTAGTGTTCAATTTATATCTTTTGCTTATAAAATGATGATATAAATGTTAGAATGTAAATTTGATTGCATTACATGTCTTTCTAGTTCAATTATGTCATTTTAGTGGATTTTTGGTGTTGGTGATACTATAGTGATACATCTCTGCAGCTGTAAATGTTTTTCCAAAACGAGCAAGAGATGTACAAACCAAGAAAAGAAAACCAAGAAAGGAAAAGTGATTAGGAAGAAGAAGTATGCATATTGGTTCAATTACATCATTTTAATGAATTTTTGGTGTTGGTGATACTATAGTGATACATCTCTACACTTATAAATGTTTTTCCAAAACGAATAAGAGAGGTAACCAATAAAAGAAAATCAAGAAAGGAAAAGTAATTAGGAAGATGAAGTATGCATACTAGTTTCATTGTATCATTTTAGTGATTTTTTGGTGTTGGTGATACTATGGTGATACTATAGTGATACTATAGTGATACATCTCTGCAAAAAACGAATCAGAGTTCAGATCTGCAAAAAAACAAAGCACAACCCAGATTGAACAACGAAGCATCGTCCAGATCTGTCAAAAACAAGGCAGAGCAACTCGACGCAGTCCAGATTGAGCAACGACGAAGAAGGCGATGAAGAGAGGAGAAACTCGACCAAAAACGGAGAAGAAGGCAACGAAGAACAAATTCAGATCGAGAACAAGAAGAAGAAGAAGAAGAAGAAGAAGAAGAAGAGAAAGAAGGAGATAACTTTTAGTAGAGAAGAATGAGAGAAAGAGAGGAAGTTGGATAGTTGGAGGGAGAAGAAGAAGAAGAAGAAGAAGGAGGAGGGTATTGTAGGTATAAACTAAAAAATATCTTAAGTCAGATGACCAAATTACCCTTAAATTGTACTTTTTTACAATTTTAAAAATGTCCATGACCTTTTTACAATTAAGTTGTCTAAAGTGCTCTTATTGCCAATTGTCCGTTTCTTTTTCTTTACACTGGTTTGGCCGTATGGGGATTATAAAATGTACTGTTTACCTACCGAGTCGAGTTTCCTGACTGACTTAAGCTGAAGAAGAAGATTTGGCGATTGCTTCGACCTTTCAACTCACTGCCTGTCACAGTATGATTTCTGAATCCTCTTCTTCTCGATTGCTTCACGTTACATTGAATTTGATCTTAAATAAGTCAATCATGTATGCAATATGGTCTGTGAATCTCAATCCAATGGTTCCGATGCTATTGGATGCAGTCTCTTTTTTTTCTTGTATATTGTTCCAATAATCTTAGCCACGATGCTGATCTACTTTCATATGCTTGCATTTGTTGCCACAGATGATCGATGATCAAGATCTGGGCTTCTTTGCCAATTTTCTTGGTATCTTCATTTTCGCACTGGTAATTGCTTATCATTATGTAGTGGCTGATCCCAAATATGAAGGGAACTAAGAGTCTTTTTGTTTTCTTTGACCGAGTGCTTTGCAATTGGATGTGAATTGTTTTAGTTGAGATGTCTCTTCACAGCTATAAATTTTAGTTTATTTTATTTTGGTAGACACTTCATATCCATATATGTCGTTTTATGTGCTTTATGTTTGAAACTTAACAGCTATAAATTTTAGTTTAGTTTAGTTTTGTTTCTTGGGCTGAATAACTGGCAATGCTGCTTTTGCAATTTTCCTAGACGAGGGTTCTGGTTGTGTTTGAATCTCTGAATTTAGGGACCACAGGTGGTGGAATCAGTGATATTGTGATGGTGGAACATGCCAAATGTGGTCTTAGAAATATGTTTTTAGGTTAGGAGATTCTGAGTGGAAATTTCTTTCCACTTGGTTTCACAACTTGATTCATAAAAATAAAAAATAAAAAAATCGAGTTAAGCTTTATAATAATGTTCATAGAGAAGGTAAGGCACAAATGGTGGAATTTGTTTGAGGTGAATTAGAAAATCCTTTGATTTACAAATAGCATGGCGAAAGGCATGCTTCCTTTGTTCCCCTACGTTCGAGAATTTGTTCCAACCGATGTTGCCTTGTGGCAAAACCGCACAAGGCATATAGGCAAGGCATATGAGGCTTATGAATATACAAACTGCTGGGGTAACCTTGCATATCCTTGTGCTTCTTACTAAACTTACATAGTTACATTTTATGCTGTAGATGTATGTTACTCGGTAGCCAATGCTTTTAAAAGTTAATAATGAGTAATTTAGCAGCTCTTCTCTTGCACATTGCATAACAGCATCAACTTCTTATGTCACTAGGAGTTGTAGTGTTGGATTATTTTGTGTGCACCGCAGTCATTGTGCAGGAAATCTCACGCAAATTAATGTGTCTGGTCGGATTCTCCCTTTTAACTAGTTCATTTATTTCTTTCTCAATCTCTATGATTTCTCTCATCAGCCCACTGATGCAGAATCCTAAGCCACTTAGACAAATAGCCAGCTGTCTCTCCTGCTCACCGTTGCTGTCGTTGGTATGAATTCTGTTAGCTATTGCTTTAGGATGTTGAAGAAACGAGTTTATGATCTCCTCCACCTCCCCTTCATCTGGACCCAACTTCCTAGTCACATCTTGCGATGGTTTTCCCAGCTCAACATCATGAGACATGTTTTTCTTTTTCAACTCTTTTTCAAGTACTTCAAGGGACTTGATCGAAACTACATCCCTTAAGCATTTAAGTGCAGAGCTAACCTTTTCCTGGAAAAGGTCTAGATCATCATTGACATTATCTTGGATCGCCTGCCAAGGCTCTTCAAATGTCTTTGATTCTTGAGAGATGTATTCGATTGTGTAGGATGCAAATAGTAGTAGATCTGCCATCTTTGATATAGATCCCAGGAGCTTGTCATAACAATCACAAGGAAATGGCAAGAACCAGAAACTAGGCTCCAACTTCGCCTCGTTGATGTAGTTTTCTAGTTCATCAAGATGGGATTCCAACAACTTCTGCTTTTCCCTCAAGGCCAGTGACTTGGAATCCAGAGTCCCCTTTTGGCTGCTGCAAAGGGTTATCTCTTCTATGCAATCTTGAAGTGCTCCTAAGGTTTGTGAAAGTGCTGCTTTCCCAAGCGTTGCTGCTCTTGTTGGCTCCAATAGAATCTGGACAATGATGAAGCTAATCAATCCTATGGATGCCTCTGTGATGCGGGCAATTGCAAAATCACTTGTAGAGCCATAACCTTTCCTCCCAAGTATCAATAATGCCCCTATTACTGCTGAAATTGCTCCAGCTTGGCCATACATCCTGCTATATCTCAGAAAACTAGTGAAAACAATCCATGGCAGGAGAGGTAAGATCTTCAACTCCAAAAATCTGCCAAAAATAAAGCAGCATAAGATTCCGTAGACTGATCCCATTGCCGTTCCTTGTGCTCGGGCATTTGCAACCGTAAATGTCGCTTGTCGTCTGGCTGCAAAACTGATAGCAATTGTAAGCCCTGACCAGTAACCGTTTCCTTTATCATATATCAAACCAAATAGCACAGCAAGTCCCAGAGAAAGGGAACATTTGGTTGCAAAAATCAGTCTTTCGCTACTTGCTTTTATAATCTGACTATCCCTGAACCTTTTGAGAATGGATGTAGCTTGATTTTTCGAATCGCCTGTTTCTTTCGCATCTGAATTCTGTGGATTCGCTGGTGTACATGTTGGAGGTCGACTGATGTGCGAGTTATCTTGGAGGAGTTCCATGCAGTAGAGAAAGAAGAAAGACGGGAGGTCTTCGTGGGTTGTGGCGTTTATTCTGTGTAGCAATGAGTAGGGTTGCTCAGAAGTTTCTCCCTTCATCTCTGGGACTGTTGTGCTGAAAGGTGTAAAGCACTTGGCATGCTCTAGCTTTAGGTTTATGTTTGCTTTCATGCTCTGTAAAACATGTCTTAGCTCTTCATCAATGATGCCAACGGGGAAGGAACGTTGAGAGTTTATTGCAATTCCCATCCCTCTCATCAGGATTTCCACGCCCTGCAACTTTTCTCCTGGGTCGATGCAGCAGCGTTTGAAGAGACTAAAATTTGGTTTCTCCCACTGCACACCTACCTGTTCACAAGGTAACAATTTCAGCTGATTGAACAAGTGAAAGCTCAAGTTCAGCCAAGGGTAGATGACTTACTTGGTTATGTTTAATGCTTTGAAGATGTTTGGATCCAGCTTTAGAAACAAAGTTTGATTGGGAAGTTAAGCCAGCTGCAGTTGGTTTATCTTCAGCAGAGAGGGCTTCCACAAGGAGATTCAATCTTTCTGAAGCATTCTCAGCATATAATCTACATGTTCTCCTGACCTGCGAATACAATGACAGGTATCAATGCCATCCTAGCTTCTTCTCTATTCAATTTTCCTAAGTAATATTGAGAATCCTTTTGGTTAAACGGTTAAAGGACTCCTGCAATGCCTTGCCACCACGTTGTGGAGAGCCTGTTTCCCTCCTGGAACCCGTGTCAGTGTCTGCTTGGATTAAACAGTCATATTCTTGATCCTCGTCCTTGTAGGTTTACCTGCTGATGCTGATCACTAGGCATTGTGGGTGCCAACTATGGGACATATACTCCATAATCCCACTTCACTGTTAAACCTCTTTTAGTCACCCATCATATGAAAGTGGGAAGATATCAACCAAATTCCTTCTGCCTTTTTTTTTTTCCTTTCTATCGATGGTTCCATGCGCAAAACATCAACGGGATTAGGAGTATAAACCCCGCGAAGAACAAAGTGCAGGATATGATCTCCACGAAGATATGGATGATCTTGACAAGCCATTATTGTGATTTTGGAACTTAGCATGTTCATGTGTTATGCTGTTCAACAGGTTGATGGGCTTGCAATGGCTTTAGTGGGCTATTGATTTCCAATATGGGATCCAGTAATTGGATATGGCATCACTTTTCCTGGATCCATTAAACAATTGGAAATTTGGAATGGACACATTCGACCTTCTGGATGGATCGACATATTATTAAAAGTCGAATCTGGTGTGGATTCTATTAGGGTCATCGCGTTCAGACAATAAGATACCTATCATGGTTCCCACAATTTTCGAAAAAGCCAATTGATTGTTTTGCTCATAATTTGGTCACGATCAATCTAAGTTTTATATTCGTCTCCAAAGTTGGTCAGTCTGATTAGGATTAAGATTCTGCTTTCTGCTATTTCATGGAATCTTAGAGAGATCAGGCTAGGTTAAATGGTTGATGCTTTCATGGTCAAAGAATCTCTCTTAGCTAGGACTAGGCCACCTGCCTGACTATCTATTGTCGCAGCAGGCCACAATATATAAAACATTCATGCATCCATATGTAGAGCTTCCTAATTGTCGCTTGATTTTCGATATGATATCTCATGGTTTTCTATATAATAGACTGAATAAAGTCCTCAAGTTTGAGCTTGAAACTACCAATAGTAGAACGTACCTCAAAGTAAGCCAAGCGAGGGAAGGGAAACAGCATAGCCAAGACAGAAGCCAAAGCTCCCAAGGCAGTATTCAAAGACACATGAATTGGGTGCATGAACACTCCTGCTTTTTCACCAAGAACTACAGCACCCACGTATACAATCACAAGCTGTCCAAAGGCAATCCGCTTGGTCATCATCGGAGTGGACTTTGGCAGGGCCACAAGAAAAGCACCCACAGCCACCGCCAGTGCCGCCAGTCCACGCGTGAACCTGGCCGGCCCAACTACATATAAAAGCCCCGTGGAAGGGATCATGACTTGGATTGTGGCATACAAAGCATGCCAACAGCCTCTCAAGGTTTCACCAAGAGTAGCGTCAGAGACGATTAGGATTGTTGTCACGTACGAGAAAGCTGGAAATGGGAGTAACTGGCGGACTGAGACGGGGCCGTAGAGGGCGATGCAGCCCACTATGGTGCAAGCCAGGGTGGTTCTTAAGGCTGAACCAAGGCGCATGCGAAACAAAGAGTGGGTTTGGTTGCTTGTCATTGGTCAAAATTTGGAGCTTGGTTTGGAGAGTTGGAAATTAGGAGGGTTTGTGGGAGAGCACTCTTATTTATATAGGTACTCTACAAAGGAGCAAATTAATGATCAGCTGTTGAAACAGGGTCGCGTTTGCAGGATAGAATTTGAAATGTGACTACAAATTAAAATGGAATATTCTAGTCTTCCAATTTCCAACAAGTTGGGGAGTGAGCTTGAACATTTTTTGTTTATAATAATAATAAATAAATAAAAGAGAGAGATGAAAATTGTAAGATTAATGAAAATTATAAGATTAATTATATGTTTTGAAGTGGTCATATATTTATTATTTAATGGAGCCAAATAAATTACAAAATAAAATAGGAAACACACCCAATTACTAATCTTCAATGCATTGTGACTCAAAAAGGGATTGATGGTTGTGATCAATGATAAGCAAATGGCAATTGCAGCGTACGAGAATCCCTGGACGACTCTCAGCTGGTTTGTGAAAGTCTCTCTTATTCTACTACTTTGACATGCATCCTCATCTTTGTACTCATTGTACCTGAAGAAAATTGCAGTTAACATTTTTTTTTTTTTTTGGATATTCTGTCGCTCAGACTCAAAGTAAAATCCTAAAATTCGGACTTATGTTTTAACGTTCTTTTGAAATATATTGGACCCATATCAGTGATTCCATTTGTCATTTTATTTATTCACATACACGAAAAGTACTCCGCATTCTAAATCCTTACTTGATTCTGCATATGAGAATTCATGGATAGATATATTCGGCATTATATATATACTCAGATGAATTATTAGGTGGAATCAATTCCATTCTACACCCACATAATGCTGAACCCAAACACCTGCAGAGAGAGATATACGCCAACCATATTCTTCTCCGGCAGGCACTTAATTCGCAATTGGCGCAACCGCTAATCAGCGGTATTGGGTCACATCGAAGTGACGTCATACTAATGACTTTAGAGCCTGATTGTCAGAATTCAACCAAAATATTGTTTTTGTCCTTGTCAAGGAAGATGTAATTAATTAATACCCCTTCTTATTAATACAAAATGAAAACAAAACAAAACAAAACAAAATCACCTCAGATCATGGTCTAAGAGGTGCAATGTTACAAAGAATAATCACCTTGTATATATATCAAATCCATGCGGACCTATGCCCAAACCAGACTATATCTTTAATGTGTTTGAGATGAGAATTTAAACAAGATCAACACATGCCACTTTCTAATGCACTATGGTCTCACATATATACCTAATCGCTGGCGTCCTCTGGAGGGAACTCATGTGCATTGATGCCCCGTCCATTCGGTGTTTCAGTACTGTTGAACAAATCCTAGTGGCCGGGTTGGGTTGATCTATATGTATATCCTCAATCCGAAAGGCTTTCTCACAAAGAATTCATCAAGCCAATCTCATTTACTTTTGACTAAAACTTGTTATTCTTTCTAGCTATTGTGAATGTGTTTTCTTTAATTACAGCAAAATTCGGAAAGTCTGAAATCCTGATCTCTAGCAATGAATGACATTTTCCGGAATTAATGAAAAGGAAGCTTAACAACCAGCCTACAAGGGTGAAGGGGCCTTAATTCCTTTATATTCACCGGTCTTTCCTTCTTTCTATCTTGAGTATTCTCAAGCCTTCAGCACATGTACGTTGTCATGTTGAGCACATAAGTGTCACAATTTAACTATGATAGAAGCAAAGCAATAGTACTCGAAGACTTATATATACGTGTTGTGTTCTGTCACGTAATTTATGAATGAATCCTACATTGTATATGTTTCTGTCACGTAATTAAATGCATCTAATTAATTGTTGAATCCAAAATGGCATGATTGTATGGGTTGAAGGAGTGACACGTTGGATTGCTTCGTGGGTCCATAATATTTACAGCCAACCAAAAATCTTCAAATCATATCGGGGTTCGCAACCTCCTACGGTGCATGGTGCTCCCTGTGCCCCAGGTCACGGGGCATCCTGCGGCCTATAACTACAACCAATTTTAATTTTGTGTTATAAAACTATAAATGTGTGTGGTTCCTAGTGAAAGATAGGTTTCCATCACTATTCTTTTGCTTGACCAAGTTGGCATTCCAACCAACAAAACGAATCACAAAAAGGCAAAAGAAATATGTAATAGGTAGCTAGTTACAATGTGGGGTCGAGGGCCTAGCCTAGTTAGGTTTGCATAATCTGAAACCGTTATCGGCCCATCAAGAAAGGCCCACGCTATTTTAGACCCAACATTATATTGTCACACCAAGTCCAAGAGATTGCATCAGAGAGTACTACATGGCCATGCTATCATGTAGTTAAGACTTAAGAGGTAAGAGGTTTACACGCTACATCGTAGCGTGCCGCATAGGAAGAAGTTATACTTGTGATCGAGAGGCACATTTGAAGGACAATGACCATGGGGATGTATATATGATACTTCACTTAACTAATGTGTCTCAATCTGCATGCCTTGATTTGTTAACAGTCATAACCCCAGTGATGTTATGTGCATCGTCTCTTTTTTGTCACACATGTGATATTGGACTCGATGCCACCTAGTAATGGTGGCCCCTATTAGCCCATATAATATGTAATAAGCCCAAAGTCTGGGCAGAATAGAATAGGCCTTGTCGGCATTGCTTTCAAAAGTTTTCTGAATCACTTACGATCCAAAAGACCATACATCAATATGGATTATACCCAACATAAGTCCATATATTTTGCATCTCATCAAGGTCCAAAAGACCTCCACGGCCCATTTCGTAATACATTGCACTAGCCCATTAGCCAACTCTCCAGCTTTTAAGTACAAAACTAAGCCTCTAAATATGGGATTGGGTTATTTGCACAACCATGACCATGTAAATCATTAATCATGCATGAATGAATTCAATGTCAAATCCTGAGTAGAAATAGCACAGCATAAATTTCATCAATGCCTAGTTTGCTACCCTCAACTCAACTCATCTCTTCTGCACTTTGGGCCATACAAGAAAATGGACCGGATCTTGTGTCCGGCCCATTTGCATATCTAAATTTTCTTGGGAAAAAATTATGAGGGTGCAAGAAGGAAATGCGAAAAATAAGACCAGAAGAGAAGAGGAGAGATAATTGGGTGATTGCATCAACTTGGCGGGGAAGTTGGCCACTTGCCCGGAAAGAGGAGAACCATGGACAGAAAGAGAAAGAAACAAAGCAAGAAAAGTCCACGCGTACATTATGGAACCTTCGTCGACATCGCTGTCCAATGAAAACAAGTATATATGCTGCCTCGTCTTGCAAGCAACGAAGACGACGACTTCAATCAATCTACGGTCACCTGATTTTACTAGACGATGCATTGGGACCCACATTTCAGGATTCCATTGATTAGAGATCAGCCCTTTGATTACCATACTTTCTCATCAGGGAAAATATAACCACGTGTCACATAACTATAAGGAAGCCGTCCAAATTTAAAATCAATCTGAAACCGTCCATTGCTTTCCAAGACGGACGGCTTCAATAGAACTTAGAACATTCTGGAATTAACGGCTAAACCTAGCTCTATATAACCTCTGCTTCTTTCTTCTCTTCATACTACATCCGAGGCCGCTGCCGCTCCTGCTCTTTTTTTAATTTCTTTGTTTCCAATTCTTTTCTCCGACGAAATCTAATGGCCGGTAAAGGAGAAGGTCCCGCAATCGGGATCGATTTGGGCACGACCTACTCCTGCGTTGGGGTGTGGCAGCATGATCGCGTTGAGATCATCGCCAACGACCAAGGTAACAGAACGACGCCTTCGTATGTTGGATTCACCGATTCAGAACGTCTCATCGGTGATGCTGCCAAGAACCAGGTTGCGATGAACCCCATCAACACCGTTTTTGGTAAGATTCAAGCTTTTTGTCTTCTCTACGTACTTGTAATACTCTGTGTTGGATCTGCTGCGTAATTTTGAATATGGTGGAATTCGGTGTCTGTACTTTATATGAATCTTAGATCTCATTCTTGTTTTTTTTTAAATCCGGGCTTTAATTTGCTGCTTCCGGTGTTGTCATGAGATATGGTTTTCGTAATATTATCTTTTACTAATGTTTGACGATACGAAATTGATTTTGGCTAATCGATCTGCTTTCGCCTATGAGTCTTAGCTTGAGTTGCTGTCTTTTGATTAGCATATGTAAGTTCAGATCTCTTGCTAGTCAAAATTCCCGTCAATTGTTATCTGTGGAGCACCACCAGCTATAACGTTCAAAGCTCGTCACCGCCCAGTCGTTCGAATCCCCACACCACCCCTGTTGAACAATCCAAAAATAACTAGTTAGTTTAGTTTGTTTCCGCCCTGGGTTATATGTGAAGTTGAACATGAGGTCAATTTCCAAATTCCTGTTATGTTGGATTTGTAACTTGCATCATTAATTTGGTATGGTTTACTTGATTTGTATATGATGTTCAAACAAGTAGTGTCCGTATAAAATAAATGTTTATAGTTGGACATTCTACTATTCATTGTTTGTCCTATTCAGTGTGGAGTGGATAATTTTGTTTCTCATTTAGTTAATAAGTATTGCTCCTTGCAGATGCAAAGAGGTTGATTGGTCGGAGGTTCACTGATGCTTCTGTTCAGAGTGATATAAAATTGTGGCCTTTTAAGGTTATTCCCGGACCTGGTGATAAGCCCATGATTGTTGTCAACTACAAGGGTGAGGATAAGCAGTTCGCTGCTGAAGAGATATCCTCCATGGTCCTCATTAAGATGCGTGAGATTGCTGAGGCATTCCTTGGTACCACAATAAAAAATGCTGTGGTGACTGTTCCTGCATACTTCAATGACTCTCAGCGCCAGGCTACCAAGGATGCTGGTGTCATTGCTGGTCTAAATGTTATGCGTATCATCAATGAGCCCACTGCTGCAGCCATTGCTTACGGTCTGGACAAGAAGGCAACAAGTGTTGGTGAAAAGAATGTCTTGATTTTTGATCTTGGTGGTGGTACTTTTGATGTCTCTCTTCTCACCATAGAAGAGGGTATCTTTGAGGTTAAGGCCACAGCTGGAGACACCCATCTTGGTGGTGAAGATTTTGATAACAGAATGGTGAACCACTTTGTTACGGAATTCAAAAGAAAGCACAAGAAGGATATCACTGGCAACCCAAGAGCTCTGAGGAGGTTGAGAACTGCTTGTGAGAGGGCAAAGAGGACACTTTCTTCCACAGCTCAAACCACCATTGAGATTGACTCATTGTACGAGGGTATTGATTTCTATTCCACTGTTACTCGGGCAAGATTTGAGGAGCTTAACATGGATCTTTTCAGAAAGTGTATGGAACCAGTTGAGAAGTGTTTGAGGGATGCTAAAATGGATAAAAGCACTGTCCATGACGTTGTGCTGGTCGGTGGATCCACTAGGATTCCCAAGGTCCAGCAACTGTTGCAGGACTTCTTCAATGGCAAGGAGCTCTGCAAGAGTATTAACCCTGATGAAGCTGTTGCTTATGGTGCTGCAGTTCAAGCTGCAATCTTGAGTGGTGAGGGCAATGAGAAGGTGCAGGATCTCCTTCTCTTGGATGTTACTCCTCTCTCCCTCGGCTTGGAAACTGCTGGTGGTGTCATGACTGTGTTGATTCAACGAAACACGACCATTCCCACCAAAAAGGAGCAGGTTTTCTCTACGTACTCAGACAACCAACCTGGAGTTTTAATCCAGGTGTACGAAGGAGAGAGAACTAGGACCAGGGACAACAACTTGCTTGGGAAATTTGAGCTGTCTGGCATCCCTCCCGCACCAAGGGGCGTTCCACAGATCACGGTGTGCTTTGACATTGATGCCAATGGTATCTTGAATGTGTCTGCCGAGGACAAGACAACAGGTCAAAAGAACAAAATCACCATCACTAATGACAAGGGTAGACTCTCAAAGGAGGAAATTGAGAAGATGGTTCAAGAGGCAGAGAAATATAAATCTGAGGATGAAGAGCACAAGAAAAAGGTGGAGGCCAAGAATGCTCTTGAGAATTATGCTTATAACATGAGAAACACTGTTAAAGATGACAAGATAAGTGCAAAGCTTTCTCCTGATGAGAAGAAAAAGATTGAAGATGCCATTGAACAGGCCATCCAATGGCTGGAAAGCAACCAGCTTGCAGAGGCTGATGAATTTGAAGACAAGATGAAGGAGTTGGAGAGCATATGCAATCCCATCATTGCCAAGATGTACCAGGGTGCTGGCCCAGATATGGGAGCTGGAATGGATGAAGATGATGCTCCAGCTGGTGGCAGCGGTGCTGGCCCAAAGATTGAGGAGGTCGACTAAGGTGTAGTAGCCCTGGTCCGTATGCTGGTTTAGCGTGTTAGGTTTGCACCTCTTTATTTTTAGCTTGTCTTTAAATTCATGCTTTTACCGGGGAACACTTCTGTTATTTTGGGCTTCGGAATTGTTTTAAGTTGGAGTTGGTCCGAAGCTTATTGTTTTGCTTGTCATAGGAGTTTTAAGTCATTTTTACCTGGAACGTTCTCCATTTTCCGCTATTATGTCGATTGTCTTTCGTGTTGGATCTTTAATCCATCAATTATATTCATATTACTATTCAGCATAGGTAACAACAACTTATTTAATGAAAGTTTCCATATTCGAGTTCAACAAAAGCAGACGCCATCATTTTCGACAGCGGAACAGGGAAGACCATGGCCAGGGCTGCCAACAAAAACAAACCATAATCACCATTACAGCCCAAATCAATTAATCACGTTTATGAAATAAAGCAGTGACAGATGACATAACATGGTACAAAAAGCAATGAAACATCAATGATCCATCCCGCCCCAACTATCTCAGATAAATGCTCATCTCAGGTCAACATAAAGTCATTGCCTCCAAGATGAGGACGAAGGCAAACACGAACCTCATGTTCTTCAGGTCCTGCACGGAGTTTTGGCACCATAATTTCAAGCACGGATCCTGGTCCATCATAATAAGCTTCTATGTTTGCATCCTCAGGGATTCTAGTTGAAAGTGGGATTTCTCTAACGAACTCCCCCGGCGGACAATGCTCGGAAGCTGGATCTGTAAGTTTGAAAGTTCTATCATGCCTCTTGATGAAGTGCATGCAAGACGTGCTCATACATGATACCTTTATGATACCGCGACTCAGAGTATTTCTCCAAGAAACCTTTACTGTTTGCAGATCCACAAAGGGCAAGCTAATAATGATTAAATAAGCTTTTTCATCTTCATAAATTGTTTTTGCTCCAGTAACAGGCCCATGCACATTTTTCATCACTCCACTAAAGTCATTCAACCAAGGTGGCTCATTGAGGTGAAGTTCCATATCAGTGGTCCGATCAGAGGAAGGATTAACGGCCAAATAACAATCATCGTCACTCCCATGTGGGAAAAAATCTTTCCTTCTTTTGCTGCTGAGAGATGAGGGATCCATTGCATCACCATTGCTGTGGGTAGATGGCTGAGTTGACAAATTAAGCCCAGAACCGTTAAGCAGCTTATTTGAGTGGGAAGTTGGAGCATTCTTTATCGGAGCAGGTGGCCTCTCAAGCTCAAAATCAGTGTTGGGAAGATTTCTCCATGAACTAAAATCACTTGCTTCAGGTGGGATCGAGAAATTCGGTTCCCTACCTGTGAGTTCCACCCATCTTTTCCGCTCTTCATCATCAAGACCCATGAGATTGGGCGATGAAATGAGATCTATTCCATGCACGCACTGTGGATTCGATAACCCCCTATAATGCTTCCTTTGCATCCTGTGCGATCGGACAAAACCCTTGTCCACACTGAAGGGAAATGGGCGCTCCCCCTGGCGAGAATGCCCATTCATGAAGCTCCTCAACTGCATCTTCCCCAATGCATTCTCGGGCCTGTCCTTGAAAACCCACATATACATGTTCTCCATGTCATGTTGAACCATAAAAACATCAAGCTTGAGATCAGATTTATCAAAACCAGACACTCCATTGCTGTCTCGGATAATCTTTGCCTTTGATTTCTCATTCAAGGCAGGCTTAAAGTAGAAACTAAAGAAAAACCAAGCACCCCATATGCTATCTACCCGCTTGGCACATTTCCTCCCAACCTTAGAGACATTAAGGAAACTCTCGGTCTCATAAACTTGTGGACCAAGCCCAACATCCAAAATATCACAGGGGACTGAGTTCCACGGCTGAGGGGGAGGGCTACGCTCAGCTGACAAAGCTAAGTTAATGTCTGGGGGACGGGAAAGCAAGATCTGCCGATTCATCTCCAAATCGAGTTCATCATGAGAGGAGGCACTGGAATCCATGGACAAGAGAATGGATGGGTGATGATTCTCCATTGACAAGGCTATGAGGAGAGAATCTCCCATTCAGCTCATAATTTCCTTGGTGGATTTTGCTGCTGGCGAGTTGAATACAACCAATTCCAAAGACAAATTCAACAAGAGAACCTTCTAAACAGCTTGATCATCAATCAATCAATCCCCAGAATACCTCCCTTCCATCAAAACCCTAAATTTATCAATAAGACAACTCAATATTCACACACGACACACACAATCAGAAATCAACTGAATCAATCCAGATACCAGATTAACTAACCTCAAACTTTAAAAAAAAATCCTCCAAGGAAACAAAATAAAACACGAAGAGGAAAATAATTATCTTTTGCACTATTACCATATATATAAATGTATAAAAAGGACTATTGAAAACCAAAATAAATCACTTCACTCTCTACCTACAGAGAGAGTGAGAGAGAGGTCTAAATATGATAAATAAAGACTATATCTAACCCTAACCCAATAATCTCCCGAAACCCTCCAAACACAGGTGGAAAGGACCGAATCGAAACCATCAAAAATCGCTAATTCCCACTTTAACAAGGCAATCAAAAAGGAGAAACTACCTAAAATCAAGCGACCCAAAAAGAAAATAATGGAAGGGGAGATCTTGGGGGAATTACCTTTTAGGAAAAAGATGGAAGAATCGAGAGTAAGGGAAAACAGCAGAAGCGTCCATGCGGCTCATACCCACCGCATCATCACCATCATCAACACCAACAACCATTGTTCTTTTCTTTCTCTATCTCGGAGGAAAAAGACGCCAAGACACGAAGAGGGAGGAGATATGCTGTGTTGATTGTGCAGTGTGAATGCGAGGAAGAGTAAGAAAGAAACAAATGCACGTCTCATTATAAGGACGCTTCGGGGATAAAGTGCCTTCACTAGATACTCCCTTCCCACAGAGAGAGACTAGAGAGAGGTCTCGTCGTTTCTTAACGGTGACGGCAGGTCTAATTTAATTTATTTTTATTTTTATCCTACATATTCTCTGCAACAATAATAAATTTTTATGATACATTTTAGCTGAATTCGAGAGTAGTTGATATTTAGAAAATGAATTATCCCTTTTTATTTTATTAGGATTTTGAATTTAATATTTTATACCTACCAACCTACCATGTCCGTTCTTTAATGTAATGGTGGATGTGGCTATCAGTCCTATCATATAATATAAAGAGACCTTCCAAACACTGCCTCAGCCCTATATGCATATAAGTGGGATTGCTTTTATTATATTGTGCTGCTTATTGATTTGTGAACTTTTTCGTTTTTTTCCATTCAAATATCCAAGTGAAGTGAGAGAGATGTATTTAATTATTTAGTTCAATTATTACCATATAAAATTACAATAAATACACCCTTTCTTCCTTACTTTTAAGCAATATATACATTGAAACCGCCATGAAAGTGCAATCTAATTAGGAAAAACACTCCGATGGGTCTTTATTTAAGATGAATTTGGGATTCGTTAATCATTAATTAATGTCTCCACTTATATAAGAAACCCAAGATGGCAATTGGCAAGGTATATTAACCTATTGCTTTGTTTGGTGTTTGACCGCTGCGAATTGACTAGAACCGAGCCGACGCAATTTTAAAAGGTCCATGGGCCTCATTCTTTGTAGATTGTCAATGTCAGGCCTTTATGTCAAGCCTGCAAATGTTGAATTGGGCCCAAATTATGCTTTCATTCCGACATCCAAAGTCCAAACGTTCGGACAAAGACCACCGACTGCGTAAGTTTTCAAACCCAATCAAAAGTAATTTGGTGAGTGATTTTGTCAGTTTTTGTTTTTCTTTTCAATATTCAAATGTCCAGTCCCTGCCTTCAATTATTGCTTCTATGGAATAATGGAATAGAAGAGGTAAACAAAAAAAGAAAGACAGACAGACAGACAGACAGAGAAGAAAACACAGATAGACAAAACCATCCATCAGCGACAGCAAGCGATATCCTCTGTTTTTAAAATTTCTTTTTGCCTTTTCCTTCACTTTCCTTCCCTTTCATGGAAAATTCACCCACCATTTCCATGCTCCCACAACAACCTCCACCATTACCTTCACCTTCGCAAAGCGTCGATTTTGCCCCGCTCGAATTCGTTCTGGCTTTCATCGCCATCATCGCAATCCCAGTCCTGATCTACACCTTCGTCTTATCAATCAAGTGCTCCCCTTCCTCGTCCAATCGGAGCTCCGCCGACGACGCTCCCAGCCGTAGCTCCGGAGACAGTAGGGAGATGATCTCAGTGGTCAAGTATCAGAAAGAGAAGCACGTGACCGGCGAGTGCCCGGTGTGTCTGTCGGCGTTCACGGAAGATGATGACGTGAAGCAACTGAGCGCGTGCAAACACGCGTTTCACACTTCCTGCATCGATCTATGGCTCAGTTCGCACTCCAATTGTCCGGTATGCAGGGCTACTATTGCCGTTAAGCGTCCTAGTACGACGTCGTCCGGGGTGAGAGACGCCGATCTTCAGCAAGGCTTGCCTGATGCTACCAGCTTGGTTTGACTACTTTCATCTTCCAATTCAAAATCTTGTCTTGCAATTGATGGTAGATCAAGCTATGGTAGTGAATCCTGAGCTCAGAATACAAATACAGATCGTGTAAAATTAGGAAGAAGATAAGTAATTGTCGGTGCCCCTACACTAGTACTACTGCAGAGTTTCTAAATCGAACATCCAATTGTAAGACTCTTTTTTTGGTCCCATTGTTTGTTATATCTGAATTAATTCTCATTGAAGATAAAGAGAAATATCATGCACGAAACTCTTGATATTAACTTGTAAGCGGCTTCTTTGAGTATTAATCTTCAATCTTGAAGAATAGATATAATTAGGCCAATTGTCACACAGACCCCCTGTGGTTAGGGCCGTTTTGACATGCACCCCCTCATTTTAAATTCGTAAGATTTGGACCCCCTGTGGTTTCATTATGTGTCATGCCAAGTCCCTCCATCCAATTGACTGTTAAGGACTAACGGCAATCAAAACGGTGTCGTTTTGAATTTTTTTTTTTAATATTGGAGGACAAAACGACGTCGTTTTGTACCAAGGGAAAAAAAAATTTCATGCAATAGAATCAAAACCATGTGCAGCAGAAGAAGACAACATATCATAATTCATAATCAAATATGTCTCAAAAAGTGTTAAAGCATATGCAAGGTAGCTAATATTGCTCTATCAAGCAATTAAAATATATTTGAATCTACTGCTTCTTGGATATTCTTGAAGACCTCTCTTTATAGCTGTTGTTGAAGGTCTAGGAGGCCTAAAATCTGCAATTGGAGGTCTTGTTGAAGATCTTGGTGGGGCTGCTGTTGGAGGTGCTGTTGATGCCTGTGAAGATGATTGTGTTGCTTGGGTTGGTACAACAGATGTGGAAGAGAAGAGTTTGCAAGGGAAGAGCTTGCGGAGCTTGAAGAGATTTTGGGAGACAAATTAGGTTTGACAAACAGACACCATCGCGTAGTCTAAGGGAGGATTTTGTTTAGATTGAAAACGGTGTCGTTTCTTTCTTTTTTTTTTCTTGGTACAAAACGACGTCGTTTTGTCCTTCAATATTAAAAAAAAATAAATCAAAACGACACCGTTTTGATTGCCGTTAGTTCTTAACAGTCAATTGGATGGAGGGACTTGGCATGACACATAATGAAACCACAGGGGGTCCAAATCTTACGAATTCAAAATGAGGGGGTGCATGTCAAAACGGCCCTAACCACAGGGGGTCTGTGTGACAATTGGCCATATAATTAATGGATGGATTATATATTGAGAAACTGGTTTGATAGATGTGTAATTGATGGATTATATATTGAATTCTCTGAAGTAGTGTCCCGAATGGTTGTGCCGCTTGTAATCATGGTTTCATTATCTGATTACGCCAGAACAGCTAATCTCATAATGATGAAGTGATGAATAATTTACCAAGGCTGTGGTGAGTGTTGTGTTTTGACGTCATGCGATGAGTTGAGACGAGTTTTGAAATTATGGTGAGATGAAATGAATTGTGGTGGCAAAAAATGTTTCACGCGTCATTAAAAATATTGTTTTAAAGTGGGGGTAAAATTAGATATTTTTATTGATATCGATTAATTATTGATGAATTTATTTTAGTAAAAATATAAATTAAATAATAAAATTGATTGTGGACAAAATTTTTTAAAAAAATCTCACATTTTGACGCTAAAAATATGGTCAATTACATTGTGTTAGAAATGAAAACAGCTCCCCGCAACTTCAAACTCGCTATATAGTGGTAATATTGTAACGCATTAGACCAACACTTTTGTCCGAATGCGATACGTTGAAGCCAAAAACAGTATGCGTTTAGAAAGTGGAAAGACAGGCAAAATGCACCATATTCAATGATAATTAAAATTACTTTCAAGAAAACTAACAATTCAAATTAAATTCAACGTAAAAGTATCTTCAATGCTAAACCGGGGAAAAAAAAACGACGCTCTAAATTTTAGCGGGACCGCCAACTGTTGTCATAAACCCTCGAAAGCTTTCATTTTTCATCTCTGAGCTCAAAACGGACACCCATGAAAAGAGTTCACATAGATCGAATATGGCTGACGCCGCTAATCGTAGTTACTTCATTCTCTATAATTTTGCTGATCACCGTCACGATAGGTCACGGCAAATCTTCTTCTACTACAGACGCTGTCGGACTCGGTGACGGGCCGAAACTGAAAGAATCGGTCTTGGAACGAAATATCGGGGGAGAATTAGGGCTTCCGGAACTGCCGAGGTTAGCGTACCTGATATTCGGCACCAGAGGGGACGGTCCACGGATCCGGCGAGTTCTTCAGGCTGTGTATCACCCAAGGAATTACTATCTGCTGCATCTCGATCTGGAAGCGTCAGACGGGGAGAGACTTGAGCTGGCAAAGTACGTAAAATCAGAGCCTGTGATGAGGCAGTTTCGGAATGTCATGGTGGTTGGCAACGCCGATCTGGTCACCTACAGGGGCCCAACCGTGATTGCATCCACGCTTCACTCAATAGCGGTGTTACTGAAGCGAGCCAAGGATTGGGACTGGTTTATTAACTTAAGCGCATCGGATTATCCACTTTTGCCACAAGACGGTTAAGTTTCGTTGTTTCTGTTATTTTTCTTCTATACCATCGGCATTTCTAATGTTTGTTTCATATTGAAATTCTGTAATTACTGCTGCTTATATTAGGTGAGATCTAGATCTAGATCTAATTGGGAATGTTTTTGGTTACCATATGATTTTGATTGATTGCAGTTTTGGATGTTATACTAGAATATTTGGAAGATACTGCATTGAGTTTTGTCGATCTATTCCATTCCGATTTTCAAACTGCTAGTTAGTTGGGCTATTGCACGATAATTTTCTTGAAAGTGCAATGACGCTACGTTGAATTCAATCTACTAAATAGTTTGCTTGTTTACTCACAGGGGAACAAAGTGGGGGAATAAATTAATCATATTTTCAGTCTTATTTTTGTCATCAATATATCCCATTTTGAAATCAGACTTAAAACGCAATTAACAAGCGAGTAACATTCTGTTATCTGAAAGTCTCTGGTTGAACTTCCTTTGCTTTTATTGTACTTGGAAATTTATCTTCCATTTGGAATGAACTAATTAGCCGCTGTTTCATTGTTTTCAAGGTCGCATAATTTGTACCCAATTAACAGTTACTGACTTTAGAATATGCCTTTTGTTCCAGATATATTGCATATTTTCTCATATTTGCCTAGGGAGCTGAACTTTCTTGAGCACACAAGCAGTATTGGTTGGAAGGAGTGAGAATTCGATGAACTCAAACGACTGTTTTATCTTTTGATTTTGGTTTCATTATATGTTAACTGTTAGTTTATGCTTACAGGTTCCAAAGAGCAAGGCCAATTATTATAGATCCGGGCTTGTATCATTCTAAGAAATCTGGTGTTTTTTGGGCCAAAGAGAGGAGGGCTGTGCCTTTTTCTTTCAAGATATTTATGGGTATTGACTTTAGATTAGCTTTATTTGTCTACATCATTATCTTATTCATTTTTAGTTTCCCATCTTTTTTATCTTCTACTGGATTTTAATGTCCTGAGCTGATATAAAGTATGATATGAATAATGCTGTTCTGGCATTGGATTGAAAGTATACTATGAAGACCTTTATTACTGTCAATATGATGTTAGTATGGATACAAAAAGTTGAAGTTTGTGGACATTTTGCGACTCTGTTGAACCTGGAGCGCCCACCGAAAAGAGATCTGAAGTTTCTTTATGGTTTATGAATTATCTTTCAAGGATCATATCAGCATGTGAGCTTTGCTTGATTCTGTCTTAATGATTTCCAACATGTGTTACAAACCTCTCTCTTTTTGCCCATGTGTCAGTGTTGACACCTGATTTATTTTTTTCCGATTCACATGTCATTCTTTTGTGGTTGCTGTTACATGTATAGAGTGTTGCCTAATTGTGCAATGTAAGCAATAAAGTTACGTAAAGTGTTTCCTAGATGTCCTGGCCTTAATATCTCCAGTTTGACATATAGAACAAGAACTTCCATGCAGAGTTGTTTGAAATGGTACAGCATGTGTTTGTGAATATGTATTGAACCTGTATTATGATTTACGTATTCTTTTGCGGTTGCTGGTACATGTATAGTGTATTGCCTAATTTTGCAATGCAAGCAATAAAGTTATATAAGTGTGTCCTAGATCTCCTGTCCAGTTTGATATATAGAACAAGAACTTCCATGCAGAGTTGTTTGAAATGGTATGTAGCATATGTTTGTGAATATGTATTGAACCTGTATTATGATTTACTTATTTTCTTAGTATCTAATATTTTTTGATGTCATCTAACAAGATTCTTGGTGACATGCATTATGTCTCAAAATTTCTGTTTCTTTTCCAGGGTCCGAATGGGTGACACTAACAAGGTCGTTTCTTGAATTTTGTTTGTGGGGATGGGATAATCTTCCTCGAACTCTTCTTATGTATTATACAAACTTCCTGTCATCTTCTGAGGGCTATTTCCACACCGTAGTCTGCAATCACAAAGACTACCAAAACACGACAGTAAACCATGACCTGCATTATGTAGCGTGGGATAAACCACCGAAACAAAATCCGGCAAACCTAACGTTGGAAAACTTTGATGATATGGTTCAAAGTGGAGCGCCTTTTGCTCATGAATTTGCAAAGGATGATCCTGTTCTCAATAAAATTGATAAAGACCTATTGAAAAGATCAGATGGGCGATTAACTCCTGGGGGCTGGTGCACAGGGAGCACGTCAGGTAATAATGATCCATGTGTATTTTATGGAAGTAAAGATATTGTTAAACCGACTTTGAATTCAAAGAGGCTAGAGAAACTCATGGTGAAACTTTTGGATTCTGAGAATTTCAGGTCTAAACAGTGTAAATAGTTCTGGAATGTGTCATTTTTTTCTTCTACAAACTTTTTTTTTCCCGTCATCATCTCCTTTCTCCCATGGTAGATTATTATTTACAGTTAAACCATCTGAATTCTGAATATCTGATAGTAGTATAGTACACATTTTTTATGATATGAACTAAAGCAAATATGTGAAGCTTGCAAGTTTTGTTGAATTTGCCCCGAGGTTCAAGAACTTGATACTGGTGGCTTGGCTTTGTTTCAAGCAGTCCTGGACCTTAACATGAGCAGTAAGCCCGATATGGCTACTTGTGATACGCTGAAATGTATGATTACGATTGCTTATTTTACTCTGCCTTCATGGCTTAGCTTATGCATGAATGCAATCGGTTCTGATGTATGGTTTGGCTGTATTATTGTTGGTCATTTTAGACCATTTTCCTAATTTTTCAATCCAAATAGATTGATTATTTTTCCTCGTCCGAAAGATTGTTTATTTCGGGTAAAAGTCACTTCTCATCATTACAAAGTAGTCCGTGATACAACTCAATCACTTATTGATGAAAGGTTTCGATTTGGTCATTGTTATTTACATAATCGTTACTCGAGAAGCTGGTGGTTCATCTCGGGCAGTCAGATATGACATGGTTTTGCTACTTTTCAAGCTGCAGCCTACAATGTGTGTAGGCAACCTGTATTTGTTGTGTGTGTATATATATATATATATATATATATATATATTGTGAACACGAATTTATTGTTAAAAACATGTGATTCATCTGTGTGCCAGAACTGACAAAAAACTTACAGTCGAAACAATGCCTTGAAGACTGATATTTCTATGTTGGAACTTAACGGGTGGGCATCATAGAATAGCCCGCTAAATTTAAATAACAGTTATTAGTATTTCCTTCTCCAAAGCTAAACCGGAACCACCAAACGGCACCCTATAATTTAGAAGAACCAACCATCGGCGTCGTCTCTTCGCCTCATGAAAAGAAGTCGCATGGATCAAATATGGTTGACGCCGTTAATCGTAGTTACTATACTCTCCACCAGTTTGGTTATCACGGTAACGGTATGTCCCGGAAAATATTCTTTAATCTCCGAGACGTTCCAAATGCGCCCGAAATTTGAAGTTCCGGTTTCTAATCGAAATGTCAGGGGCAAATTAGGGCTTCCGGAGCTGCCGAGGCTGGCGTACCTTATATCGGGTACAAGAGGGGACAGTTCACAGGTCTGGCGGATTCTTCAGGTGGTGTATCATCCGAATAACTACTATCTGTTGCATCTCGATCTGACAGCATCGGACAAGGAGAGGCTTGAGCTACTGAAGTACGTGAAATCAGAGTGCGTGATTCGGGAGTTTCGGAATGTAATGGTGATTGGAAAGTCCGATTCGGTGACTTACAAGGGCCCCACCGTGATCGCCTCAACGCTTCACGCGGCGGCCTTGTTGCTGAAGCGAGCCAATGATTGGGACTGGTTTATTAACCTAAGTGCATCGGATTATCCACTCATGCCCCAAGACGGTAAGCCTCATTGACTCTGTTTTTGAACCTTTTCTTCTATATCATTGGCATCGCTTTTCGTGTCATTGAAGAGGAGTTACTGAATTTTGATAGTGAATGCAACAAATGGGTGGGGAAGTTGTAATATGTGTAATTATATGTAGTAGAAAATTACTCCACTGTGGGAAATTTGAGAAGACTGTTGGGTTTGATTGATCTACAAATTCCATCCCAAACAGTTAGCTAATTGGACTCTTGCATATGGATAATTTTTTTGGTGGCATATTGATTGCCTCCATGCCTGCACCACTATCTTTTTGAAAGTGTAATTACAAGGTTAGAACCGAATACTGTATTATGAAATTGTACTTGACGCAGCAGTAACGAGTAATTTTGCTTTCCATCTTTTTCGCCGGTAAATTTAGTTTTTTCTTCTTCGTCTTGGCTCTTGTGCTGAAAGATAACACATGAGACTTTATATTGCTCTTAGTGTGTATGAGTAGCCATTTTGTTATGTTGAGTCTTATGTATGAATACTGGAAATTGCAGTTACTGACATTATAATATGCCTATTGTTTCAGATATCTTGCACATTTTCTCATACTTGCCTAGGGATTTGAACTTTGTTGAGCACTCAAGCAGGATTGGCTGGAAGGAGTGAGATTGCAATGAACTTCGTAGATTATTGCATTTGCTAGTTGTGGTTTTCTTTTAATATTAACTCTCATTGTTAGCTTACAGGCATGTAAGAGCGAGGCCAGTTATCATAGATTCCGGCTTGTATCATTCAAAAACATCTAGTATTGTTTGGGCAAAAGAGAGCAGAGTTGTGCCTTCTTCTTTCAAGTTATTTATGGGTACTGGATATACTTCCCCCATCTTCTTATCTCTTCTTTCAGCATTAGTGCTTGAGCTGATATAGAGGATGATATGAATAGCATTTTAACATCATCATGGTCTACTAAGATTCTGGTTGGTATACATTTTTCTATCTCAACATTGTTCTGTTTCCAGGATCCGAACAGGTGACACTGACGAGGTCATTTCTTGAATTCTGTGTGATGGGATGGGACAGTCTTCCTCGGACTCTTCTCATGTATTATACAAATGTCCTATCATCTTCTGAGGCATATTTCCAAACTGTAATCTGTAATCACGGAGACTACCAGAACACAACAGTAAACTATGACTTGCATTATACACCGCAGCAGCGTAACCCTTCAAAGCAACGCCTAATGAAGCCAACGCTGGAACACTTCGATGACATGGTTCACAGCGGAGCTCCTTTTGCTCGTGGATTTTCGAAGGATGATCCAGTTCTCAGGAAAATTGACATGGAGCTCTTGAAAAGACAAGATGGCCAGTTCACTCCTGGGGCTGGAAGTATAAATGCTGTTAAACCAACTTTAGGATCAGAGAGGCTAGAGAAACTTATGGTGAAACTTCTCCACTCTGAGACTTTCAGGTCCAAGCAGTGTAAATAGTTTTGAAATCTTACTGTTTTCTGTTTCCCCCAAAGCTTCGATTACATTTCCTTACCAAGTGAACTCTTTTCTCCTCTCTAGTTCGAGCAAAAGGCTTGATTAATGGGCCTTTCAATGATTAATGGCCGTGTTGCATTTTCAATGTGTCACTGTGGACTTGGCCCAGCTAATTTGGCAAAAGTAATGGGCCTTTTCTCATTTAATGGCTGGCTTAATTTAATCGGGCCTGGGCCCTCAGTAAGAAGTAAACCCAACCATACTGCTTGGTTCTTGGGCCGTCTTCAATATCCATCAATACTAATCAAGCACAATCGTAATGCCACGTGGCAGAAGCTTGTAACGTCAATTAAGGGAATGGGCGGTCAATTTCATTTATCTCTTTCGGACAAAGTAATAATAAAGTGAGATCATGGGATGCCATAAACACACCCGAGAAAGAGACTGATAGAGTAGTGTCAAAGCTGCTTGGTTGGTTTTGTTCAAATGAGGCTTAGATAAAAAAAAAGGTATCGTAACGACACCGTTTAGAAAAGAACTGCAGTTATGCTACCTTGTTAAGGAAATATCTGCACACAGTGGGTCCCATTTTGAACAGAAATGACTGCAGGGGAATCTAAAAGTTTTGGACACGTGTTGAATGACTGAGTTTCATGTGGAAGAACATCAGAAGAAGAAATATTGCTTGGAATCTCCAATCTGGCTAATTGAATTCATTAATAGAATAACAGATCGATACCTCAATTTGGATTTTTTTTTTATATTCTTACAGTAAAAGTAAAAGCTGATATTTGTTCACAAACCCATGTGATGTGAGACATCATGCATTGATCAGACATATATTAGTTTAGGGCTTGGATTTCCGAGCCCCTTCACATCCTTCGAAGATTGATCTTGCGGTATTAATTAAATTGTTGTTCTTTGAAGAACAAATAATAGACAGCAGAGAGATGCTCAGTTTCCAAAATGTACCTATTTGGCGATGAATATAACTCCTTTTGGTTACTGAAGATGACCGACCGGCCAACCAACCTTAACATTATAATTACTTAAGACACGTACAGAGAGAGAATGCTTTTTGTCATTAGGGTTTTGGCATGGGATGGGATGTGCTTTATTCCTTCTTGGTAAGCAGCCTTGGGTCTTGCAAAAGCAAATCCCTACACCCACCCCAGATTCCTTTCTTTCAACATGTCCAATCCCATTTGGACTATATTTAATACACATGATTTGATAACTACTATAATTTATAACATTATTTGTTAGTTATATATAAGCAGCTACTACAGGCTGCATGAAGAGAGTAGTACGTACCGATTTACTACCCTTACTTTTTGTTTTTATATTCAGTATTCTCTTCTTATTTTAACGAAATTCTGTCATATGATTTCTTTTCAGGTTTTCTCTCTTTTGTGTTTTGACATTCAACCATACTTTTATACCTTATTTTAGCGGAAATTTGGTTCAACTTTTGACAAATTCCCTACAAATTTGTTCTGCTAAGTGAGATAATTAAGAGATATTTAGAACAGAGAACCAAGGTAAATTTATACATGGCACTCCAACATAGGGTACTTGCCACAGCCATATATTTTTTGTCACAAACAAAATTTAAATTCAATATGAAAAAGATATGAAAATTGTGCACCTTTGAATATAAATCCGAAACATGATGTCTCTCTTGCAATAAATTTAATTTTTGTTTGAGACAAAATATAACATTAGATTATTAAACCCGATCAAAATATATTCCTAATATTTTATTTAATTATCTTCTTTTTTTTTTATTACAGCGGATTCCACTCTAAAATAATTAGGGCAAGACACCGGCACCCATGTTGGACCAAAATACAGTTAGTGTCAGTAAATTGAACGAATTGGAGCATAGCGCAAACAAAAGCAAAGCAAGAGGACTACAACCTTCGACGCTACTCTGCAGCGCGTGCACTTAAGATCCATGGAATCACTAGTAAAACGGCGCCTCTGTCAGTCACTCCACTACTACACTGACAAAAACACTGCTTTGTCGCCTGGTCAGTCACGCGCCTATGCAGGAGAAACGGTCAGACATTCCACAAAATCTCTTCCGTTGTTTTGGCAGTCTTAAAACAAACTTCGAGGAGTCCCTCTGAATTGAAAACAGAGTTAGTTATATATATTCAACACAAGAAGAGAAGATCGAGTAATACTATGATGGATTTTTGGCTTATTTTTATTGATATGAGTGGGCAGTTTTGGAGTCTTTTGAGACTCTTTGTCCTCACTCTAATTAAATATGTAAATTAAAGTACTAGTAATTCATTTTATTTTACACACACTCATATGAATGAGTCCATGACCTAGCTAGCTAGCTCATGTACACTGCCTCGTATCGTTCTCAACATTCTCAAAATACAAAAGTAGCATATCAGCAAATTATTATGAAATCATTCTCTTGGGAGTTGGGACACTAACCTAACCACAGAGATTTGTTTCAGAGACCATTCAAATTATTATAATCAGAATCAATAATGCATGCATGAAATGCTGCTTAATTCTCCCTCTCTCTTTCTCATGCAAAAATTAGCTATCTCATTATTATAATTTCATTACAATATTTTTAGTGAGGTATAGCTTGTACTGGGAAGTCACTAAACTCTAGGTGTATATAGTATATATTCTTCATTATTCACTTAATATGTATGCGGAAGACAGAGACATGGTCAAACGTGAATTCATTCATTTACAACCATGGAATCAATATTGTGAATTAAAGTTGTATTAAACATAATTTAGAATTGATAAATTACAGGCCAATATTTAATGTATACTCTCTTTCTTCTTAAAGCTAATATATATATATATATATTGCTATTAAAATATATAGTATCTTACTTTGTTGCAGCTAAAATTCAAACTAGTTTAATTTGAATGAGGACGAAATCACACTTTGCAGTTGGCTACTTTGAACAATCATCTTTTCGTTTGCTGAATTGCTGTCTATAAATAAAGGCATCACGTTTTTATGACTGTTAAGTTATAATTAAACATATATGTTACAAAGTTACTAAAGGATTTCTATAAAGAATATTCAAATCAATGAAATTAAAGCTACTCATGATTCATCATGAGGAGGAGGATTGTATATATAATATACGCAGACAATTGAGAGCCAGTTCATATAGAATATGGAAAAGATCCGATCGATCGACCATGTACTGATCAATTAATGGTGTGTTTTTGGGCATACATATATAGCTCGGAGAATTCAACATTTATCAAAATGCCCATTGAGTCTCGATAGATGATATTTTGTGATAAAAAAAACTACATTAACATGTTAATTAAGACGCTCATTCATACATCCATCACAAATCCTAAACCTAATTTGAAGTAACAAAATCCAAAACAAGAAGGAAAAAAAAAAAGCGCATTAAACAAACAAAAGCCTACCAATATTCTAGGGTTTTTCTCCATCCTCATATTTTGCCATCATTGCTTGATCAACAAGAGTGCTCTCAAGTGATATCTATAAGGGTTTTTGATGTGGGAGGAGCTAAAACTCTAAAGATCCGTCCATGAATTAGTATTATCAGCATTCCAGTACTGATGAGTAGTACTACTCCCAGTTAATCCCAAGAATTGCCTTGACAAATTCTGCTGATGATGATGATTATGATGATTTTCCTCCATTTTCACTTGACCCAATTCAGTAACTAGTTCAGAATTTGAAATCCTTGGCCGCACATGATGTCCCAATACTCCATAACCACCTCCAGAAGTACCTTCATATGGGTATAACCCCCCGGAACCCGAATCCAATCCACCCATGAATGGAAATTGTTGCCCTTGCTGCACCGTCCGCCACTGCTCCAACCCACCAACTGACAAAACTGAACCACCACTACCTCCACCAGCGGAGGCTAAAACGTTTCCCAACTGGAAATTCAGGTGATCACTTGCTCCTCCTAGTGGCGGTGCGGAAAGCGTGTTATAGTTCAACCCAATACCATCCCCACCACCTGGAGTTGTAAATTGATCAGGGAGATGAGAAAAAGGAGTCATGAAACGCAGTGGCTGAACCTGCGGTCCAAAGCCAAGCACATCAGTGGTTCCAATACTGCTAGAGGAGAGTGTGGTTGAGGAACTTGGAGCCCCTTGACGGTCACCGCTGTTGGCTGGAGATTTAGAGCTACCACTCCCTTTACTGCTTCTCTTGTTCCTCCGGCACCCGCCTCCCACCGGAACATTTCTCAGGGAACCGCCACGTGTCCAGTACCTTCTGCAGGTCTTGCAGAAATGGCGAGGCTGAGAGAGGCTGTAGTTGTTGAAGTAGCAGAATTTAGTGTTCGAAGATTCACATCTAGGGCACTTTAGTGCTGCTTCTGGCATGGGTATGTTGGCCATCCTGGCTCGATCCGCCAAGGAACCTGGCCGGATCGAGCCAGAACCGCCACTACCATGTGGGTGTGGAGGAGGAGGTGGTGGTGGCACTGGTACTGGAGGAAACTGCTGACTTCTTGCACCACTTGTAGTTTGGAGATTGTGGAGCTGTGAAAATATAGAAAAAGAAAACATAAAAATACAGTATATTCAAGAACATATAGGGAAAAAAAGTAACTGGAATATTTATCTTTCTTTGAAATTTTGTTGCTTTTGGTTTTTGGGTTGCAGAAATTCTTACTTGTTGTTGCCAGTTGGATGGATCAAGATAAGCAGGAATGGAAGAAAAAACCATAGCGCTCTTTCTTGGTCTTTAATCTCTCTTCTTCTTCTTTTTTTTTTTCTATCTTTTTTTTGGTAAAGGTTGATGATATGAGAATTTAAGTAGTAGTGGAGAATCACATCAACACAGCACAAGAGAGTGATCTTCACAGCAGGGAAAGACAAGAGGGAATGAGAGAATGAAAGAAAGAAAGGAAAGGAAAGGAAAGGAAAGGAAAGATGGATGGAGGCGCTCTAGATGATGATGACGAGTATCAAAAATAAAGAAGATAGAGGGACATCACTACCTTTATATATAATTGGCGTATATGTATTTTAGTGCTTGTTCAGTCTCAATGGACTCTTTTTGTTTTATTGCTTTTTAGGGTTGAGAGAAGACGATGTTTCTTAATCCATAAGCTTCTCTTATAATATATATTTATATACACACTCAGTACTACTGTTATTTTCTTCTGTACTGTTTTGTGCCTAGGAAAGAGAGGTAATCAGGGGGGGCTCTATCTTCTTCTTGCATGGAAAAAGTTGCTAATTGAGAGAGAGAGAGAGAGAGAGAGTGGAGACCAGCATATATGTTAGTTCGTCGTGGTTATGCCACGTTTAATGATGATTAAATTGTTAATTTATAAGTCCATATGCGTCCCGACCAAGTGAACCTTTTCTCCAGTGTAGTATGTTCCCTCCTCGCTTTTTTGGGTTGGTTTTAATTTCTTTTGTATTAGCTTTTACTCCGCATGCCATTTACTTGCATTAACATGTAAGGTTTTCAAAATACGTAATCTTAATAATATTACCCCTATCGGAATTCTGTTACGAAGTTCAATTATTATAATAGATATATTTGATTATAAATGTCAACTTTTATTGTGCCAAGTTACAAACAAAAGAAAATGTAGCCTCTAGTTAACAAATGTGGATTTGCCCCAATGCACATTTGAAGGGTAGCAACACCCGAACAACTAATTAGAGTGATAAAGATGATGCGTGGTTCAAATCCCTCCTCCCTATTTAAAAAAAAAAAAAAAAGGTAACGACTATGTGTTCCCGTGTCATAAAAAGTGTGGGTTAATTTTTTTTTTGTTAAAATATGATATAAATGATGTGAAATATCAACCTACAAAATTAATTTATTGAGTTGAATGACAAATTAAAAAAAAAAACATAAGATGGTATGATATGAGGTATTCGGTTCAAACCTTAATCATTTATAAACACTAACTTCTTTGAATTTTCCACATATTAAATACTCATTGAGAAGTTGGGCCACATGTTTGACTGTTTGGTGTTTGCCCCTTAACAAGTTTTGAATTTTCTCATGTTGGATCGTCAGATTATCCAGCCCATATCCATATGTGCGAGTGAGCGTTAAAATATGATATAAATGAATTGAAATGTCTCAACTCAACAAGTTAACTTATTAGGTTGAATAACAAATCATAAGTGTTTTTTGTATTGTTTTGCATGGAATTGATACTTACGTGAGGAAACACTTAGTTTGATGGTGATGGAATTGTTTGTCTTTTACGTTAGAGGAGAGAGATTTTGTTTTGTCTTGCCCTAGCCCCAGGCCCAGCCCATCATTCAAAAGAATATTGAATAATTATATGCATATATAGAAAGATAAAAATTAAAGAAAAATAAAATGTATGGCCAAGGAATCAATCTTTTTGTTATTGAACGCGTTTGCTCTTTTGGACCATGAAAAGGGAACGGATCCAATAAGAAAATCAACGAAAGCCCAAGACTGCAACAAGGAGAAGCCCAAAAGTAATACCTCAGGGCCCAAAGATGAATCGAAATCGAGTTAGGGCACAGAGCCTGCTGATGGCAACACCAGAGGATGGAGACGATTTCAGCAGAGAAGAAATCGAAGGTTGATGCATCGGACCAAGTAACGATCTTGTCAATACTGGTAAATTTGCGATTTATATTATTAAGGTATCTTGTACACTTGAATCATGCTGGAATTCCAGTCTGTCGTAATTAAGACCTTCCAAGTAGAAATATTTCGACGAAAATGAAATGCATCTTTACTGTTTTAGGACACTGCGAGTAGGGTATATATTCTGGAAGAACCATGTAGTGAATGCGTAGATATGACAGTTTTTTCTGTTATTTTTTCATGGGATGATAACTGATTTCACCAAGAAGAAGAGACTTTTTGGTTGAGATCATTACCACCCATTATTGAGTTTCCATGTTTGGTGGCATGCCTATATACTCCTAGTTTGCTTTGCTTTTCTTTTTTCTTTTATTTTTTTGGGTTTGATTTTGGCATGTGGAGTTAATTAGGCAGGACGTTCTGCAACTAATTTATATGGTAGAAAGCACAGAAACAGTTTCCTTCATTGATGGATGATGACCCAGCTCTCACTACTTTAAGCTACAAGATTGGGTCGTGTTCACATACACTTTTGAAAGTATTTGCTTTTATAGTTGGATGAAAAAAGGATTTATCTCTAAATTGATTTTTATGTTGAATTCTGTTCTTTGATCCAATAGAAGATTGAGAACAGCGAACCTGCTAATCTAACTGAATCGCAGAGTTTCAACTCTTATTACAAGAGCAGAAATAGAATCCCAATTTTGAATAGCCTTGGAAACAAATTGAATTCTGTGAAGATGGGTCCACAAAACCAAAAACGTCAAATTTGTTAACCACAGGGCATTGGAGTTAGCTCCTTCGGCCCCCAACTCCTCGGTCCCAATCAAATGCAAAATTTGAAACAGCTCTTTAAAATTAGGAATTTTCATGGTAGTCCATTTGTGATTGCATCTTCCATAGGTCAAAGATGGTAGTCTCATCTTGCTAGAAAGGACATGAAGTTTCACATTCTCGAAGCTTCTTTGTCTTGTAGTACGAATCTCTCTCCAGAGGTACTGTGATATTTTGCGAACTTTGGAGATTAAAACGAAGGTAGAATTTGCAGGTTCGAGTTTCTTGTTCACATGTTTAGGTGCTTGATAGCGAAAATTTAAGATGGTGAGACCTAAGTTTGTAGTGTTGTTGGTGTTAATCTCATGTTTTCTTATTGGATAGAGATCCCCTTTTTTCTTATTCGGTTGTCCTGTTCTCTCATATGCTTTAGTGAAAAGCATTTGATTAATCCTGTGCTTTTGGAAGCAGTAACAAAACCAACTCAGAAAGGTTTTTCTCACCTGTAAAATGTTAGCATAGAGTCCCAATGTCCTGGTAAGAAGTGTCACGAACACCTATGCTTTTCCAAGTGTATAGGATTCAAATATGTGTAAATGAAATAGATGAGCTATGGTCAATGGTATAAAAAAATGGATGAGCAAACTTTGGCATTGACAACATAAAATAACTGCTTCCCGTCTGGCTCAACTCCTACTAACTCTATTTTTCTGGCCTTGCAAAATGTATTATGCCCCTCTATTTACTAATCCAGAACCACTCATGAACAAGTGGGCTTGGCGGCTGATCCTCCGTGGCAACCCGAAGTTCTGATAAGCCCTAATTTCACCTCCCAGTGTTGCTGTCACAATCACCAACCCCCAAGCTGTTGCTTGTACAGTATTGCTTGAATGATTACCTCCATCAAACCAAGACCAGGAGGAAGACCAAGATGAAAATGTAGTTGCAGCGCCAGATATAGAAGGTGAGTCACCATACCTTATTGAGGAAGAATTTGAACTGAATGAGTCTCCAATCCCGGAATCTGATCTGGAAACTTGTGCGGGCTCGTCTTCTGGAGAAGAAGCAGCACTTTCTATGTTATTGTTATTGCTGTTGCTGTTGCTATTGTTAGTGTTATTGTTATTCTTCTTTGGAAGTGGTGGCAGTTGTCTCTTGTGGCAGTTTGCAGCAGCCAAAGTGTTGTCCTCTTTTGTTGGTGATCCACTGGCAGAAGGAGACTGCGAGGGGATAATGCGTTTGGAGTGTCTTTTGGAATGCACATGCACTGGTGGAGGCTCACCTTTGGGGACCCCAGGCCATGGTATTGCCGCCGAAACATCTCTACATTGAAATTGCTCATGAGAACTGGTAGTTATCACACTCTTGCTTCTTCCAGTGTCTGAGTTTCGCTGCTCTTCGCGTTTCCAAACGTAGACATGAGAATCTTCACTCGCAGACACGACATATTTTCCGTCTAAACTGAAAGAAGCTGCAATTTGGCTATTTGTGTTCCGGAGACCTGGTATACAGGTATTTGTCATTCAGTGTACATAAGCATATGACTACATTTACTTTTGATGTTTTCAGTTGATACCTCTGAACTTGTGAACAATGTCTGTTCCGTCGAGTATTCGAATTCGGGAATCAGCAGATGTCACAAGCGCTTCGGATGGATTCATTGGGGAAAACTGTTCAGGTATGCATTTTGGTCAATTTTCCTTTCAGTTAAATGATGAGATGGAAGTCCTTATTAAAAAAATGATGAGATGGAAGTGAGAGGAAGGCAGTAGTATTACCTGGAAACCAGTAATCTTTTTTGTGTTAGACTTCTTCTTGGTCCGTATATCAACCTGATGTTGTTGCTCTAGTTTGCAATCTGGGCAAGCAATGAAAGTAATCAAGTACTAATCCAAGTACTATAAGCAAAAGGTATGCATCGATAAGAACAACGCAGCAAATCATACCCTCTGCACTGTACATGCGACAAGTCCCCTTGTGCGAACCAATCAGGGCATTCTTCAATTGTGATAAAAGAAAAATCATTAGTAAAATTGCATAAGATTGTCTTCTCTAGATTTGAAACACAAATAAAGAGTCATGAGGTGACCATGAGTTCTCTGCTTCAATGTTGCATATAGTTTGGTTTTTGACTCTCCTTAGTTTCCTATTGAGTATGAATCAATAAAGGCTAAATTTATTATGATACTGCAATTTTACGTCAGACATGGAGTGAATGACCTTATAATGTACAAAGTGCTTGGACTCCACTTGTTTTTCAGGGGCCAAACTCTGAAAGCCTGTAGTCCAAGATGGACAAGATCTGATTTCTACCTGTACTATATGGCTAAAACCATCTATGAACAAGCAGAAATTCGTCAAATGTAAAATTTTGAAAGATTCTCTTAAGTTGCCTTGGAACAGACTACCTCACAAGTATTAGACATGTTTGCCTTTTGATTCAGTGCTTGGTGGCCAAGTTAGAACTGCAAAAGCAACATATACGGACCTGGCCATCAGGGGTATAGCAAGCAGCAGTGACCATTTCATGAAGATCACTCCAGTCAACAACTTGTCGATCAGGTATGCTCCATATTCGAACTTTTGCATCAAGCGAACCACTTATAAAGTAATTGTCATCCATTGGATTGAAATGAATGCAGGTCACTGCAAATCATAAACCACATCAAAAGCCATCAGCAATAGACGATAATCAACACATGAAAATGAGGCCAACTGAGGATGAAAATCAGTTAAATGTAGGTACCATAATCATTGTGGGCAAACAACTTGAGACAGCTCTTGCTTTCCAAATCCCACAACCTCACTGTTTTGTCCATCGAAGATGAAAGCAGTAGCTGCAAAATGACATACGATATACTTCAGTTTTCATCAGTCATGCATATAATTCTGTTGGCAAAAACTACATGAGTGATTGTTTACTCTCGTTGGTTTTTTTTTTTTTTTTGTAATCTGAATTGCAATATATTAGTTTAGATTCCTGGGTTATTTCTAGCAAAGTACTTCTTTAACTTTGATCCAATGAACTTGACCTGAGATCTTGACCAGGACAAATCCAAGACATCATCGAGATGTCCTTCGAATGAACAGATTGGTCTCTCCGAGAACTGAAATACGGTTTCGGGGACATGCACATATTCAGGAATACTATTGCCTTTCCTTGCAGAGGAACCTCTCCCTTTTTTCTTCCTCTCAGACGGCATTGGCGACAGCTCCGCTAAAGCTGGCCGGTCCGGTGAGCCACAGAGAGATGGATGAAGAGGGGTCAAATTCCCTTCACTCAGAGCCATCACCTCGCATTCCTGCACTTCCCAAACATGAATAACCTTGTCTTCACCAGCGCTCGCAAGAAACCGACTGTCCAAACTGAACTTTATTGTCCAAATAGAACCCTGGTGAGCCTGAATTTCTTGACACAAATGCAAAGCACTCAGCTCTTTGTATGATTTCCCTGTTTGTCTGACTTTAATCCATTCCGAGGAAGAGTTCTTGTTAGATTTCTGCTCAGGCGGCAGTGGAGGAATTTGGTTGTCCTTCTCCTTCTCAACTTTCAAAGACATTGAATTCGCCACACCCTTTAAGCTCTTCACTAATGCTGCGCCTCCTCTCTTGCTCATCCTGAGAGACTTTGAGAAATACGAATTCGAACTCAAGAACTTCCGATCATGGCCCCCGTCGACATCGTTCATTCTGGAAACATTCTCTCTTCTCATCAGCTCCTTAACCACCGGCGAATGCCCAACACACTTCTCGAATTCTTCCATGGTGAGTTGCTTCCCTGTTTGCAGGTCGCTCAGTTTGTTCCACATACCATCCTGGTCGTACCTATTTGTTGGGGTAAATGGCAATTTAAGAATCATATTTAAGTTATGCATGGTAAATTAGAAGGGTGGATGGATTGGATATTACCCATTAACGATAAACTCTTTGCCGGTGTCCAAGTTCTTGATCAAGAAAAAGGCACCGAATCGACTGTCCGACAAAATCGACGTCAATGCACCGTTGTGGCTGTTCGAAAGGCCGATCTTTGGCTCTTTTGGTGAAACTCTCACCGACTCCTGGTACGGGTTTATCCGAGCATGCGGCACTATAATCATAGACGACGTTCTGGTCAATTGTTGTTTCGAAACCTTACCCACTAACTCTTCTTTTCTCAATTTTTCAACCGAGAAAGATTCTATTTCACTGTCAGATCTCGACCGTACCAGCATTACCGGAAACGGAGAATGCGAAATTTCCTGTTTTTTGGGCGACGGTGTGTGATTCTCAACCTTACGGTCGTGATCTTTGACGGATGTGACGGCTCGCTTGAGGTCGACGGAGCTGGCGATTTTGATCAATTCCTTATCGCCAGTTAAGCCCATGCCTTGGAGGAGGCGTTTTCGGCGCTCTTTTATGGATCCGGGGGCGGCCATCCAGACATTATAGTCCGGAGACATTGCCGCTGCTGCTGCGATGTTGCGAAACTCATTTGTATGAACAGAAGAGACGGCGGAGGCGAATGACATGCGGCTGTCGTCGAAGTCTTCATCTTCGTCAGAACCGGAGGAAGCCAAGTCGAGGGGGACGGCGGAGGAGAGGCGGTCGAAGGTCTCGAAGAAACGGTCGTCGTCATCATCGTTGAGGCCGTCCCAGTTCATGGTGAGGGTTCTCTTTCGCTCCATTTTTGTTGATTGTGAGACGACGACGACGAGGAGAGGAGTTTTGGTTTTGTGTGAAAGCAGGGGAGGGAGAAGAGGAAAAGAAGGGGGAGGTAGTTACGGTTATGAGTTAGTTAAGGGAAGAGGAAACGGTCAAAGGTCTGTCATTACTTCTCTGCACGTTTGGGTTTGGAAGCTCATTACTTTACTTACCAACTTCGGCGTACACATGATTTCCAATCACTTCATGCCACGTCTTTGATTTGCAGAGATTTTGGAGATTTTTTTTAATTAAATTATTGCTGCTCAATTACCTAAAAGGTTTTGGGGCCGTAGCCTAATGTTTTGGGCTTTAGGGTGCTGATTAATTCCGTAAAATGTTTTGGGTTTGCCTTTTGGGCCGTGCTGAAACCAACCTAGGTTCTTTATATGGGCCGGACTTGTAGTCTTGTCTCCCTGGCTAATTTAAATGTTTGTACAAGTCTAAAACACAAAATCGATATTATTTTACTTGCATTATTTTTCCATGCGTCCCTTTGGCTAACACTGAAGAATTCTAGATCATTGGAATGTTCGCTCTATGGAATCATTTGGCGACTGCTTAACTAGTGGGCTATCTCTCCGAATTTAGGGTGTAAATTTCCATCATATTCATGGAGGATGTTTGCCTCCAATGGAATAATGTAATGGATAACAATTATGACAAATTCCATAAACATAGAGAAGAGAGTATGGCTAGGGATTAGAGCATACCCCATTTTGATTAAGTTAACTACAAGCTAAGCTTATAAAAAAATTTAAAAAGAAAAGGGAATAAAATTAGGAAGAGCTATAAATATAACTTGCAGACTTTGACATCATCCTTTAATATAATATGGTAAATTTTAAAGATAGAAGCTTAATATAATATAAATTGAATTGGGTGTCAATCTGAGAATAAATGCTGTTTCTTTTAGAAGAGCATAACACCTTGAGCACAAAAGAAGGCTTAGAATACCAGAAGCAGCGGTGGTAAAAAGTAAGGAAACTCTCTCATCTTTTACAACTTTAACTTTACAACAGAATCATCATCTTCTTCGTCATCATTAGGTATTTTAGACCAGTACTATTCCTAGCTACCCATCTACCATGTCAAGATCTAAAAGAAATTAATAAAAGAAAATGAACAAGAAGAAGAAGAAGAAGAAGAGGTACACATACACATATATATATATATGTAATTCCACGAACACTGCACGTCTACACCAATATGACTATAAGTCTACTATAACAATAATGTGGATATATATATATATATATATATATATATTGATAGAGTAATTAAGTAAAAGAAAAATCACAAGTCTTTTCTGCAGTTTTGTTGATCTTGCCTTCAAATTCAGTAGGATTGTACAGAGAGAGAGAGAGAGACTCAACCAGTCGTGAAAGAGAGATCAAGCAATCTTACTAGTCTTGGCCTATTTGAGACTAGGGGCGAGGAGGCCTTCCTTTTCCTTGAGGGCTTGGGTTTTCTGGGTGCAGGTGGACATTCAATCTCAACAGGAATTTTGTGGTCCAAAGATGTTGGAGTCTTGAACCCATCGTCCTCCTCCACTACATCCTTCACAGGAGAATCTACAGCACCACTCTTCTCATCATCATGGTCTCTATTGGCTTCCTCTTGGTGAAACTTGTCTTGAAATTCCCGTTTTGAAATCTCGAATTCGATCTCTTTGTCTTCTTGACCCTGCTTGATTACAAACTTCTCCGAATTCGACGACATGCCAAGAAAGGACAACTGATCCACTGAGCACATCAGAGAGAGATAGAGAGGGAAGCTAAAAAGAAGGAAGAATTGAGAGGGGTACGTAGGGGTGAGGGTTTTACGCGCATCGGATCCTCAACCTATATTGACTTTGATTCGGAGAACTCCACATTATTTTTCTCGTAACTGTGATGTGTGAGGAGTGGATGAATGAATATCCCTGTGAGAGACTTGAGAGTTATATGAGAATTTGGTAAGATATCTCACTCTCTTTTTACACATTTTGCTTTCGTTACTAACTTTGATGCATCTATGCACGTGCCTTTGGCTTATATGGGGACCATTCCTTTGATGTGTGCGATATGGTCTTATAATATATCTCCTCTCGTGATATCTCTACATACACGGAGAGAGATCGAAAATGCTAAGCATCCCAATATTTTTTTTGTCACATCTCAAATATTTAGATGAACACATGTGATTCATATGAAATCGTGGATCTCATATGTTTCACATCATCCATATAAAATCATGTGCATCTTGAGATAAGTGGAACAAAAAACACTATAATCCGTAGAACCGCCGGAGATAGAGATGCTTTGTTTTGGTTGCAAGCAATCACCAAAGCACTTTGACTTTACATTCCCTTTGAGAGGTTCATCAATCACATCAATATTCATGTCCATTGCATGTGATTTGCTAACTCCTTCCATTTCTATGTGCTATGAATTGTAAATTACTTGCTATATACCAAGAATTTGGACTTTATGACTAATGTTTGTACACCAAGAGTTTTCGATATAGTTAATTAATACTCATTTATATACATTGATCTGGCGTGGGATGGTTATAATACGGTATTACATTAGTAATAAATCACGCTTTGGTTAACTATTGGGTTACATTATAATACAATACTATTAATGGTTTGTGGTAATTAATGGGTTTTAGAAGACAAAATTATATCTTAATTTGCATTCAATGGAGGATGAAGTTCAATGGACTAACATGGATGATAGCTTAACTACAACTTATTCTTAATTTAATGAATGATTTTGGCACCCATAAATATATATTTATTGTTGAGAAAAAACCTCACATTCCTACCAAGTCCATGGTTTCTTTGATTTAGTAAAATGCATTTTAAAGCCATGAATCCTGAAAAGCCCTGGAAATCTTGTGATGGGTTGGGTTTGGGAAAACAGACAATATCTTGCAATAGCAGTTCAGTTTGGGCTAGGGAGCCCATTATTGTTTTATAACAAGTGGTATCGGAGTGAGGTTATTTAGTTTGAATGTGAGTTGTACATGTCACATGTGTGACTCATGGTTCCATTTGGTAGCTTGAGCCCAACCCACAAGTGATGGGGAGATTGTTGAGAAAAAATCTCACATCGTTAAAAAATACATGATTTTCTTAACATAATAAGACACGTTTTAAAACCATAAACCCTAAAAGGTCCTGGATGGATTGTACTTGGAGTACTTTACTTGAAAAAATGGATAATATCTTACAATAATAATCACATTTGGGTTAGGAAGTCTATTGTCGTTTCATAACCATTATTCTAAGGAAGACAGCATGAATCGACTTCAAAAGTTCAACATCACCAACCAAACAAAAGGCTATAAGCCAAGTCTCTCTCTCTAGTCTATATGTGTGTATATATATATATATTCAAGTAGGGTCGATAAAATCAAATTTCCCATTATGTTTTGGCAATAACTATAGTTTGAAAAACAACATATAAATGTTAACATTGTGGAGGAAAAAAATCAAAACCTACATGATTAGAATCCGGACCATCCTAATATGCTAAAGATATACAAAACAACAACAACAAAAGGACTACCACATCAAATCCCTGGCTCCACATTTTCTGTAAAGCAATTCTTGGTATCAACCAATTACACATGATGGATATATTCTATCTTACTCTCTCTAACATAATCAAAACAAATATATTGCCTATAAATTATGAATTAAATCCTCTGCAGAATTTTATTTATTTATTTTTTTGAGAAGACACATATAATTATTTTTTGTGGGTTCTTCATAATCTACTTAGGATTCCTCCATTGAAAATTGAAGGAGTTGATGAGATTTGGTAATGCCCACTAGATTCATCCATCTTCAACTACCAACTTATCAATACCTGCCCTTTCTGTTTCATTGCAATTTCCCATCTCGTGCAAATTATCAAAAGATTGTCTCTTGAGAAAAAAATTTAATCACTCGAGAAAAAGAGTGCTTGGTTTTCATCATCAATCACCATTAAACTTTGGGAGCCTTACCCTAATCTCTCTTCACCATGGCGGATACCACGAACCAATGATTTGGTGACACCTCAAACGATTGATTTGTAAACGCATTAATGGAATTCTATTCAATTAGGGGGTTAAGTAATGTTTAGAACTTTTAAGTACATTTCTACACACACTCTCATGGGGGTGCATCATTGCATATCATGCACATGCTTCATGATTTTGTTCCCATTGACAACCATCATTCATGCCCCATGTCTCACAATCATCTTCACAGCCCCTAAAATTTCAACTCTTTCCAACCCCACATTAAGTTTACCTTTGTTTTTGATGATTTATACTTTCTCCTCAGGCGACCAATTGGGTATTTGTAAGCAAACATATACTCTCTCTTTTTAATCGAGAAATACAATACCATAGAAGTTAAATTTTTAAACGTCCGATATGGGTCTAAACATAACTCGGATCATTAGGCCTGCGTATATAGAAGTTTCTCATCTGATCACGACAAGGTAAATTAAGTCAAAACTTAGCTCATAGCCTAAAGAGTATTGCTCTTTGTGAAAATCGAACTTAGAATTTTCATAATTCATACGGTTTAACCCCAGAGAAATTCACCAACTATATTATCACCCAAGTGATTGTTCATATATACGTATATGCATGTGTATGAAAGGCTACTATAGTTATTGGTATTGGAAGGACAACCCAATAATTATTCATTACGAGTCGAATAAAATGCATGAAACACCTCATGAATTCTTCCACTCATTAGTCCACTTTCATGTTATAACTTATAAGCAATGCCTACAAGCTCAACGAGGAGCATTCATTGGCATTACAAAAATGTATTTGGAATCCTATGAAAAACAGAGGATGCGAGAAGATCCGAATTCCGATCCATAAACTTCAATTTCTTAGAGTTTGCCAACATTGAAGAAGCAATGGTACATTGTATTGAAAAATCAAATAGCAATTGTCATGCCTTGCTCCATGACAAATCAACAATAATATTGAATCATACATAATCAGCAGTCACATTCATCAGCCAATATTGAAAGGGTTTGTACCCCATTTTTTCCTGATTGGAGTTGCAAAGAAACCATGCAAATAGACCAAGCCCGCGTTAAGATTGATTATTAATGATGTGATTATTGAAGTTTATAGATCCATACCACGTGAGAAGCACGTGGTATGTATCCAATAAGGACCTGGGTTGTGGTCCAGATGCTGAATTTGGTGCCTGATCCTCCAACTTTTGGTTATCTGGTGGTGAAGAAATTAGAACATGAAACTTTATTGCGAGTACAAGGTGATGCTGTCCACTATGTTGTGTCTCTCTTCTCTGTGAGTGACTGACACTAACAGAAAATCCCACCATATATTCTTTTACCCCACCCTTTTTTTTTATTATTATTATTTGTTTATAATTTAGGCGCGCGGACACTAGTTGGCCCATATCGTTCATGGGCCTATTACCTCCATTCCAATAAGAGTTCATAGGCTTTGAATAACCCAATTGTTATGGCCCTGGACCTCTTGGATATTATTTATTGGAGTAGCTTTAGTCACACCTCTGTTTTTTTTAAAGACACCCTGTCAATTGATTTTTATAAAGGATTGTCAACTTAGATTGGGGTGTTTTTAGAAAAAAGCAGAGTATGACTAAAGCTACCATACTTATTGGTACCGTGGTCCATACTATAAGAGGTCATGGGCTTTGAATAGATAAGAATAGGAGAAAAAGGCCCAAACGGTATGGGCGTTGAGCTGTTGCAGGAGGTGCATGGAAGCAGTAATGGAGCATGATTGTGGCAATGGCACGATCTTCATCGATCGTTTTCGATTTCCTTCGGATCTCAGAAAGCAGCGTTAAAGGTTTTTAGTCAGAATTCGATAGAATAGAATGATATTCATTGATTAAGGCTTTAATTAGCCATTTGAAAGTGTCAACATTTTTCCCTTTATATATGCACCCAGACATGAGACAACAACGCACTAGCAGTTTAAATCATTACATTGTATTCTTCATAGAAAGGATACGATTATTTTTATGGCTAGAATATATAACCAGAAAATGCAAATTATTCACCTTTAATTCTCCTTCAGTATACTGTATATATTAAATTACACTGATCAGAAAATAGGTAGTAAAGATAATACCATGCAGAGTAGACGCATGGCAGATGGGCCCTTGCCAGTTGCCGACTCATTGATAGGAGTTGGACACGAGAGAGAGAAGTGACGAGGATCGTAGTTCGTAGATTATCATGCATGACGTATCATATCGATCGAAACTGTTTACCAACCGCACCGTAACTCAATAGATATTTATTTATCAACCCAATGACTGATTGGAGGTGACATGTCGTTCACGCTTTATCTTGGCCGTCTTTTCAACGCACACCTACTACCTACCTTCTACGTTATTATTTGACAATTATTAATAAATGTTGATGGAGTTACGTACTATGATAATTCTCTTTGTGCTACCATGCATGTCCACATGTTCCATACATGGTGTTCCATACAAAAAAACCATGTCCACATGTCCTTACTAAAGTCAATCTTGTGTACTAGTTAAATCATGATATTGGCAACATTAATTATCTTCAAGGAAATGTAACAAAATTAGGATTACAACTTTACACTCATGTTTCTCCTACAAAGAATTTAATAGAGTTCGTTATGGAGTGCGTAGTCGTTCAAGCCAATGCCAATAAGACTTTTTGAAATCCAATTTGAACAAATAATCAAATGTCTGAATTCAATTTCCAAATAAGTCGGATAGTAACTTTTCAATTGCAAATTTATTATTTCAATTGGAAAAATATATTTTATCATGGTTATCATTTGTTAAAATATTTGGAAAAAATAGAACAATTCAAATTACCTACAATGATGTATAATGAGAGAAAAACACGGGACAATAACCCTGTTAGTTGTCATGTTGTTAAGTATTCTGTATGTTTGGCAGTATGGCATTCAAAACCCTTGATTTGGGGTACGTTCTAATGGTACCTGTATAATGGGCTTGTCCAACACGTGAGGTCCATGCACACAGGTTTCACCTTTATCTTAACTGTCATCAAGGTGGTGCACGTTGGTTTGACAATTTAAGTTTAGGCCCACTATTTCCAATTTAGTGGGTTGGACATGTCGTTTTCGATAAAAAATAAATAAATAAGTAAAGCAACCTATTATTTATCACCAAAAAAATTTGATAGTAAGTAACCGGTGGAAATCAAATTTCAATTTTTGTTTGACCACACATTAGATATTATTAGATGGACATCTTCCAGACCTTTCTAGTATTTAATTATGAGTTATCATAAACAAGAGCCCATGATAGCCATTGGTGCTTACGATCGGACGGTGGAGAAGGTAGGAAGGGCGTACACGGTAGAGGGCTCCAGATTTGCTAAGCCAGGTCGCCTGATACACTGATGAATGGAGGTGGGTACATCAGGATAAGACACACACGTGGACGGTGGATAACCACTATCTTCTCTCCTCCACCGTTTTATATATTTGGAGGCCACACACCACTCGTCTCTCCAATTCAAATCGTTCAGTGCCATCGATTTCTTCTTTCTCTGAAATATCTGATCTCTTTTCGAAACCCTGAAAATGTCGTCTTGCTGCGGAGGAAACTGCCGATGTGGATCTGCTTGTAAGTGCGCCAATGGATCTGAGGGGTGAGTTCTTCTGTTTTCCTTTCTAACATCTGTTTGTTTCCCTAGAAAACGATTGCTCACGGCAGTAGAATTCAAGGATTTGTTTTTCTTCTGCAGAAGCAAGATGTACCCGGACCTGAGCTCCGTTGAGAAGAGCACCACCGAGACTGTTGTCCTCGGCGTTGCACCCGAGAAACCGTATGTTGTCTGGTCTCTTACAGCCTAAGAACATATATGCGTGATTCATCGATATTTTATAATTTATGTCTTGATCTATTCTATATGCAGCCAATCCGAGGGATCTGAGATGGGTGTTCGTGTGGAGAGCGGCTGCAAGTGCAATCCCTGCAAGTGCAACCCCTGTAACTGCTAAATCTTAGATGACAAGGGTCGTTATGAAGCCAGGAGCAGAGATCGATAGAATAATAGTATGTAGTAGCAGTATAAGCGTCCGGTTTCTGCTTTTTTGGTCTCCTTAGATCTATTAAGCGTAATATAATAAAGCAGCGTTGGTTTGTCTTCTGCGTCGGCAGTTGTTTGTTGTTGTTTGGTTTTCCTGTACAAATAAATGGCGTTTTATGGTTTTATGCATGTGTAAGACTATGTTGAAAGATAGTGTTGAATGAATGATACTCCTTTCCTATCTTGTTCTGTTTTTATATTCATGTTCTTCACTTGTTCGCTGGCATTACATAGAAGATATATGTCTTCAAAGCTTGAAACTTTTGATGGAGATCAGTCAAATTTGGATAAATTAAATCACTTTCATATAAGTTGTGAATGGTTCAAGATCTGGGTACATGATATCATTTACACAAATTTGGGACTTATCAAATACCATAAAATTTAGGATTAGAGAAGCAGTCTTCTTACAAATGATTGGAAAACAGAGGATAATTTGGTAGAGTTTGGTTGACCCTTGAAGTCTCTGGCTCTGCACAACAAGGTGTTGGACTGTCTTCTCTATCGAATATTCCTGTTGCAGCTTTTCTGAACAAGTTATAAACCTGTTTAAAAGAAGTCTTCTTAGCATATTGATTTGGTATTTAACACTGAAGAGTCTCAGCAAAACTAAGATTTTAGATCGACTGCTACCTGCTTAGACGAGAGACCGATTTTTTCCAAATCACTTAGCTGCAAAGATGACAAACCTAAATTATAGTTATTGAAGTTATTTTATGGAAGCAGAGTTTGTGAATCTACAGACTTTGTATTACCAATTTCAAAGGGGGCTTGTTTCTCTGAGATTGACAATATAATCTGCCATCTTCATTCCAATCCCCTGATTTACAATCAACATTGTGAAAAATGCTAATAAGCCCACAGAGACAGAAATTATTAAGTGAATCAGAGAAGTAACTGTTATCAAAATGTACCTTCAGCTCCATTAGTTCATCTCTGCAAAAAAAATCAAGTGTATAAACATAATCAGTCACTCTATCCATGCACAAAAGTAGCAGTTTTCAAATGGTTGCATAAAGGTGATGAACTGAGGAAAGTCGAAGAAACAGAGGAGTGCACTCGCCTGCTGGCTGTGTTTAAGAAGTCAACATATTCTTGGATAAGAGAGCTCTGTGAATAAAACAAAACACCCAATACCGGAAAGACTCAGAACCACAGCTTAAGAATTACAAAGAGACATTGTATTGCCAAGAATTAAAGAACTCCAACATACCTTAAAACTACAACTCATGGCGTTAAATTTATCAATTGGGGTGTGGAAATTTTGGCGATTGCCGTGTCCACTGTTTTCCATGAAAGGTGTTTTTGGAGTCTTTGGCTCAAGGAGGGTTGAAAAAGAAATTTTTGAGAGAGATGATTCGTCAAATGGTTCACAGTTGACATTGTTATTGATGGGAGAGAGAACTTTCCTGCAAGGACTTTGTGCTGCATTTTTTCTGCCACTAGCAGGTGAAGATACCAAAGAATTAGCAGAACTCATGAGAGATATTTTCTCCTCATCGCCTGGTTGTTCATCTGCAAATGAATTATTTAAAGCAAAATCTAGACTATCAATTTATTCCTCCATTTGCTTTGGTCATGTTGTCTAAATCAAAATACCAACTAAAATAAACAAGGAATGGTGGTATCATACCTGCTAAGCATGCAGTTGATTCTGAAACAATCTCACTTGTGCAATCATTACCTTCTTCCTTTTTGTCTTCAGCATCAAAGCACAGATTCTGCAAAAGAACTTAGGATTCCCAATATGAGACACAGAAAGTATCTACTTAGGATGTTTGCATAGGAAAAAATATCAGTGGTCTTATCTTTCCACAGAATTTTTCAATGAGAATTTACTTTTAAATGAAAATATCCAATAAAACCTCAAAACTCGATCATAATTCATCACATGTTATATCCATATGAATGAGGTCTATAAAATTTTAGACTTTACCTCTAAGTCGTCGGCAAGACATTTGTTCATAAATAAATTTTTGGAAGGCACGGATAAGGTCCTGCAAATATAACCCAGAATGCAGTCAAAATCAATATTAATCAGCACGTCGTGTAATAACTGAAATGGATACACACCATTCAAGCTTCTATACCTTTCCTTAGGAGCACCCTGGTGTGTAGCAGCATGGCCTTTAACAGAACTATGATTGTTAGTTTTCTTAATATAGCTTACGGGTTTTGGAGTTTTTCCTGGCAAGGGAGAACCAAATGCACATGATCTTTGTGCACTCTTTGTCTTGCCTTTTGATTCAAGCCAGGCTCTCAATTTTGCTTCCATATCAATTTTTACCTTTGGAGTCTCCAACTTTTGAGACGAAGAAACAAAATTGGATATGTGGCGTGACCTAGCGGCCAAGCTGACTGTATGAACAGATTCTTCGAACTCACAAGGATTCTGAAATCAACAAAAAGAGAGAGATTCAATCAATTTTGTAATATATATAACTGAATTTTGAGATGAATATATGCATGACCTTAGACATCAAAAAACTTCTTACCAGACAAGCAATCATCAAAGCACGACTCGTTCCTCCAAGAGAATCCTGCAATATACGGGTTAGCTTACAATCCCGGTAGGGCACTCGTGGTTTGTTGTTATTCAGTGCATAAATAACATTAGACAACGCGAACAAGGATTGGTTGATCTTGGCACTCTCCAGGAGCCGTATACCTTCATTGCAAGTTCTTTTGTTATCTTCATTACCTGATTAAGTAACAAAGACAGGATAAGAGGAAGAAAAAGAAGAATAAGATATAACTAGTGCACAATATTTTTTACTAACTAAATAGGAGGTGGAAATGACCTGCCAAGTCTATTAGGTTCAGTTTCCCAGAGACCACAGAACCAGAACCATCACCACAAGGAGTGGAAACAGAAATCACTAGCACTCCATGGCTTCTACTAGAGACGTCATTAAGATCCGTATGAGCAACTTTCCGTCTCTGAACTCCGCAAGAGAAGACCTCTTGAAATTCAGATATAGAAGTGACAAGGGCACGAGATAAACCCCGGAGATGTGTTTGCCCATCTTTGTCATCCAAAACTGTAATTTCCTTAGCTTTGAGTTCTAAAAGATCATAGCACCTGTCCATATATATCTCAAAGTATGAAATCTCTGCCGTGCTTCCCATGATCTGGCACAATGAGAGAATTGTGGACATTGCCAATCGCATAAGACCTGGCCGATCATCATTCCCCTATAAACATGGAGCAATATGTTAATGTCAGTGAGAAACCGGATCATTAACCCAGAACAAATTCACGACACGATGAAGTAACAGGCTGAAATTACTAGTTTCTGAAATTTTTTGTAATGAGTCAATTCCACATAATGAAGGTACTTTGAGGTGGTTTTGGGCATTGACACCACTTTGGGCTCTTGATTTTCCAGGTTCAATATAGAACAACAAAAAACATGTATGTAAGCTTGAAAAAGACCAAATCCTTTTACCTAGCTATTCCACCATTCTAATCAAACTTTTTCTAAGATAACATAGATATAAAGGACAAGATTTCAATTACTCTCTCTTCTTTCTGATCCTCTAATTTCTATGCAACCAAACAGAAGGTTACTAGATATATAACTGTTTCGATAACTCAAATTGGTCTATTGTTCCCATACCTGCATTGTATAAGTCTTTCCACTTCCGGTAGCCCCATAAGCGAACACTGTAGCGTTGCAACCGCTAAAAATCCCAGGAATAAAGGGGCTCACTTCTCTCTCAAAGATCTGGTTCACATTATTGTCTTCTTGGCTAAAGAACGAGTCTAGTTGATAGCACTCGCTTCGTCTACACACAAGAAACAAAAGCAAAATAAAATAATAAAAACCAAAGCTTGAGACGGAGAAGACAATTTGCACACATAGAAGCCCTAATTAGTCACCTGGTATAAGGATCCTTGAGATGGACGGCAACTTCTTCACGAGGCAGAAAATCTTTTTCAATTGCCGAAATACAGGAGGTCGGGTTTCGATTTCCTGAGGCAATCTCGTGAGGGAGAAAGGCGCGTACCCTTACAATCACTCGAACCTTCGAAGCCGTTGAATCGGGGTTCGTCGGTTTCGCCGGAGTACAAGATTTCGTGGTTTTGGTGGTCTTCGATGGGAGGTTCAGGGTTTCCATTGTAACAGAAGTCGAATCTCTTGACGAAAGTGATTTGCAGAGGAGGAGTAGATGGTGGAGGAAGAGACAGAAACGCTTGGATTTCTTTGGATCAGGGAGCAAAGAGGGGTCGAACTTTAAAAGGATTTGACCGTTGAGAGACGTTGGGTTCAGTTTTTTAAAATTTCGCAAGTGGGCCCATTGGTTGGAGCTGGTTTCTTGGAACACGGGCTTTCCGTTGGACTCTGTGGGCCCCGCCAGACGCCTTTTTCCTGCTACTGGCCCGCTTTAAACATTAAAATTGGTGTGGGTGGCTTATAATTATTTTAACAGATTAATAATTTTAAGCCAAATCATTTTTTATTAACTCGAAATTTAAGCTAGAGATAAGAACCTTTTAAAAAATTACTGATGAGGAATTTAATATAGGAATAGATAGTTAGTTGAGTCTGTTAACATTTCAAATTAAACGGATAATTTTTAAATTAAGGTTAATCTAAGAAGTAGTTATGAGCTTCAATTTTCATGTAATTAATGAACAAAAAAATAAACTTAATTAGGAGGATAAAATATTAAATATGAGACATAATTAGTTGTTTAATTTTAGATTTAAAATATTTACAAATTATCCTTTTAGGAACCACCGCCTCTGACCACCGAGCTACCGGGAAAGCTTTTCCCACACAATCTAACAGCCAGAATCAAATCGCTGAGCGATTGATGAGAGAAAGCGTAATATGGGCCGTTGATGTTTCTCAATCTGACGTTCCAGCTAAGCCAACATTAAAACGTATCTCTATTATTTCCCTTCACAACTAGGTTAAATCCAGACTATGTGATCTATGATCCTACGGTTTAGAAACGCCCGCGAAAGTTGCTTCATCCCGCAACCTCAGCAACATGCTCGACATTTAACGCGGTACTTTGTAGCGAGTGTGCCGTTTGAAGTTCAAACTTTCGTCCCTTAACGTTAGTTAACATAATAGAGCCGTGAACTACCGTTATCGGGTAGGGTTTCCCAACCCCATAAACCTCAAACATACGTTGATATCTTCGTAACGGGAATTTTAACGGAGACGTCGGTGCTTATGTATTCGTTATATCCAGCCGTTTTTAATTCTATATTTTATTTTTCCTAATTTATTCCTTCACCCTTTGTTTCAAGGTGCAGGAATTTGGTTTTCACAGAGAAACGTTTCGATTCTCTGTTTGGCTCAAAGGGGATTTGTTCTTTTTTCTCTCCTGATGAGCTCCAGTTCGACTCCCGCTTCTTCTCTGCAAGCAGAGGTCAGTTTACTTTTCACAATCATGGAATTCTGATTTGGTTTTCTTTTAATTTTCCGATATGACTTCTGCGGCTTACTTTTTGTTGTTTTTCCATCATGACTTGAACCTTAAGTAGCTCTGATTCGCCAAGGATTATTCGATTTTTTGTTTTCTTGATCAGAAATCATAGAATTGTATGAAATCGTTGTTTTCTTGATTTGTTTTGATCTGATTAGTTCTTCTTAAGATCTAGGTTTTATCTTTTTCCAACTATGGGGGTAAATTCTTAGAGATTTCGGTTGAGTTGAGTTTGCTTTAGGGTTTGCCGGTTTGTGGTGATTGTAATTCGACATATGAATGGTTCTTCTCTGTCTACTTTTGTAATATAGTCATCTAGTTATTGATTAGATTTTGGGTTTTCGAGATGATTGCAGAAGGAGATGGGTGAAGCAAGAATAGAGGAATGTTGTCGTGAGAATAAGCAATTGACTGCTGCTTCAGGCTCTTCAGTATCCGAAGGCAGTGGTATTCTTAGGTCCCCTGGGACATCTAGCCCAGCCACAGCATCACCAACTCATCGGTACTATCCGTCAACTCTTTTACTCCCTAGAATGTCTTCTCTTTGTTCAGAGGATGAGTGATGGTTTTGATTGAATTGCCCTTCTTATGGTATAGATAACAAATTTGCAATTAAACAAAGATGTAGTGAACAATTTTACAAGTGATGCGTCTCTATTTTTTGAACTTCGATTCTCAGGAGGACAACTGGCCCAATTAGGCGAGCTAAAGGTGGTTGGACTCCAGAGGAGGTTAGTAGTTTCTATTCTTTACCTGAATTTTCACCTCTCACTTGTTGGTTAACTTTTGTTTTATGTGTGTGTGTCTTTTGGCTCATTGAAGTGTTGAGGCCATTCGGGCTGCTTCTTGAGTCATCTGACCTGAAATCGTAGCCTTTCTTTACCTTAGGTAGTTTCTATGCCTAACCTATTTGGGACAATTGCTAGTACTGCACTAATTAATGTCATAAGCAATCATGTTAATGTGCAATGGCTGTTATCATATATGCTAATTTTTTGTTGTTTCACCCACATAGTCATCTTGTTATGGTGAGCTGCTTCTACTTGGATTGGCTATTTACTTACATCTTTGTCTATCACAGGATGAAACACTAAGAAATGCTGTTGCAGCTTTTAAGGGGAAGAGCTGGAAGAAAATAGGTCTCTCTCTCTCTCACAAGTACACACACATGTTCCCCTGTATGAAATTTTTAATAAGATCCTGCTTGAGTGACTGTGATATAGATGTGCTTGCATATTATGAATGTATCTTCACTGTAATTTGTTATTACAGAGCTTTATATTAATATGAACTTAACAAGTATTAATCTAATCTAGTTGGGTCTGGCTTCCCATATATCTTCTAACCTTTTCATACTTGGTAAGTTGATCCTATTAAAATCATGAATCGCTGGAGCATTAATAACATTAGGAACATGAAGAGTCTTTCTTTGTTATTTAGACCGAATTATGTTGGGTTGACAGCACAGGCCACCATCTGCTTTATCAAGCTCTATTTAAGTTTGATGTGATGGTGTTCTCTTATGATGTTTGAAACCTTGTTCTCGTTGTTGAATCACAAGATGAATTGGTAGCATAACCTTTGTATGTTATATCGAAAAATATGGAATGTATATGTCACCTCAGCTTCCTAATGTGTAGTGTTCCCTATAAAAATATTGTACCTATATTCATGAAACCGGTCTTGATTTGTATGCAGCTGAGTTTTTTCCTGATAGATCAGAGGTGCAGTGTCTACATAGATGGCAGAAGGTTCTTAATCCAGATCTTATCAAAGGACCTTGGACTCAAGAGGTTAGCACCCAGCTCCTCTTTTCTCTAGATTTTTCCACTTACGGCCTGTGATTCAAGCATTAAGCTTTCTTTTGATTCGTTTGTTCACAGGAGGATGATAAAATCACTGAACTTGTAGCTAAATACGGGCCCACTAAATGGTCTGTAATAGCAAAGTCTTTGCCTGGCCGAATAGGAAAACAATGCCGAGAGAGGTAACATTTCCAAATATATGAGATCAATCTTCTGATAATATTAATTCATATTTTCTGATAAAAAATGTTTATATTTGTTCGAAACACGTTTCTTACATGTCATCAGTGTGTGTGGTCAAAATGTATATGGAGCTGTTAACTTCGTAGCTGACTTGATGTTATGCTAGATAGCTTGTATTTATGTTTTTCATTGATTGCAATGAAAATTGCCTGGATTTATAGACGTTTCTTTATCACATACTCAGATGAATTTATCTCTGGAATTTTGAATATCCGTATGAGAAACAGAGAGTAATTGGTTGAGCCATATATTAAAATCAAAGGTTTTATCATCTGCAGGTGGCACAATCATTTGAATCCCGGTATAAAGAAGGATGCTTGGACATTAGAGGAAGAATTAGCTCTAATTAATGTTCATCAGATACATGGTAACAAATGGGCTGAAATTGCAAAGGCTTTGCCCGGAAGGTACTCATTACAGAGAGTAATTGGTTGATGAATTGTTTTTTAATTTACTTCTCTATTAAGCTCAAATCTTTTAGTTTTTGCTCTTCTACAAGAACCTTTTTAAGTTGATGAGTTTTGATACATGAGGGGGCAAATGATATACAATTGTAAGAATTGTTCTATTCATGTGGTAACCTTGATGTCGTGAATCCTCTTTTGAGGGTTTCTTGTACTTTAGCTACTTATAACATTCTGTTTTGCATTGGAGGTTCATGTGTGTTTTACATGCTGTTGTTTAGCAATAATTATTGTTTGCTTTCTCTGTTGACGTACAGGACTTCGGAGCTAATTGTTTTATCCATAATTTTTGGAATAATCTTGACTTGTTAGTGGGGAGGATAGAGGGGTTTGTCGAGGAAAATGCAATTATCTCATTTGTTTCACTTGGCTGATTATATTTATACATATATGTCTTTGTCGCAGCTAAATAGATATTTGTGGAAGATATGTTTAAATAGGCTAAATTTAATAGGAAAGTCTCTTCCTGTGCTATTTGAATAGGCTAAATTTATCTGAAGTGCTTCTGCCGGTTGATCCATATATTGTATTTGATTTAATTTTATGTTTCTGCAGGACTGACAATTCGATAAAGAACCATTGGAATAGTTCCTTGAAAAAGAAATTAGATTTCTATTCTGCTACTAGGAATTCTTCACCAGTTGTGAAGGATGCTTTCGTGAATGGCACCACCAAAGCTGTGAATAATCATTCAGGAAAATTTCTTAGTTGTTCTAATAGACATTCGGATTCAACTGCCCAAACTTCATCAGGAACTACAGAGATGTGTAAGTTTGAAGATGGCAAGGATCAGTTGGAGTGTTCAGCACCACTGAGAGATGTGGTGGCTTTGTCAAGTGTTCTCAATGAGTCTGCTGACTCCGAATGCTTAGAATGTGTGCCCCAATCCTCCAAGGTTGATCATAGCTGCAATAGTATGGAGTCAGGACCAAGGTTTGAGAACTTTGGAATTAATTGTGATATGGATGATAGCAAAGCTAATGAGTCACCGTTGCAGTTTCAAAATGGAACATGTGGTTCTTTGTATTGCGAACCACCACTATATGAAAACAATTGTGTACTAGATTCAAATCTTTTAAATATGGATCATGTGCACCATGAGTACTACTCTAGTCCAATGACGTCACCTATTAGTTTCTTCACTCCACCACCTTGTGTGAAGGGTGGTGGTGAAAGTGCACAAAGTCCGGAATCTATATTGAAACTTGCTGCTAAGAGCTTCCCAAACACTCCTTCAATATTTCGAAAGAGAAAGACTGCATCCCAAAGAAATCTGCTCCCTGATAAAGTTAGTGACAGGGCTCAAGTGTTGGATGAACAGGGAAGAAGCTGTAACAGTTCAGAACAGACTGGATCTCTAGAAGGAAGTTTGTGTGACAGTCATATTTGCGATGGTGGTAGCACAATTGGGCATAATACTGAGGCTTTTAATGCATCTCCTCCATATCGGTTAAAATCCAAACGAACTGCTATTTTCAAGTCTGTGGAGAGACAACTCGAGTTTACTTTTGACAAAGAGAAGTGTGATGACAATACCAAAGCCAACTCAGAGTCTGTGAACAGGACATCTCCATCTGAAGAAGGTTCAAATGCAACAAAGATGGCGGTGACCTGAGGTGGAAAAGGTAAGTTTTAACTTTGACTGCTGTCACATCCATGTTCATTTAAATTGGCTTTTACTGTTAGATGAGTAAACTTACCTTCATTATGGACTTTCATGAGTTCATTGTTTACAGCGATACTGGACAGCAATAGATATTATCACCCTCTTTTACTTTAGAGTTGATTAGGTCACTACAATGTGAAATTTTTGTTTATATGGGCACTTGAGTATTGACTATTGTTTCGGCCAAAAAAGGAATAAAAAAATATTTTGCTTTCACTCTTTTGCGCAAACTATAGCATAGGAATTGATTCTATACTTCCATTGTGGCTTCAGATCAAGTTATTGTTTAGAGTAATGCATGAAAGAGAACCTTCTCTCGCTCAAGAATGATAGGACACTACAGTGAAGTTTGGAACTTCTCAACAACAATATTTTGTTGAATGTGATTGTTATTTAGGTAGAATTCTCTGCATAATATTTGGGTTATGAATTTTTCTTTCCATTGGGAGCACAAGCACAATTTTAGATTCAGATTCAGTCCGTCATTTGAATTTAGATATGTAGATTAAAAGTCGAAAGCTAAGAGGACTAGAAGAGCCATGAACCTGCATAATTAGGGCTGGTTGATAATGTTTGGTTTGCTGATTCAGCTTAATCTCCATTTCATTTTCTCATCTTTTTAGTTGTCGAGTTCAGTAAAAATTTCACAAGATGTTCTTTCTTTTTGAATGCTGCTGTTGTATTCTTTTGGGGTGCTTTTAGAAGCAAGCGAAGAGTTGCTTTCGTTGGATATGAATGGATATTTTTGTAATTTGAATTAATTTTGGAATTGATCTTTTACTAAGAAAGTATAGACCAAGTTAAGAGGGGATCATGGGCAGTTTCAAATATATTGCAACTGGCCTACTGATTCTCAGCAACTCTTTCCTTGATTTTTAGACCCAACTCTCCAATATAAAGAGCTCCTCTATTCTCTGCAAAAAACACAACTTCCGAGCTTCATCTTCCTTCTAACAAATTCGTGTCTTCTTTGAGAGAGAGTAGCATTCAATTTTTGATTCGCCATACACTTGTAGTTGCTGCTACTCCTCGTGTGTAACCAAGGAGGCCTGAGAGGTGAAACTGCATAAGCTGGAGCACTGAGAAGCAGGTAGTTAACCATTTTAAGAAAGCAGGTTCTTAATCACTTAGCTTGGTTGAAGTGTGCTTTTAATTGTTTTTGAACTACTAGTCTAACTAATAATGATAAGGAAAGGCCACCTTCCTTTCACTAACAACCAGTAGTTCAAAAACAATTAAGAACTTGCTTTCTTAAAGTGATTAACTGTCTGTTACTCTGTGCTCGCAGCTTATACAGTTTCACTTTCACCTCTCAGGCCTTCTTGGTTACACACAAGTAGTAACACAACTACAAATGTACGGCGAACCAAAAATTGAATGCTTACTCTCTCTCTCAAAGAAGGATCACCAATCAAAAGACTCCCCTTCTGTCAAATGAAGTTTGCGGATTGAGCTCAAACTTCATTGTCGTGCCTTTTTAAGTATTTTTTTTTTCAGTCTTGATTCTATATCATTACATATTTCTTTAAAATTTTTGGACAATAAGTTTCTGACATTTCACACTTTCTTTGTTGTTCTGGTGTATAGGTCATTCAGGATAAGAGCTGGAGATACTCTACAAAAGTTCGTCACTGCAGATCACTTTGATTACGGCAACCAGATCTACATTACCAGCCGTTCAAGCCGCATGTCAATTTTCTAACTTATATTTCACACTTGTCATATACTTTCACTAGTCATCAGATAAGAACTTTGTTTTAGTACTCTGGGGAAAAAAGGCTTGTGGTGGAGACTGGAGAGCTTCGGGTCTGTGTGGATAGAGAAATGAGACAGCTTTGTACAGGAAGCAACGATGCCCAAAAGAATTCCCAACTTAGAATTGTAGTAGTTGATATCCAAATGGAATAACATTTTTTTTCTTAAATTTTATGTACACAATGACACGTGTTCTGAGACATTATAAGTTTTTCAACTTCCTAAACAACAAAACATGTAAATTTAACAATCACACAACCAGTAAATTTGCATTGAAATACGATGTATAAGTTAGTAAGTTGAGTATTCAAAAGACAATTTCTCAAGACTACAAATACTGTTTGTTTAACTATTCTCATCAAATCAAACAGGGTCTCGATTTCCTTTCAATTTGTTGACATTATGCAATCCTCTCACCGTCACTTTCTAGCAAAACAAACGGCTACCAACCACGATGAGAATGATCATAATGTTCCAGTACAAAAAAAGAAGTAATGAAAAATCCAAGAAAAATAGAGATGGTATGGAAGCACAAGAAGGGTAACCCTTAGAACAGAGAGCACAAACTCCAGGCTTAAGAAAATCAGTGCATGCTATAAAAAAGAAGGCACAAACTGTTGAGGTAACCAATATTCCCCATTGCAGACAAACTGAAGGTGGAGACACAGTCCCATTGATGCAAACTTGACCAAAAAAGTAGATAAATGCGTCAAATTTATGATACAAGACTGTATAAATACTTCAGCACCACCTACTGAATAGCTTGCAACCAGATAGCACCCATAAAGGGATACATGATACATCCTCCTCGTAACTATCTTCACGCAGCATAAAATATGTAAGTATCGTTGCAAGGCACGCGAGTTAAATGCCGTGTGGTTGTATTTCACATGCTCATTCATATAGGTAAATCTGCAAGCCCTTTATTTGGCCGCCCAAATGCAAGGATCCAAAACAAGTAAACAACAACTGCAATATAGCTATGATTACTAGTTAACTACTTTTAGAAGGTCGAATTAGTTCAGCTGATGCTCCGACACTTCATGCAATGTTCCATCAGTAGATATAACAAGCAGCTATAAATAGAACTTTGAGCGGCAAGGCCATAAATAGAAGTTTGAACTTCAAGCTTCAGATTTCATCATCACATAAACGAGCAAGAATATCTTAGGTAAACTCACCGGCCATTTGGTTCAGCTGCCCTGGTTCTGCATCCCATCTGCTCAAGAAACTTGGTAAGACGCAAGTGCTTTGCAGCCCATTGCTCAGCCAATTTCTGCTCCTTGGCTTCAGCATCCCTCCTTAATGCAGCTGATTGTTCCTTGTATTCTGCTTCAATCATATCCAGAGAAGCCTTCTGCTCTTCCATAAGAGCCTTAACCTTCGACTCTATCTCTTGCATCTTCTCTCGCCTCCTGGATGCTTTCTCTGAGTGAAGCTGCAACTCTACCCTTCTTAACCTCCAATCCGCTTCCTTCTTATGAGCAGCCCAGGTGCGCTGTCCTTCTTCCAAATCTCTGCAGCACTCAACTAGCTCAGATATGATAATGGTCTCTCCACAAGGAGGGATCACTCCTTGAGGCAAACTTCCCAAAACAAGAGTATTTTCTGATCCCCGATCGGGCTGCAACCATGGGATTGGAGGAGTGGGTGCAACAGTTGAAGGTGAGAGGCTAAGGGTTACGGAAGGAGAGTGTGGCCTAACAGTGGAAGTGCCACTGGGATTAGAAAGCCATGATGGAAGTACAGTTGGTGCAGTTGCATGGGCAGGTGGGGTTGCAGCTGCAATTGGGTCAGTATGAAGAAAGCCACCATTGGAAGTGGCCATGACAAGTAATGGAGGACGCTCATTCACTAACTTCTCAGCAAAAGTCTCCAGAATCCTGTCATACTTTCCCTCCTCAATAGGCTCAATTCTCTTGCTGTTTTCCTTCTTCTCCCTCTGCTGTTTTTCTTTGAACACTTCCCACCACTTGCCTAGTCTCTTTGCAGTACGTCCCGGCACCTCAGCTGCAATCTTTTTCCACTTGTTGCCGTGCTTGGCTTGAAGGCGGATTACAAGATGCTGCTCTTCCTCGGTAAGTGATCCCTTCTTGATGCCAGGTTTGAGGTAATTCTTCCACCTTTCTAAGCACGATTTGGCATCCCTGTTTAGGGGAGTATTCATACGCTGCGAAACAAGGTTCCACTCTTTCGGACCATACTGCTTCACATATGCACGTAATAAAGTGTCCTCTTCAGCTCTCCAACGCTGCCTATCTTTCATTTCCAAGAGCAAAAACCACAGGCCATTGCCTCAAACTCTTCATAGCATATCTGGATGAATGTCATTAATTAGAAATAGTCTACCGTGTAAACATAAATGAAATGATTAGATGAATTGAACATTAGGATGCAGCACAACAGCAATGACAAACCAAACAAAACTAAAGGCAGGATATAGCTGAAATTGAACCCAAAACAGAAGGCAGTAGCTGATAAAATCATACCGATAACAAGCAAAAGAGCAAAAAATCGCTAGCTGTTGAACAAGACTTCCACGTTAGAACAAAAAAAAAACCATAAAACTTATGATGGTGAAATTCGAAAAGATTCATTAGCTTTCCGAGCCCAACTATGTATTCTCATATCTCAACAAAATGGGAATATAATTTTTTTTGCTACACTACCAGCTTATGCACCATCTTCACCTAAAAATATACTCGAACAAAGGCCATTTAAAATATGGATCACCAATCAAAAGCGTACTTCAACCAAGCTAAGGTATACATGTGCAAGTTTAGTTCACTACAGCTGCAAGAAAAATTATGTTGGAGTAGGTACAAGAAAACATGCAATTGCCTTGTCTATGTCATTCCTGCTAAAAGTTACACAAATATCATATACAAATCAAACACACAAAAAGACAATCTATGAGAATGTCATTACTTATATGGCATTAAATATCTCCAGAATCAGTGCTGGGGTGCGCTGGTACAACAACCTTGGCTTTACTCGAGCCAAACCATATGGATGAGATCAAACATTACCCAATCAAAAAGTAAACCAGAAAGTCTTGGTTTTCAATAATGTATACTAAAGTAGTCAATGGGAGCATAATCATGTCACACAAATAGTCAAATCCTTGAAAATCAATAAGAATTCCATCTGGAGCCAAAAAAGGATCAGCTCCTAATCATCACTGAAAATTTGAGGAAAGCACTTCCACTCAGAACATTAGATATGTGTTATGAAACATTTAACATACTTCAACCGCCAGTCCAGTGAGACAGAAAACTAGTTAAGTACATTGATACTACTTAAAATTATAGGACGCACCGACACAAGCACTTTATCATCAAAGATTCAAAGAACTATCATTTGCATGAACCATATGAAACTTGGTTAATCCCATTCGAGCATCACAAATTTCAGACAGTATATACATAATTTACAGTGAAACGGACCGCAACATGACAAAGACACTGCAACGGATGACAAGTTTCATGAAGGCTCTAGTTATTCAGAGTATCCATTCGAATTGTTGATTAAACCATCACAAAAAAAAATAAAAATAAAGGAAGAATTGGAATACTATGCCTTCACGGAATTACAAATAAGTAGGGTTTAAATTGCAAAACAAAACAGATAATTTTCCATAAGAATATGCAATAATTAAACTATAGAGATTGTATGCTGAGAGTATCACTAGCAAAGTCATGCACCAGACCCAACTTTTTCCCCCTGAGCGTTACCGATATTGACAATTTAAACCTTCAAAATCTACTTCATGAAAGGATCTCCAATCAACTGAACCAACTGTGGATCAGAAATGTGAATTCATAATAAACTAAACAAGAAACCACAGATATCGCAGGATGATTCTTCATTTTCCATCGCGTAGTTCTCCATTTACAATTTCAAAAAACAACAAATGGAGATCAGAAAACAACAACAAATGACCAAAAACAATTACCGAAGCCAGACAGTCACTGCGAAAAGATCACTTCAACAAAAGTTTATTATGCATTTCCGGGCAACCAAACAAAACATTGACAAGAAAAGAAATGAGCTTCACATAGGAAAAAATAAACATACAGATGCTCTGCCTCAACTACGACTAAAAACCGATGGCCTTCTTCGATGCATCTCCTGCTTCACTCTGAAGAAAATACGAAGAATGAAGCAAAACTAAAGCCGAAATTAACTCTAAAACACCAGAGAAAACTAGAATCTCAAGCTGTAGAGTAACCTGTGAGAGAAAAGCAAGGAAAGGGCAGAACCGCTGTATTTATAGTGAAATGATAACTGAAGGGATCATCTGACAGTGGGCGCAAAAAGAGGGCACGCGAATGGGAAGGGAATGAGGCGAAGCAGAGAGAAAGTGTTTGAGGGTTCGATACTCAAGGCCGATGGCCTACTTCATACACGAATGTGCTCGCGTCAGCTCCGGTTTTACTCTCCAAACTGATCACAGTGAAAGAGACACTCCGACGATTTAAAGAAAGCGCGAGCTCCATTTGCCGCTGACGATCTCTCCCGTTATTTCAAGACGGTGCTAATTCATTGGTCGTGTATTTTTTAAATTAAAAATACAAATTACATATATTTATTTTCAACTATTTATGTATTGTCTTCGTGAATTGATAATGTTCTATTAATTATAGTACACCATATTAACATATAACATGATGTATCATGATTATTGAATAATCTCTCGGCGTTTGATTCTCGAGAGTTTCTTTAACATATTTAAGAAATTTACAAATCAAATCAACATCATTAACAATAGCACTATTACAAATAGCGTGGTCAAGCCATTTTAAAATAAAATACAATGACACTACGGGTGATAGCATTGTTATAAAAAAGCACTAATAGTGCAGTTCATAATATCATCAAATGTTACATTAATAATAAATTATATGAAAGTGCTATATGATATTTAAAATTGAGAGAGCACTATATTGAAAAAAATAATAATAATTCCCCAAAGTCAAACACAAAATAGTGTTTAGGAGCAAGGCTTTTCTCCATGATCTCTCCAAACTCCAATGGTTAGATTCCTTCTCATAACCATCATACGATCCACTCCAATTGTCAAATGACACAACTTATTTCCTTCACAATGGCCGATGATAGCGGATTAGGTTGAAATAAGTCATTGAAAGATATAAATATTTACAATTAAGTCATTGAGAAAGAAAAGATATTTCAAATTGGGAAGCACTATCCCAACCCCCTACCTTCTCTAGACTACTTTAATGACTTTTTTCAATCTCATCCGTTGAATGACTTTTCAATGGTTTGAAATTGTAAAAAAACATCACATTTTGCTTAGTGATCCTTGCATCGTAAAACTCGCCAGCCCATTTTTTTGACCATTCATGTATTCAATCCACCACTCTCTCATGGACTCCAACTCAATATATATTCTCTGTTCTAGACAGAGAATATATTCTCTGACTATACATGTGTACATATATGGCTATAAATTGAGAAGAGTTTGCAGAGCATTTAAAGAAGCTGCAAGAGATAGCAGTAATGTGTGAGAAAAAAACGAGAGAGAGTCTTAAAGTAGTATGTTGTTGAGATAAAAAGAGAGTGAACCTATTGTGGATATGGATTACTTTAGTGATATTTTCGACTACCACTTGTCAAGTTGTTTAAGTGAACAGGTAAATACATATACTGATGTAAATTATATTGTTGTTTTTTTGTAAATACTCAGTGTAAATTATATTGTTTGTAGGGTGATTTTATCTCAGTCGAAATAAAGCAAGAAGACGAACATGCGGACGAGATGGTTGATAATATCGAAGTTAACGATAGATGTGAATTTGAAACTGATCAAGTGTTCAAATCGCGACAATCGATGATCGAGTGGGTTCAACAAACTGGACACAAATTGGGATATATCATCATCATTTATAGATCAGATATTGGTGGGTTCGGCAAAAAACACAGATTACAATTCAAATGTGATCGCGGTGGCAATTACCAGAGCAAGAAACCATCAACGAAACAGACTGGCACCAAAAAAATAGAATGTCCGTTCAAATTGAGAGGGAGGAAAATGAAGCTAGACGATGATTAGATGTTGGAGGTGGTGTGTGCGGAGCATAATCATGATCCTGCATTATATATGGAGGGACATCCATACCCCGGTCGACTTTCTGAATCTGAAATTCAAATTATGGTTGACATGTCTGCACAAAATGCCAAGTCACGGGACATATTGGCGGAGTTGAAAAAGCGAGATCCGAACAACGTGAGCACCATCAGAACCATATAAAATGCACGCAAGAAGCACAAGACCTCTGAGAGATCGGACGCCTCGGGAGCCTCACAGACACAGTTCTTCATCCGGACGCCCCGAATCGAAGATTTTTGAATACGATTTTTTGCAATCTTATCAATCAGAGAGACACAATTGCTCCTCAATTTACAATACTCAGTCTATCTCTACACAAGAAAGTTCGATGTTAAGAAAGGAAAACTACTATTTACGATCCTATATTGATCAGTTTCCAGCTATACTACACCCTTACATCAGGGACGTGCAAGATGTAAAAGCTGATGGAAATTGCGGCTTTCGATCGATAGCTGTGTGTCTTGGTCATGGGGAAGATGAATGGCCCAATGTTCGGTATAACCTGATGGCAGAGTTGGACGCATTTTGGAAACAATATGTTGAAATACTTGGCGGTGAAGAGAGGGCATACAGTGTTAAACACTCACTGAACTTTTTTCAAGATGATGTTGCAGCACCATTTGAGCATTGGATGACAATGCCAGATATGGGTCTATTGATTGATTCTGCATACAATGTGATATTGCATGTTCTTCATCATGAGAGAGTTGGACATATCTACCACTACGTACAGCTCCTCCATCACCCTATCTACGCGTTGCCATTGCTATAGGGCACGTAAATGATAATCACTACGTCAAAGTTGGTTTGACAATGAATTATCCAATGCCTCCCATCACACCCGAATGGGTTCACTGTAGACATACTTGTGCAGCTGCATGGGCGACTCCGTATGCGGAACGATTAGATGCGTACATGCACTCATATGGATTCATCAAATCTTCATCTGAAGCTTTTATTCATGTACTTGAATAAATTATTATCTATGTCTTACAAAATTATGATAATTAAAAAAAGCAAACAAATAATCTTAATCAAAACATTTAAATTAATAAATGTATATATATATTCTCTGCCCTATATGTGTGTGTATGTATATATATATATATATATATGTATGTATATGAGATGAGACATGATGAAAAGACATGACATGACAAGACAAATAGTGACAATCTAGGGGGAAGGGGTTTAAAATAGGGGGGTTTGTTTATCAATTTCCTTTCAAATTGTGTGATTGAATTTCCACAACTTCATTTGGGTCAATGGATGGAGCAAGGTTGTTCTAAAAAAGGGCTCAAAATATTGGCGCACATAAGCAAGTTGTCCTTCAAAAAGTTGAAAGTAGGGACTTTAACGGTAACGGCAAAATGATTTTACAACTTGCTTTTTTTGGCCTTTTCTTTTTGTCAGTCATTTTGCTTTTCGCGCTTTGATGTGAAATAGCAGTGTGGACGTGCACGTGACCATAGATGATAACTAATGAAAAATGCTTCAGGGTCTCGGTTCTTCTTCGGTGTACTATTAGGTTACAGGGAAACAACGATTGGGTTGAGAGTAGTGGATGGAAAGGAGTCTCCGGTGAATATGATTAGAGCGGGAGACCCGAGCTAGTAGCTCCGTGGACACTAGGGTCCCATAATAGTTGGGGAGGTGCGGTGGGACTATAGTCCGGGTTGGGCATAAAGGAGACGAAGGTGATGGAGACGGGACGTTCTGATCCTCTCAGACGGCAGCTTGCAGATGTGTCAGTGATAAGTTACGTCGTCGTGTTTGCCTTTTCCTTTTTTTGGGTTTTCCATACGCTTTCGTCTCTCTCGAGTCATGGTGGGCCGTCGATGTCCAGTTTCTTTGATTCTAACTTTTATGGTAAAAAACTAAAAATTGTGGTGGAACGGGGGCCCATAACGGAACTCGGCCTAAACCATGTCAACTATTGGACCAGCCCAAGCTGTTAACCTGACATTACCCTTCCCAAATTCCTCCCAAATACTTCTAATAAAAAAGATAAAAGATTCCAACAATTTGAATCTCAGTTATCTTAATTGTTGATACTCGACCTGCATATTAAATCTCGTACATACATTTAATAATAGAGATAACTTACTGGATCCGTAGCTGTAATTGGGATAATTTATTGGGATCCGTAGCCCTTCTAATCTGTATTTTTTTTTTTTTATGGAATCTAATCTGTAATATTTGAAAGTAAAAGGAGTGAGACACAGTATAAACCATAAACTATAAAGCATGCCTGCTCAAAACAAGAGGGTGGTGTAATGGCAAACCAACGAGGGAGGGGCATCATTTGGGATAAAAACAAAGTTGATTTGACAGGTTGAGGGAGATCCTCACTGATCTCCACTAAGCGGGTCTCCAAGGATTAATACACACCACAAAATTACACCAAATTTTGTCTCAGAGAGAGAGAGAATACACTGATTAAATAAAAACAGTACAAAGAACAGCCTGCGGTTGATATGGAGATCGATGAGGGGCTACAAAATCATAAGTATCAAGATTCAGGGCCCGTGTGTATTAACCTCTCTGGATTTACTGGTGGGTCTGACCAACTGTGACTGAGCCTCGCTTCTCTGTCTCTTCTGGACCAAGTTGGTTCGTAAAAATGGAAACATCCCATGAACCTTTCGGACTGTGGTTCCACTCACCATCCCTTGATTGTGTTAAACAATGCATACAACAAGACTGAACTCAGATTGACCATCTTAGGGTGGCTATTATGCAATTTGACCAGCCAAAAATTGCTGTACAACGATCGATGTGCAGCTCAACGATCATGCAAGTGAGGAATCTGAAATCGGTTTCTACTTTGGTTTGTATGTGTTTTTTTTTTATAAGAACAACATCATTCCTTTGAAAGTAACGAGGGAGCAATCCCAAAATTTGGCTTCCGGGCCACTTTCTTCGTGAGCTTTGGGTCCAGTTAAGCCTACATTTGGATCCAAGCCCATTAAGTTATGGACTTAAGACCAAGGTAAAGGCGGCTGTGAGGTAGTTTGGTAGCCCAACCTATAAAATTTTAGGCCGTTAGGTTCGAGTAGTGGATACTAAATTATTGCCTAATTGACTACCGATTATGCTTCGGTTTTTTTTGGGTAGATAAAAGTCTCACATGGAGACAATTACATTCATATCAATCGTTCATATTCATTTATTTCGTAGCTCATATTACACTCGTGTGTGTGATATTTTATAGAAGTCTTGATTCGAGCCTTTCATCCCTCTATTCAAAAATATCTTACACGCTAATAAAATTTATATTGTGAAGTCATATTTGATTGAGAGTTCAAATCAAGCAATTGAATTCACCGGTATTATAAATTATTTTCATAAGGATTTTAAATATATTACAAATAACTAAATGTTAATCGAACTAGTTGAGTATACCGTATATGTTAATCCTAACCATTTGAATGATAGTTTAGTGTTTGAATCTCTATGTGATCAAATTGTATGGACTCGCAAAATCCTAAGTTCGATTCCCACTGAGAACAATATTCTTTTGGCACTCTTTGGGCTTTGACTAACTTATCTTATCATGGACTCGTAATGAAAAACTTTTGTGTGCACGGACTTGACGGCTTGAGTATAGGCTATGGGATGTCAAAAGAGTACGCTTATATCTTATTGGTTAAAAAAGAGAGTAAATGTTATCATTAATTGGATAAGCAGTTGGTGATGACTAATTGATCAATCTTGATAATCCAATCCAACGGCTAACAAACACCGGCTTCATGGAATCCCCGCGTTCCTAGTATGCTCTCTGTCGTTGACCACGTCTTACTAGTGAATCTTCCTTTATTAGAGCCCTCAAGAATGGAAAAGCCATTACGATTTGATTAATCAACGATAATACGATAATCTAAGCAGAAAAACTAACATAATTAAGAGCGAATCTGTATACAAACTGTGCTTAAATTAAGGATGTTGCTTAGTTTAATAGATTATGATTAATGAAGTTAAAAAAGATGTAGTTAAAAGAAATGGCTTTTGGTACTTTGGAGCCCACTAGATTGATTAATTTAATATAAATTCTAAGCCAAGAAGATAATTAAACGTTGGGTTTGTTGGGAATATGAGATGAGATGAGATGGAGACAAAGGAAGGATAGAAAGCGAGTCAACTCGTCCACGGCTGCTTGTTCCAAGGTCTAAAATTATTTTTTCGGTTTTTTGGCTCCTCTAGTCTTTGCAGCAGAGCGAAAACCCAAAAAGAATCACTCCTAAATCCTAATATTTCTCTTTCGTGCCACCAATCATAGGCACTGTGGTAGGTGATATTTTTTGCTCCGGTTAACTTCCTTATTAATAATTTATGTACGTATAGGTGGATTTTGGGGTTTATTTACAAGTTGGGTTCCTATTTTCTGTCATCAAGAGCAAGAAAATCTGTGATTGATACACAGGATCCGTATAGGTTGATTTTGGGGTTTATTTACAATTTGGGTTCCTATTTTCTTCCTCAAAAGCGAGGAAATTTGTGATTGATACACAGGATCTGTGTTGTGTTCATGAGAGCTAGCTGGGTCTGCGTTGATCTTAGTCTCTGTGAGGCGTGAGGTGGGTTTTTTGGATTTCAGGAAGGAATTGGTTTGAGGTCTGTGTTTGAATGGGAGCTTGCTACAGCGGTGGCATCAAGGCCGTGAGTCCTTTCCATACTGGTACTTATCCTTTGTTGTTTCATCATTTCTGAATATTTAGTCCGATTCATTTATTGATTTGATTTTATGTATAGAAATGCGCAATTTTTATTTCGTAGTCATCTTGTCCTTTGATTCACGAGTTCCGATTGACGAGGGCTATAAACTTTTGTGTCTCTGTTCCTTCTAACGATTCTAAGTATATTGTGGCAAAATTATTTTATTATAGCGATAATCTTACCACTTCAGCTGGAGGCAGTCTGATTGGACTGAAATTTTTCGGTTTGTCAGTGCTTAAAATATTTGAATTGAGGTTTAACCCACAGAATAATTGTGTGTTTTGAGGGATCTTAATGATGAAGATTTGAAGTTTTGCCTTAGACTTTGGTTTTGAATGTTAAGAAGCTTCTGCTTTCTACTGCCAACATGCTTATTATGTGTTATTTACACTGTGAGTAGGGTTTAGTTCAAAAAACCCTAGCAGAGATGTTGTTAGATATTTGAGTCATTCAAGCAGCAAAGCCTCATCAGGTTCCATACCTCAGACTCCTCGGAGTGAGGGTGAGTTATTACAGTCCCTAAATTTGAAGAATTTCAGCTTCAGTGAGCTGAAGACGGCCACCAGAAACTTTCGCCCTGATAGTGTATTAGGAGAAGGTGGCTTTGGTTCAGTTTTCAAAGGATGGATTGATCAGCATTCACTTACTGCTGCTAAGCCTGGGACTGGTATGGTGATTGCCGTGAAGAGGCTCAACCAAGAAGGATTTCAGGGTCACAAGGAATGGCTGGTTAGTAGCATAATTCAAGAATTTTTCTGATAAATTTTCAATTGCTGGTCTCCACCTTTTATTTTATACTCTAAATATGTTTTGAATTGGGTATTTTAGTATTAATTTATCTATGCTGCCTATCTCTTTTTTGTAAATTTAACATGGCCAAGGATGCCATTTATTTTATAGCATTTCGTTATCAAATGAAGAGGTTTTGAGTATTTTTTAAAATGTCACACTTACTTTGGGACATTTTATGTGAGCAGAGTTACTGATTTTCCGTTGTATCTTTGTACATGCAGGCAGAGATAAACTATCTTGGGCAATTATATCATCCTAATCTTGTAAAGTTGATTGGTTACTGCTTAGAGGATGAGCATCGGCTTCTTGTTTATGAGTTCATGCCTCGGGGCAGCATGGAGAATCATCTCTTTAGAAGTGAGTTTCTCATTGTTTTTTGATGGGAAATTTTCTGTTCTTATCACTTTAGTTGTGTAAAAAGAAGATTGTTTCACACCCATGGCCTTAAATTGCTTTGGTAGTTGATGCATCACATTAATTTTGAAGCAGGAGGCCCTTACTACCAGCCACTCTCTTGGAACCTCCGAATAAAAATTGCTCTTGGTGCTGCTAGGGGGCTTGCTTTTCTTCACAGTGCTGAAGCTAAGGTCATTTATAGAGACTTCAAGACTTCTAATATTCTGCTCGATGCGGTGTGTTAACTTGGACTGCCATTTCTTTTCCACATAGTTGTGTCATGGTTTGAGTTTTTTGAGGTTTGTATTCCTCTAACCCTATTTGTTACTCTGGAACTTGTGTTTTGTAAGTGCAGAAGTACAATGCAAAACTTTCTGATTTTGGGTTGGCCAGGGATGGGCCAACTGGCGATAAGAGCCATGTCTCTACTAGGGTAATGGGAACTTATGGATATGCTGCTCCAGAATATCTGGCCACAGGTACTAATGCATATGTTGCTTTGTTATGTGTTAGCCCTTGATCCACAAAAACCTGTTTTGTGCTTGGTTCCATCTCCCCCTTATAGTACTTCATTTCTTTAGATGATGAGGAACTTGTATTTGTCACATTTGGGAAATACAAGTCTTCTCAAACATTGGAAAATTGTGAAGAAAAATGGATAGCAGAGGAAAGAGATGCACCAAATTTCCTCTTGGAGTTTTTCCATTTAAATGCATCCGTCCGTACTAGTGTCTTGAAAACATTGTTTGTTTATGGACACTTCTACCCCGTGGCTAACATGAAGTATTCATGCACGAACATCTTGAATTTATATTCTTGGTTGGCTGTTGATGGTATTCTTTAATCTTTTCGGTTGCATATAGCTTATGTTTACTAGAATTAAATGAAAGGAAGTGATGTATTTGCACCCTGATCATTATACTCATTTCCTGCTTGGAAGGTCATTTGACTGCCAAGAGTGATGTATACAGCTTTGGGGTTGTTCTCCTTGAATTGATATGCGGCAAACGAGCTATAGACAAGAACCGGCCATCTGGACAGCACAACCTGGTGGAATGGGCAACACCATACCTGACAAACAAACGTAGACTGCTTCATGTTATAGATGCCGGTCTTGAGGGCCAGTACTCTCTCACTCAGGCACAGAAGGTGGCAACCCTTGCACTTCTATGTCTAGCCATAGAACCCAAGTCCAGGCCAAACATGGATGAGGTGGTTAGAGAGTTGGAACAGCTTCAGGAACCAAAGGATGTAACGAAATCGCCAAAACCTCCTTCAAAAGAGCGTCGTTTGACTGGCCATGGCCTTTCTAGTGATGGGCGAACTGCTTATCCCCGGCCTTCAGCATCCCCACATTATGCTTAGAAGAGAATTATCTCCACAAATAATTTTGTTTCTCAATTTACAGCCATATTCAGCAGGATTGTGGACCAATTAAGCATATGGGCATGTACCGCAATACCGTTTTGTCCAAGGAATGTACAGTTTTCCCCCCCCTCCTTTTTGGGTATAATTTCTCTAAAGCCTGCTTTGAAGTGTTTTTTTTTTTTTGTTGAACCTTGATGAGTCGTGGAGCAGACCAAACATTAAGCTGGTTGTTGCCAAATATTTGTTATTGAAAGCATCACAGAAAATGTAATCATGTCTTTTTTTTCTTTTTTTTTTTATGTTCTTTTAGCAGATCAAGATTGCACTGCACCTATTGACAAGCATCAAACAGCTGAGACACAAAGTTGTTCACCTAAAAGAGTAATCAAGCTTTGCTGAATAATTTCCATCCAATGCTCTTCAATTCATCCATAATCTTCATGCATCAAAACATGATAAAAAGGAAACCTCGCAAAGAGTCGAGTATCCAAATTCTTCAATTGAAATGCACAAATTAAAGTTACATTTCTCAGGCCACAAGACTAACATTCAGCAACAATATTCAGAGTCTCAGGAAATTCATCGCCCCAGCAAGGCAACACGATCCTTCTGTATTGCCTGTGTCAGGTGGATGTCAAATAGCTCGCATCTTATAGGCATCTCCATCTCATAAAAGGGATTCTTCAAGACATAATCCGTATACAATTCATAGATGACTTTCAACAGACTCTCCATGTGTGGTGTTCCGGGTTCACATACAACAAAGAACTTTGTCCCTGTGATGAAGAAAAAAAGGAATTCGAAATTTCACTTTTCCCACACAAAATTTTTGTGTTCTTAACACTAAAGTCAAATGTCAAAGGAATATGAGCATTAGATGAGAAATTTATCTCTTTAAGGGGGTGCTTACGCAACCAGACCAAACTTCTCAGGGTTTGGTTGCATATTGCCTACATTAGGTTTCAGCTACTAAGAATTTTCTGCAAAACTCAAGCAGAAATCACTCTTCTATGCATAAAGTGATCATTGCAATCAAATGCAAAAAAGTAGCAGATGAAATAGCAGAATGGTCCTCATGATAGATGGATAAATAAGGGCAAACACGGACTGAAAAGGCCAACACAGGAAAAGAAAGGCACCCAAAAAAGGCAACAGGTTTGTTGATTTTTGCCTACGTATAGGTTTGTTTTGAGATCATGGACAACAATATTTGCTCTTCTATAGTCAATGGCTTTTGTGGTCTTTAGTCACCATTTTTCTGATTCACTAGCATATAGGTAACTACCACGTTTTGGGTTTGCCCATTCATCTCTTTCGTAATTCCTGGCTTCTCTAAGATCATCTCCATTAATTTTATTTCATGTTCAAGTAACAAAGCACAAACTGAGTATTTCCAGAAATTTGATGCAGAAAATGCCACAAGTAGTGAAATTAGAAAAGGGATACAATACAAAGTTATGGGCATAGAAAGACATATTTTGCATAGTTTGATACTCAAATGTCGAAAATAGAAAACTCGCAAGTCAACCTTAACAGAAGAAGAACTAAGTGCGTTGTCTTGCTAATCGACAGCCCTCAGAAGAACTCCATTATTTAAGGGTAAGCTACTCTACGTACTAGAATGATCCTAATCGGAGGATTGCTAATGAGAGTAGAAAGTAAAACAGTTGAAAATAAAAGGACCATAGAAGATATAGATTCACATACTATGTAAAGAATAAAAGAATCACATTCATAATATCCTTCACATAAGCAGTTAGGAACATTGTCTTTTTCATATTTAAAGCCCAATAAAAGTTATAACACACTTTCCTTTTTTACTTTTTCCCCTCTGTCACTTGCTCAAGACAAAAAGGCCCAAAAAATGGCTAAGAAATTTAGGGAAGCTTGCCCCTGGGATGTGGTTCACTTGGTTAGGGGTACAAACTTCTAGCTAGGAGGCCCCAGTTCAACTCGCATTACAAAGATTCATATGATTAAGCTGCTACTTGGAGTCAGGGGCCACGAAAAGAGTCTGGACTCTGGAATCTACCTCTACATTAGCATGAGACCATACTCATGGTCCATGGGTACCAACTAAGTTATAGAAGAAAAGGGAAAGGAACTTTCAAGAAATGTTACTAAAATTTAACCAGATTTTTTTCTTTCTTACTGGTTGGGGAGGACCGGGGGGGGAGTAAGTTGGAGAGGCTATTATGAGCACAGAAAAATGATACTGTTCCCGATTCCCACACTTCCATTCCCAGTTTGCCCCAACCAATAAAAGGCATAAATAAAAACTTACAAGCTCTTCCATTACCTATGTTGGGGATCACCATTCACCACCAACAAACATACATGTAGTTGTTCATCAGACTATCAGAGAACTCATCCTGATTTCACAACCAAGGCTAGAGAATAAAAGGGAAAATAAAATTCAGCTTCTCATTTATTCATATAGTCCAGGAGCTGTGAATAGTACCTGTGAGGGATTGGAAGCAATGAAGATCAAATGTATCAGCCTCAAGCAGTTCAATGCCCGAACAGCCCACAGTTGGTGATAGCTGCTGAGAGATGGCATGCATTGAGTGCCATAAACTAGCCACTCTTAAACTATCATTTGTGTCCATCCGTCCCGCAGAACCATAATCCTAAGTTCACCACAAAAAGAAAAACAAAAATTATACAATCTAAATCCAATCTAAATAAAGTCTTCTTCTTTCCCTATATAAAACGCTAAGGACTGAAAATAATTGATCAGGAATGTGACGGAAGTAAATTACACGACCCGAAACCGTGGTTATTTGGATTCTGGTCCAAATAACCACTCAGTTCCCAAAAGTCTCAAATATTGATCAGGAATATAGTTTGGAAGAGACAAATCCGAAGAGAAGGGTTGTGTACCTTGTAGAATATCAAACCACCTGATTTGTTGATGATGTAAAGACTATAAATTGCTGCCATCTCAAAATTTCCTTTCTCTGAAATTTCCTGTTATGAATAATAAACACCAATTGAAATCCAAACAGAAAATCTGAGTAGTTTTGAATAACCGCAGATCTAACCACGAGTAGCATTCAGAATTCAGCGCCAAAATTGTTTGCTTCATTCCGATAGATTGCCAAGAAAAACAAAGTCGCAGTGAGCTCAGTCGACGTACCTAGAAAACGACGGCCATCCACGACTCCGGTCTTCCAGATCGGCGACTTCTCTCTCACGCGGATGTCCGACGACAAATGGTTGGATCCTTGTACCGGAAGATTAGCTTTTAACCGGGCTTTTCTGGGTGTGCTGAGAAAATGAACGGGTTTACAAATAATTGGGCCGAAGCCGAATGGGCCTATCTGAAGTTATCCATAACCCATGGGTGTGGTCCTGTGACTGTTATGTAATGGACGTGCATTTCCCTTCGCCTAGCATGGAGGGAAGAAAGCCGATGATCGCGATCAACGGCCTGAAATTCACCTACCCAGGAATCGACGGCCATCCACCGCCTGGGTCTACTCCTTTGATCGACGATTTCTCTCTCACTCTCAACTCCGGCGACCGATGTCTTCTCGTCGGATCCAATGGCGCTGGTTCAAATTACTCAAATCCTTTTTAGTTTCAATCTCATAATTTCAATTACATTTCAAAAATCACTTAATGGAGATTGTGTGGATTGATTGATCAGGTAAAACTACTATTCTGAAGATCCTGGGAGGAAAGCATATGGTGGAGCCTCACATGGTGCGTGTTCTGGGAAGATCCGCTTTCCACGACACCTCTTTGACGGCTTCTGGTGATCTCTGCTATCTTGGAGGAGAGGTGACTCTTCTTCTTTTCCCCAATCCCCACACTTGTTACATTTTGGCTTTACTATATAATCTGACATTGGTGAAATTATGCCTGGGAATTTTCGGGATGCCGCATCTTTAGAACTTTGATTTCCTCGTTGAATTTATACTGTTTTTACTATTTAGAGCTAAATTGATATATAATGGTAGAAGATTTGGCTCCACTAGTCAAATTGGACTATGGACTTCTAAAGAACTTTAAACAGAAATTATTCTTTTAGTCTGGGTAATTCTCTGATGAGAGACCCTCCATATATTGACACTTGTTAACCAGTACCATGGGGCATTGGTTAAGGAATACCTGCTTGTGCCACATGTATTGAATTTAAAACCTGTTCTATGATTTGGACAAAAAGAATCTTAGTATGTTAGTATTTTACTTCCAATTTTATTTATAAGTTTATAACTCAATTCGAGCCGGAAAATGCTTGATAGCAACACTGCTCATTTAGGTTATAAGTTCTAAGATATATCTTAGAGTAGCTTGTAATGGAATTTGGCTCCGTTAGTAATTAATCATACAAGAACTATATTTTTCTAAATTTGGTTTTTTTTGTTCCAGTGGAGGAGGGATGTCGCTTTTGCAGGTTTTGATGTTGCAATACAGATGGATATTTCTGCAGAGAAAATGATATTTGGAGTTGCAGGTGTTGACACTCAAAGAAGAGCTGAACTTATCAAAGTAAGTTGCAATTCAGTCAGAGAAGATTCTGAGGCTGTTATAATTCCTCATCTGTCGAAATTTGCACATATACTAGTGTTTAGTATACTCATCAGCTCTTCATGAGCAGCATCCGTTGGCTTATTATCTCTGGTTCTGAAACAATAAACTGACCATATTATATTTTATCATTATAAAAGATTTCCTCAGTATGATGAAGTAAGGGAAAAAAGAAGTTCCTTTCATATGCGCATTTATACGGAGATGCGTAGAACTTGTGCATTTTCAATTTGAATGACATATGGATTTGCTTTATTTGTTATGAAGGTGTTAGATGTGGATCTGTCTTGGAGATTGCACAAGGTATCTGATGGTCAGAGAAGAAGAGTGCAAATTTGTATGGGCCTCCTTAAGACATTCAAGGTACTTCCATGTTTGCTTCACATCTGAGTTCAATTTTGGTGGCATAATCCTTAAATGCACTTTCCTTTTTTCACTTTAATTTTAAATGGCTTAAAATATTGTTCCTGTTATTTAGGTTCTCCTTCTTGATGAGATAACAGTCGACCTTGATGTGCTGGCAAGGGCTGACCTTTTAAACTTTCTCAGAAAGGACTGTCAAGAGCGAGGGGCTACAATTATCTATGCTACCCACATATTCGATGGTCTAGAGGATTGGCCATCACATATTGTATGTTTTGCTCCACTTTCCATTTCTTCTTCTTTTTCTTCTTTACTGTTTATAGGCTCTACTGCTAAGCTACTAGTATCCTTATCAATCTTTGTATTTATTTTATTTTTTGACAGGTGTATGTGGCTCATGGCAAGCTTCAATTGATGATGCCAATGGATAAAGTGAAGGAGATTAGCAGCCTGTCACTGATGGTTAGTTTGCGTTAAAAACCTACTTACAGAATATCCCAAGGAATAAGCTCCTCAACATTTGATCTTAGTTAAATATTTCCTGTGTTTGTTCCTATAATCATATCATTGTTCGATAGTGTTGAGAATTTGAGTGGTTAACACCTTTATTGGCTCATACTTTCAGAGAACAGTGGAGACTTGGTTGAGGAAAGAAAGAGATGAAGAGAGGATGAGGAGAAAAGAGAGAAAGGCATGTGGCCTACCCGAGTTTGAAAAACGAATGGAGGAAAGCCGTGTTGCTGGTGATCCAGCACGTGCCGCTGTTCGTGTAGTTAACAACGGTTGGGCTGCAGGAAGGCTGCACTCCACTGTTGCTGGTGAAGAAAACTTCGTCCTCAGCTCCAACAGAGTTTTGAGACAGTAGATAATCTGATAATAAACAATCCCTGTTCTTCCTGCTATAATAGCATATGAAGAAGTCTCTGGATATACGCTTACTTTTATACAACCACATAAGACTGTGTCTGTATTATTAAGCTGAAATTGATGTTATCTTAATTTATGATCACAAAAATAATTTGGGTGCAGCGAGCAAAGTGTCTTCTGAATCATATTGTATTTTACATAACCATCACTTACAAGCATTCAAGTAGCAAAATAAGATATTGGACCAGGACTTCTGAAAATGGTGCTTGTATTATATTGGCTATTTCGACCCTTAGGGGTACGCGGCATTCATTTTCTTTGTTTCGATACGATTATTAATCTCTGTAGACCAACTAGAACCAAAGCCGTCTTAGCTCAGCTGGTAGAGCGCGTGGCTTTTAACCACGTGGTCGTGGGTTCGATTCCCACAGACGGCGTTTTTCTCATTTTATCGTTTTTTAGGCCTCCGATAAGCCCATGGATGAGGTCCAGTTTGAGAGGTGGTAGAATTTGGCCCATGATAAGGTATACAGGCTGAGATGGGCCTGTGATAAGGCCAAAGGGCCCAATGGAGCCATTCCATCCAATTTGGTTCCAAATGGGTAATTGGGTAGCTGCCTTTTTCTCTTCCATATTTAGTTAAATATTTTGAATGGAATCTTAGATAAATGTCAACTGACCATGGATTCATTGCAAATTGTTGTTACCACCACAGAACAAAAGAATCGCTTCTTGTATTTGCTTTTTGCACTTTACATACACTGTTCAAACCGAAAACTGATATTTTTCATGGCATATATTCAAATTCCAGTGTCATTTGTCCTTAGAAAACCCTCAACAAGCCATTTGTGAATATAAATGTCACTTCCAGGCATGTATATAAAATCATGATAACATAAGAATAACTTTCCAAGGGTTTTGTCTTTTGAACCTTCAGAGTAAACGTCCGCTGCTTTAGCAAAGCAAGAAAAGCCTATTGTTCTGGCCGAGGAGATATATGTGCAAGTGATGCGGCACAAAAGGAAAGGAATTTCAATGTGGGCATCCAAAACATAGCAGTCTTAAAGATCCCAATATTTTTTGTCTTAACTATCCCAAATGTTGATATTTTTTGTCTTAACTATCCCAAATGTTGAGATGAACGCGTACGATCTCATAAGTCTTACGAATATTGGGACAAAAAACATTAAAATTTTTAGTATTTTTGCAGCTATCTTACGGATCCCAATGTTTTGTTTTTTTTTTTTGTGTCAACTAAGAGTTGATATGAATCATGCCACTAAAAGAAAAGAAAATAAACAGAGAACAACTACTGAGTCTGCCAGTTGAGAAATCACATGGGCGTTCCTAAACAGACAACTGGACGGGTCTACTTGTAATTTGCTATACTGGCAATAATGGGTGAATATGAACACTATTCCTATTGTTTACAGATCTAAAAATGGTCTCAAAATTTTCGTGTAGTCCAAACAACTTGATTCCTGGAACACAAATTTCTGGCTGAAGACGACCAGTCTCTTCAAGAAATGTGTGATGTTTGAAGTGACTCATTATTATTGCAATGTACGAATCATATGACAACCCATCTGACCAAGGACTTGCCATGATCAATTGCATTAACTGACAAAGACTTTCTCTTCACTGTCAAAACATATATTATTTCACCTCACACCCCTGCTATTGCAAATTGCAAATTGCAAAATCAAAGCATAGAAGAGAAATTCTAGCACAAAATATATTATTTTTAGATAAAAAATATAGTGGAATGGCAAAACATAATGAAGAGCTGCGGGCTACCTTACAGCCACTTCAGCACTATTACACAAGTTCCTACTCTTTTAAGATTCCTACTATTATCATCCCTTTCACCACTTCGAATTTTCCCGAGAAAAAGAGGAAAAATCGAAGGCGGAAAAACTTAAACAGTTCAACTATAATAAAGTTTCTTAAAGAAAAAACGCAAAATAAAGTGCGAATGGAAAAATCAGACGCGGAAGTTCTTTCCCGAGAAAGTCTGACCGAAGTGCCAATTAGGAGGTGCGATGTTGCGGGAAGTGGAGGTTCGTCCGTCACTGCCTGTCACTCGAAAGGACAGAGACTGCCCCACAAGAACAGCGTTGGATTGCCAGTTTTGGCCCCAGTTGCGGCTCATAGGCAACCATTCGGTATTTGATCCTTTGATGCTCAAGCGCACGATATCACCTGCACCAGCTACGTTGGAGACCAAAACCAGGTTGAAGTAACGGAAACCGTTAATGGTGAATCTGATACCGCCTTGCTTCCGGCACGGAACCCTAAATCCGCCAAAAAAGAACAGTGAATATTCAGAGACAGGGAAATAATTACCGCTATTTGACTGCAAAAATTAATAGGTAAAAGAAGTTCAAAGATGAATTGGTAAAGTAAAATGCTTTTCGGATTGATGGATAACCCAACATACGCGTTGGACGGCGTGAACTTTTTCCCGGATTTTGTGAGGCGTGACCTTGCCACTGAATTTCCGGGAAATTTAAGAGCCCTAAATTACTAGGCCGCCCTTGACAGCCTTAGCCAAAGTTGCCTCGAAAATTCGAAATGCAGCACTTAAGATTTCTTTAGTGAGGGCATATTACTCCTAGTGGACAACCAAAAGTGACCTTCAAGAGGGTTTTCCCTTCGATCTTTTAGGGCAGGTGACATAAGCCTGGAGGCCCCTTGTTTCCTTCCCCAAATATTCGTATTTTATAATTATTTTTTAAGAAGCCTAAAATTCAACGTTGTTCACTGTTTGAAACGACATCGTATCAAGCTTATGCAAACAACACAAAGTTACAAACACGATTGAGACAGAGTAGGCAGAGTTGAATGACTCACCGGCGGTGAGAAACAGGGACGATTCCTGCACGGTACTGGGCGATCTTGAGAAACATGGGCATGGCGAGGTCAAAGTGGGGACGAGGAGGGTTGCACCAGCCACCGTTGTCACTAGGTTGAGCGAAGTTGGGAGGGCAGAAGTTTGTCGCAGTGATTAAGATGGAGGGGTTACCAGGGTTGCACCATCTGGGATCGTCTGTGCACTTCATCTCAAAACACGCACCGCAGCTGAGTCCGTTGTTGAAGAGAGCAGTGCTGAGAGCGGCAGTGTTCACTCCGTAGCCTTGGCTGTAAAGATTCCCATACCCACAGGCACCACCTACACAAGCAGAGACAGATCACAAAAAATCAAACACTGAACAGGGAAGAAACAGAGTAATGAAGCGGAAAATGTAGATGAGGAGTTTAATGGGAGTGATTTATTTAACAAGTTAATAGAAAGTTAAATCAGGGAAACAGTGCAAGAAGAGTACCCATAGTTCCAGAGGCGTCACTGCCACCGTAGAAAGTGGCGTGGGCACCCTGCCATGGCCCTCCGGTGTAAACTCCGGGGATTCTGGCATTCGCCGCCGCAAAAAGTGAGACCAGGGACACAAAGCAGAGCACACCAACAGACGCCATTGCGAGAGAGAGATAGAGAGAGTGCGAGCGTCGCTGTATTGGTGAGCAAAAGAGAAGGAGGCAGGGGGGTACTTATGCACAAGCAGTGGCAGCCTTTGTAAATTACTATTTTTGTAATTAATGCTCTGTTGTTTTTTTTTTAAAAAAAATTAATGCTCTGTTTGGCACTCTCTCTTTCTCCATTTTAGATCTCTTTTTTTAAAAAAAAAACTTTTCTTAAATTATAAATAAAATCTATTTTTGTTTTGTTTTTCCTTTTCTTCGCAGTTGGTATACATGTGGTTCACACGTGGCCTTCCTTCAACCAATGAGAATATGCACATGCAAGTTAATTAAGGATTAGAGGGCATTTCAGCTTTGGTTTTAGGCTTCAAATTATTATATATGCTTAATTGACTTATCTAGAAAGCATCATTGTGGAATCATTTCAAGTATTTTTTTTTTCTTCAGAAGCTGACTCCTTGTGTGTTTTGCTTTGTAAATGTTCCCTATCTTTCTTTCTTTCTTTTACACCCATAAATTTTGAGATTTCACTCCCTATTGAAATTTAGACTTCGTGTTTGTGGTGCATGTTCTATTGATATATTCTTTGTTGATGTAACTAGTCAACATAGACAATTAGTTTTATAATTGGATGTGATAGAAAAACTAAATTCGTTCAAAAAGTGTCAATTTATAGTAAGTAGTTGGCATCATATAAGTTTGTATTATAAATACTGTTTTATATGAGTTTAAATTCCAACCATCAAACAGCTTAAAAGAATATAAAAACAACTACATGCAAATGTTTCATTTTATCTCTTCATTTTAATTTTCTTATTCTCTTTTGGTGCGGCTAATTTATAATCCCTTCCATGATGTAGATGATTGAAAAGCCCAATAACGATCACTTTTTCTCTGTAATCCGAGCAGTGTCTCGATCAATGGTCGTTATTACTCACAAACCCACTTGTTCTCTGCCCTTTTTCTTTTCTCCCCCTCTTTTGCTTTTTTCAGTTACATTAAAATTAAACCTTCTTACCATAAATCAGCAACACTCTTACACATCTCAGAGTTTTTTTTTTTTCAATTATCTCGAACGGTGAGGTAGATGCACACAATTTCACATGAATGACTTACATCCATCTCAATATTTGGGATAATTAGACAAAAAACACTATATACTTTTTGATAGCCTATACGATAATTTTGGGATGAATGCCTGGAACGATGATGTTGACACCCAAAAGGAGAGGATAAGTTGGGGGAAATTTCAAATTAGTGCGCAACGGAGGATAAGTCCGCATTTGGCAGTAATGGTTAAGTATGTAGCGATTGGAGACTGTAACCGTAGGATGGGACCAACTTAAAGGTTCTCTCGAGCGTCGAGCCTCGCTCTCGCCCTGTAACGATGCTACGAAGATCAGGCAGGGATTCAGGCTCAGATGCCCACTAGCTTTGGTCTCTTTCCCAACAATCCCTAACTGCCTCCCTCTCTTTTCCATGAAAATCATTTAATGACTCATTAATTTCCTTCCATAAATAAATAAAATATATAAACGGTGCCGTTTCAGTTCAGTATAGTCACAATTACTCATTCGAAGCTGTCCGAATGAAGCGCTAGTCTAGAGAAAAGAAAAGGCCGAAGGATATATAGAAAGGCCCAAAACTCACACATGTGAGGCCAATTATTGGGTTTGGTTGCTTCTCCCTGCCTCCAAATTCTAGCCACTTTCTAAAAACCCCACCATGTGCCTTCACTTATTGCCTCTGTTTATTTCCTAACTGAATTATGTGTGTTTCTCACAGATAATCAGGAGATAAACTGGGTCAAAAATTAGTCAAATCTTGTGCCAATCCAATACCCTGTTAATCAAGTTTGGAATAATTGTGATGAATTCGATCATGTTGGGGTTTGTTCATTAATATTGACGGTGGTGGGAGATTGTAGTTGAAATCTTAAGAGCACACGTAAGATCTATAAAAGCCGAGTAGTGTCCCACTCACCGGGCAACCAGATATGAAGAATCCGCCACGTCATTAGTGTATTTCCCATGGATCTCATGCATGCACCCCCATTGAGACATGTGAACATGCCACCAAATATTTGACCAAACCCGGCCCATCTAATTTTATTTCCACGTCTGATTGGCTGATTGCCATGTGAGATCACACTTATCATCTCCTTTCCTCTTATCCAAACTTGCTCCTCAATCACGACTTTTGACTGCCGACCACAACTCTCTAATAAAATTTGTGTTATAAACTTGCAATGTCAAATAGAGACGAACATGTTAGAGGGGAGAAAGTTGTTTATTTAGAGCCTAGTTGTTTGAACATATGATATGGCCATGAGTCTAAACTCGGACCATCAGACTCACGTGCACAAAATTTTTTCACGTAATGACGAGATAACTTTTAATGCGCTAAAATAAAATATATGGATCAGTTAAAGCTCAGTCGGTTTGTGTTGCTCTCATGCATAACCATTAGTATTAGTTAAATTTAATTAGTTTCGTCATCAATGTTGGTCTTTTTTTGCATGTGTACGGTGTACAATCGTACGTCTAGGGATCCAGAATTCACATGGTGTCTCGTGATGATTATCTTTAGTTGATGACTCTTCTTTGTCTTGAGGATCATTCATGGGCACTGCAATAAAATAGCTAAATCATGGGGCTTTTTGTTTCTTTCTGCTCATTTACGCAATTCGGCTTGTTTGTAGGGGCTAGAAGATAAAATTTGTTCCGTACCAATTGATACGAAGACGAAAGAATTGGTCCTTTTAATAAGCTAATAAAGAAAACCTATATTTAGGCTGTCGGTGATTTACAGATTACCAACATAATTAAATAATTACTACTCATCTAAACTAAATTTAGAGAATATCATAACGTGCATTTGTTCCCACTTATTTACTTCTGATCTCCCTTATTTATTTGCTTAATAGTTTACATATTCAAAATTTGACTTTCTATACTCCGTATGTTTTAATATAATATATTGCTCCTGTGAGAATCATGAGTAGCTCAGATAACACTCACGTAAGCCGACAACCTAACCAGCTAAGATCCATAT